>NC_056690.1:55538052-55850552 GCF_018350215.1 Panthera leo | reverse complement strand
AGTCCACATATCTATTTAAGATACTAACAAAAATTTTTTAAATGTGAAAGGCCTAAAGATAAATACCTAATTTAAAGTGTTTTTTCCTTCCTGCCACCCCCCCCCCCCCATATTAGATCCACTTGTCACTTGTATTAGTGGACTCTGAGCTCTACTGGTCTAGTATTTACTGGGCAAAAATTCAAGGACTCAGGACAACGGATTTGTTTTAGCATTTTTTAAAATACAAAATAAATAAAAAGAATAAAAGCAGTCAGGGTGGCCTCTGGAGAAGGGTAGCTGTTGTTGCAGGAATCTTGCAAGTTAATGAGAATTCACCCGGGACTCAAGAGCGACAGAGAGGGGAGAAAGGAGGAGATGGGGCGGGGAGGGGGGGGGGAATAAAAACTCTTCCTTTGCAGCTGGCCCTCTCCCTCATTTGTTGCTCCAATAAGCAGTAATTAGGTCCTGAGCTAATGGTGTCAGCTGATCTGCTGTTTTTAGGCTAGACCCAGAGGAATCTCCATGGAAACCCTGCTGGAGTCGTCCCCCCACCTGGATGCTGAGTGCTCCTTTCCGCCACCTGGCTGCCGCCGCGCCCGCTGCTACCTCCTCCTGCCTCTAACCTGCAGCCTGCAGCATGCGCACTGCCCCCGGGATCCCTAAATGGGACAATTCTGCCCGTGACGTCAGCGCCCAGCCGTCTCCACAGAAACTTTTGTCCCATTGGCCAATCAGAGAGCTTGGAAGAGGCCAGGGAGGGGGGGGGGGGTGGGAGGAGAGGGGAGTGGGAGGGGTAGGGGTGAGGGGAGAGGCGAGAGGTTTAGTGTGTGGAGCTGCTCGCGCTCCGCCCGGGCTGTCAGTCCCGGCTCCAGCCGCCGCGAGACCTTCCCGGAGACGCGCGCACACACAGCGCACCCCCCCCACCCCCCCGCACACCGCACACCCTCGCTCCCTTGCTCACACACACGCACGCACTCAGCCTGGCCGAGCAGGAGCCACTGACCATTTTGCAAGTGCCGGGACCAGCTGCGGCGCAGTGGGTACAAACACTCAGCGTTCCCATTCGGGGCTTTCGTCTGGGAGACGACGACGAGGGGCGAAGGTGGGCTAGGACGCGGACCAGGCGCGGGGCACTGGTCGGGCCGCCTTCCGGGCAGAGCCGCCTCCCGGGACGGGCGCGGGCCTCCGCAGAGAGTAGAATAAAGAGGAGCGGCCGCAATCGCACGCAGCGCGAGGAGGATGGGAACTCCCCTATTTCCAGCTCTGTAACCAACGGGTGGAAATCCTGAATGGAGAAGCCGCCGATTTCATTTGCTTGAGAAAATCGTCCAGAGGAACTCATATTTGGCTACTCTGAGCAGTGGAGGGGTGTCCATGACGTGGCAGGGGGAAAATAGACATACGAAACCTCCTGTGTGAACTGCAAACTGTAACCAAGCAAGGGGAAAATAATTTCTCTGTATATTTTAATTTCATGCAAAGGGTTGTAAGCATCTGTATTATAAACTTACTTCTATGCCTTGTACCCAGTCCAGCAGAAACCAGAGGAGTCCTGTCTGGGGACCCCGTCATTATCCGGGAGACCCGCCGCCCGCGGCCTGCCTTCGTTTACCCACATCCCCCTGGAGCGGCTATCTGTTTGGGGTATCACAGCCTTTCCTATAAAACTATGGCCAAATATCCACGAATGTTTTGTTAATTCTGGGACTTAACTCCTGGAACCTACCTGCAGGATTGGAATTTAGCCTAAATGCATATGAAGAAATGACATTTTAAACCATTAAAAAAAAAATACCTTAATGATTTCCTGTGTAGCAGGATTTGATAGGCTTAACAACATGACAGGTAAGAACTTTCTCTCTTTCTAGTCCCTTAACGCCCCACGCAGGGAAGGTCGAAGCGTAACGGGACCCTGGAGGAAGGAGAGCCCGGGGACCCGGGTGCCCTTCGGGGCTCACAGGCGCTCGGCCGGGCGGCTGCTTTCGAGAGAAGCTCAGCCCTCGCTCCTGCACGGTGGGGCCAGCGGCCAGGGAAGCTTCTGGGGCGCGCGCTGGGAGGCGGCGCGGCGCTCCACCTGCCTTGCCCCGGACACAGCCCCGGGGTGAAGCGTCCAGGGACCACCCCAAGTCAATATTGGGATTTTTAATAAACCAAGGAATGGGATTTTAATTATTTAAAACCCAGCTCCTCTGGGCCAGATGCTGTTGGGATGGTCCTAATCACACAATATTAAAGAGACCCATCACTAAGAGGACGAGAAAAGCGTCCGAGACCAGCGTCCGAGACATCCGTTGCAATTACGAATGAACCAGAGACTTGGTAGCACGGGGCATTGATTGCTGGTGCCCAACCGGACCCTCCTCCCCTCTCCCCGTTCCTCCCCCCACCCGAGGCAGGCTCCGGCGGCGGCCGGGACCTCGCGTCCCTACATCGTGGCCGTGGCCGCATTTTTCATGAGCCCGGGGTGAACAGGTGCGAAGTGCGCTGGGAGCATCCAGCCAACGGCCGGGAACGGGGAACATGGAGAGCGAGCGCGACATGTACCGCCAGTTCCAGGACTGGTGCCTCAGGACTTACGGGGACTCAGGCAAGACCAAGACGGTGACCCGTAAGAAATACGAGCGGATCGTCCAGCTCCTCAACGGCTCCGAGTCGAGCTCCACGGACAACGCCAAATTTAAATTCTGGGTCAAATCGAAGGGCTTCCAGCTGGGCCAGCCGGACGAGGTCCGCGGGGGCGGCGGCTGCGCCAAGCAAGTGCTTTACGTGCCGGTCAAGACCACGGTGAGTGACTCCCCTTCCTCTGTTATTTGTCTGCGGGAGCAGCCGGCGGGGAGGGGAGAGAGAGGGGGGAGAAAGGGGGAGCCGTGAGCCACCGTTGGCTCGTGTGCCCCCCACCTTTCTCAACCCCCCTCCCCAAGTCGTCCCCACTCGCATGAGCCAGGCGCGTTTCCCCCACGGTGGAGTCTTTGTGGTCCTTTATTTTAAAGCGGCAGCGCACCACCAGAGCTCGCCGCCCTCCTCGCCTCCCAGGCTTCTGAACCCGCTCCTGGAGCTTCCATCCCCGGGTCGGGCGGCCTCCAGCGTCCTCGGGTCGGGCCATTGTCCCGTGTCCTTCGCTGGGCGCCTGGCGCGTGTCCCGCTTTTGCCACCAAGCATAAAGGCCACGCTGGAACCCCAGACGCACGCTCTGATAATAGACGATTCTGATCGATCGTCTACAGTGTCTCCTAACTGGCACAAAGCCCGATTGTGGCGCTGGTCAGAGATGTGGGGTTCCCCCCTCCCCCGCCCCCCGACACTATCCGGTTTTATTGTTAGACCGCCGCCCGGGAGACGCAAGGTTATCCGATCGCCTAGAGCACTCCCAGAGATCTTGCCACGACTATTTAGATTGTGGATGAGGTCCGGGAGATTCCTCCTCCCCGCCCCCCATTCCCTTCCTCACTTCCCCCTTTCACAAATAAAGCCGCCGCTACATGATGAACAACAAAGAGACATGGGTTTGGGCGCAATCAAATGGTATATGTGTTTGCTCCTCATTCTGGGATAGCTCTAGTCTCAGGGCCACAAAGCTCTAAGCCCAGGCGCAGCAAGGTGCTGGGCACTGAGAGCCTGGTGTACAGGGCAGAAGGCTGTGAGGCTGGCGAGCGGCAGCAGCGTCGATTGCCTTTTTAAGAAGATGGGAACTGTGGGCTACAAGTAGGATTGCAGATCAGATCCATAAGACCTCTTTCTCCGTCATGGAACGGTGGGTACTCGCCTGGAGTAGGGGTGGGGGAGGGTATCTGGCATCCTTTGCATTTTTGCCTGGCTTTGGGGTTTCTTGAGCATTTGCTCCTGTTCCACCCGCTCCCCCACCCCCCATACTGGCAACCCTTTCCCGTGCAGTGTTCCTGGAGGATGCTAGAAAGGAGATGTCTTGCAAGCTATTCTTCTGTCTCAAACGGAGGTATATGCAATTGGAAATCTGTGCATGGAAGGTTTTTCAGAGGATTATTTGGAGCGCTCTTTTAGGTTTGGAAAACCAGTTAGTGGTTTTCTGAGATTCGTTAGGGGTAGTTTGAAGGAAGTGTGTTTGTTTTGGAATGTATGTGGAAAACGGGAAACGGAAATAAAGGTGAAACAGAAACACACATGAAAGTTCTGTTTTTTTTCCAAAAAGTACTGTTGTTGGAATTTTCTGGGAGGTAGATCTACAAATACAGCCTTCTCTTTGAACGTGGCATTGCTAAAGACAATGGTGAGATTACTGTCTTGCTTTACTAAATAATGAGAACTAGCTGGGTCTGGATTAGAACTGAGGTTTATTTACATCTGGATGAGCAGAAGTCTGTTGTAGAGAATTAAGTGCTTTGATTCATTTGTATCAGGAGTAACTTAACCTGATTTTTAAAAATAACTTATTGTTAGACAAAGTAAATTAGAATTCAAAACATAAGAATGTATTCTCCTTTAGGGGAACACTGGGCTAATTGAATAAATAAAATAATAATTTAAAGTATATTTACCTAAATATTTAATAATATTCTATATGTTTTTTGTAACAATTGCTAGCTGGGAGGTTTGTTTTTCATTCCTTTTACATTAAAGTCAGGTTCCTGCATTTGCCTGTCAGATAGTTTCCACCCTGTATGAATTGGTCCAATTTATACTTTGGGTATATCCACTATATGTATAAACAGATGTGCCCTTTGAAAACATTAACAAAAAATTGTAAATAACACAAATTGTGTAATGGCTGTAGAGGCAGTAAGATAAATATGGATGCCAGTAATTCAAATCAGAATTCACATGTTCAGATACCGATATTTTCATTCAAAAATTTTTGCAGAGTTGATAAAGAATTATTGCTAAGACATCTAACAGAAAAACAACTTCAGGGTGAATACTAAAGTAACACACATTTCTCTTTTCAGTAAAGATTTCATATATTTATGGGAGAAAATGTAATTCATCAGGTGATATTCTTAGATAGTGGTTTCCATGTAGTAGTATTTAAGGGCTTTGCTCTTCATTCAAGCCTGTTTTGAAATGTTGAAGAGGTTTTTAATTCATGAACTCTTCTGTTGCTCTTTATGAAAATTTTATGCTGCTCCTCTCATAGAATTATAGGCTCCGCCTTCCCTGAAAGACAGCCAATCATCATTTCAACAAGTTAAAAAATAAATAAAAGGTTCCCCTTTTATCATGTGTTTCTCCGCATCTCAAATTATTTCTTCCTTAAGAATGAGTTTTTCCTTGTAGTAGCGGGAGTACAATCACCAGCAAGACAAAAAAAATATTTTAAAGTCAAAGGCATATCTTGGCTGAAATAAAGTACTGTTTTTGGTATTTGCAAGTAGACGGAAGAATCATTCTAGCTGTTTGAGGTTTGAGGGTTTGCGGCTAGCTTTGCTGTCAGCGAGAGAGATTTGCGCCTGATGTTGCAGTAACCCACTGCTGCTGGTAATTAGACATCATTACTACCTTGAAAAGGGACAGACAGAAGGGAAGAGGACAGGCTGGGGCTAATTAACTGCTTGTGTTTAATGAAAGAAAGGGGGACTGATCGCAACTGGGAGGTCGTACCAGAACAGAGTAGACACAGCACATAGACTTAATAGAAACAGGACTAGCTTTCAGTCTGAAAGAAGCTTGTTTCTACCTCTTTTCTTAAACGAATAGCTGTAGCTTTGCAAATACTCTTTCACCTAAAATCTAAATTTAATTGATGACAAAATCAAGCAAGTGACAACAGACTTCAAATGAAAATGTAGGATACTAGAAAGATAAACATGCCCTTTAATATTTGTCCTGGCCATGCCCAAAGCTGAGGGGGGCATATCTATCACTGTTTAGATTACTCTGTGGCTGAGGAGATACTGTGTGGTCGCCAAGCAACAACATCCTGCAACTCAGCCATTTTAGGTCTGGAGGAAGATCTGCGTGTGTGCCTGCATGCACGTGCACACACGTGTATATGCGCGCACGTGCAGTTTGTTGAGCATTGCATCTAAGTTTTGTTCACACCACCGCCATTATTTTTATGTGTTCTTTCATTAAAGATATCATAAATTTAAATGAGTGAAGTGAATAACTTAAAACAGTTCTGAAAAAAAATATGGCAAAGGTCTGATGTTGACTATAAAATATGTTTCATCAGTGATCATTTTAAATTAGTGTTACTTTGGTTATTCTGTTTTACATTTTTGGTAGTTTCAGTTTAGTTTGTTTTTAGAAGCTTTCCATCCTGGTTGACATTTTGGTTTTGGCCACAATTAGTTGAAACATCGACTTGTAATTCAAACTACCAAAACACATTATAGATACCACTTGGTAGCATGAAAGATAAACTTAGGAAATAACCAGAAAATTCATTATTTTTCTATTCGTATTGGATGAATGCATTATTGTGTATTTTTTAAAGGCCCGCCACATTGTTTAAAACAGGCAATTTGGCAAACTCACAATTTTATTTGTTTTTCTGTCTTAAGCAAACAAAGCAATGAATATCCAATTATGTGAGTATGTAGGATATGTATATGTATATGTAGGAATGGACACTTAGGTCCAATTTTTGCCTTCTGTGTATGTAGTCCACTAGGGAACATAAAATGAATTTTCATCCAGAAAGAAAAATGTATTATCTTTAGTTATGTCATTTAAAAATGATGATGTATTCAGTTCTGCAATCTGTAGACTCAGATTTCATTTTGTTCTTACTGTGTATACTAATTGATTAGTACATAGTGATTAGAATGAATATTCATGGACTGGTTTATGAATAGTTACTGCTTTCTTAGTTCTCTGTGGTTTTGGTTACAAATTCTCTATGCTTTATCAAGAGTGAAGGAAATAATTCCTCATAAGGAGTTCATATACATTGCTATCAGGCCTGACTTCACTCGTGAGGCACACATGCATATTAGGCCTTGATCTGAAATTTGCTACAGAAATTCCAGAAAACAAAACTGAATGCTAGCCACACATTAGGATACTTTATATCTCTGACACAGACAAATCATAATAATAGTAATTAAGATATAAACAAAGTTTTGCTTATCTCCTATACTTTCAAGACAGGCATTGCTGTTGATAACCAATGCATTTTTCTCTATATTCCGGTATTTTGGAGAACTCTATAGCAGAGGTCTTTGGGGGTCAGATAGATCCCAAGTACGAGTCTCAGGAATGTGGCTTATAAGCTGACTTTAGAGGTTCCTTGAGAATTGTGAGGAATAACTCATCTACATCAAAACGCTAGCACAGTGCCAATTAAGGCTGTCAAGAATAGTGGGTATACCCTTATAAGAGGCCAATTTGGCATGTGTATTTAGGGACAAGGGCTTGTAGAGATAATTCCCTTGAATTTATGGAGGAAATCAGACTCTGTTAATATATGAAGACTATCCCACACATATTTCCTAAAATACCAGTTCTTGACTTTTCCATTGGTTCTTCCTTGTCTTGTTAATAAGTATAGTGGGCGGGGGAAGAGGGGCAACACTCAGCACTCATTTATTTTCCCTCAATAACCCTCCTAACCAGCTGAGATTCTACTTCTCAAGATTTTACACTCTAGACTTCATGCATAGTATAGAGCAAAGATGAAGAAGCAAATACAGGGATATGGCAGAACTTCTGAGAATTTCAATCTCCTGTCAAGACTACAAAGACCTTTCACTTATATCTGTTGTATTTATACAACACTTTATTTATACAACATAAAATGAATCTGCTGTGTTTTAGATTACATTCATTTTTGATAGTTCTGGGATAATAAGATAAACGTCATGAACAGCAATAGATGGCAGGAAACATGGCATAGTGGGCAGGGTATAGATTTTAGAGCAAGATTTAAATCCCGATTCAACATTTACGATAGCTGCAAGTAAGCAGAAGTTTCTTGACTAAAGACACTGTTTCCTCTTTGTAAATGCCACTAATAATACTTGTCTAACTACTTTTGGGTAAGAGTTAATAATAATTCATAAGCGTATAGCATATGTAGTATCTGTCTGGCACATAGTAAATGCTAAAAAAAACCCCAAAAAACAGAAGCTCTTCTAAGTATTACCAAGAAAGCAAGGACACCATGATGTAATTATAATTAGGTATATGTTATAAACTCAAAATTACACTGCCACGAGGAGTTAAAATACATCTGTATGAATGTATATTTATTCAGATATTTATTTTTAAAAAAATAAAAATGACTTTATTTTGTAAAAGTGATACATTTTCAACATTTAAAAAAACCTAAGTGAAAAGGAAAGAAATTTTAAGTCACATTAAATCCCTCCATTCAGATTTAACCACCATTAGCTAATTATGAGCATCATTATAGATGTCTGTCTAAACATATATACCAAAAGAAGATTAGATATAGTGATTAATTGATACACTGATTGATATGGACACGCAGAAATAATTTTCCAAAACTGGGATGATAATTGTATGCTAATTTAAGTAAGAGGCATAAAACATCAAAATGTAACAAAGAAAAATAAAAACATAAAATTAAAAAAGTTGCTAATTAATAAATGCTTCTCAGAGGTGTTTTTCCTGAAGTTAATAGAAAACATTAAGAGATTGAATTCCATTCATTGTTTTTAACAACAGATTTCAATTTCATTCTTATTGACTTTCTCCAATGGTAGGTGAAGAGTGAGCCTATTTCACTGTTCTTCTGTTTTGTTACATTTATTATATTGCCTGTATTTATTACATCTAATGTTATATTTATTGTAATTATATATTTTATTGTGTTATGTTCATTATATCATATAATATACTATATTTGGTTTTATTGTTAAGGTTTTGTTATAGTATATAATTTGGTTCTCACAATTGTTTTTCCTTTGGTATATTTAAATACTTATTTATTCTTTTACCTTTTTTTTTTCTGAATTCTTTGATTGGATTCATCACTTGGTTGGCTACAATTCCTGGTCATTTTTCTTTTTCTAAGGAAAGGAATATGTGTTCTATTCTTTGAGGTTTGTATGCAATTAAAAATATTTGCCTTTTGCCTTTGTAACTAAAGAACAACTTGACTAGGTGTGATTTCTTTATTTTACTTTTACCACCAGAACATTGTTGATAATGTGTTTGTTATGTAAAATCCTAAGGCAAACCTATTTTTCCAAATTTCATGGATTGTTTACTTCTTTATCCTTGAAATCAAATTATTTAACTGGGATATGTTTTGAATACCTTTTTTCACTGAGTAATTACATTCATGTCCATGACTTCAGTTACATTTGTTTTGGTGACTTAATGCATTATCTTCTGAGGTTCAGATCTGAATTTTCACGATTTCTACTGGTTGTTTCTGCCAGGATATCCCAAAGCACCTCAAACTGAACATAACCCCAAATGACTTTTTCTTCTCTCCATTCCTTCATCCTAGGTCTTCCAAGCTGATACCTTTTTTCTTTTGTATTATCATTTTTAATAATTATGCTGAAATATATCCTATTATTCGACTGAATCCAGCTGAGCATTAAAATAGTTAACCAAATGACATATTTGGTTCCCAGAATAAATGACAGTTCATAAATCATTCATTGTAATTTCAGGGTGGCAAATAGAAATTAAAATGATTTGAAGCCATGCCATAATTTGAAAGACTTAGAAAAAGTTATTAGCACTGTACATTGGAAGAGGAACAGAAAAAAATGGTAAATTCAATACAATTTTATAATTTCCCTAAGCCAATACAGTAAAGTTTTACGAAAAAGAAGCATTTACTATTTTGCCTTTCTATTTTATAACTGAGTATAGCATTTAACATTGTGAATTTAGAGAACAGCAGAAATGTGACAAATGGTACATTTTTCTCCTGCTTAAAAAAAGTACCTGTATTTCTCTCCTTTGTTTAGAAATTGAAAGCACTAAAATAATAGCTTGCCTATGAATCATCCAATGGACACTCTGAAAAATGTAGAGGCTCCTTTTTATGATAATTTTCCTGGGAATATATTCCCTCCCCACCCCCACCCCCGCTTCCTGTCTATATTTCATTAGAGTCATTGTGCCATTTATGTCCATTATTTGGTGCACAGCAAATGCTCCTTTAAAAACAGTATTGAATAAATGAAAGCATGAATATTTGTTGTAATCCCTACCTCTTTTTTAAGGATTATCTTTTTTTTCAATTGAGTAATAATTGACAGACAATATCATTGTAGTTTCAGGTGTACAACATAATGATTTGATATTTATGTACATCATAAAATGATCACAGTGTCTACTTACCTGTCACCATACAAAGTTGTTACAATATTATTGACTGTTCTGGACACTATGTTCCCATGTCTTATTTATCTTCTAACTGGAAGTTTGTCCCTCTTAATCCCCTTGTCCTTTTCATCCATCTCCCTATCTCCCTCTCCTCTGTCAACCATCAGTTTGTTTTCTGTATCTGAGTCTCTTTCTTTTTTGTTTCCTCAATTGTTTTGTTTTTGGGATTCCACATATAAGTGAAATCATACGGTATTTGTCTTTCTCTGACGTATTTTACTCAGCAAATATCTTTTAGGCCCATCCATGTCGGCGCAAGCAGCCAAGATTTTATTCTTTTTTATGGCTGAGTTTTATTGTATATTTATAGCTACATCTTCTTTATCCACTTATCTATCAATGGACATTCAGGTTGCTTCCATACCTTGGCTATTGTAAATAATGCTGTGATGAACATAGGGATGTATGCATCTTTTCAAATAGGTGTTTTTTTTTTTTTTTTAAATAAATACCTAGAGGTGGAATTGCTGGATTATGGGATCCTATGGTATTTCTATTTTTACTTTTTTTGAGGAACCTCTATATTGTTTTCCATAGCGGCTGCACAATTTACATTTCTACCTATAGCACATAAGCCTTCCCATTTCTCCACATCCTTGTCAACACTTGTTATTTCTTGCCTTTTTGATACTAGCCTTTCCAACAGGTATGAGGTGGTCTATCATTGTGGTTTTGATTTATATTTCCCTGATGATTTTTAATTGGATTTTGTTTTGTCAATACTGAGTTTTATGAGTTCTTTATATATTTTAAGTGTCAGCCTCTTATCAGAAATGTCATTTGCAAATATCTTCTCCCATTTAGTAGATTGCCTTTTTGTTTTGTTGATGGTTTTCTTTGCTGTCAAAAGGCTTTTTTTTCTGGGGCGCCTGGGTGGCTCAGTCGGTTGAGTGTCGACTTCAGCCCAGGTCATGATCTCGCGGTCCTTGAGTTTGAGCCCCGCATCTGGCTCTGTGCTGACAGCTCGGAGCCTGGGGCCTGTTTTGGATTCTGTGTCTCCCTCTCTGTCTGACCTTCCCCCGTTCATGCTCTGTCTCTCTCTGTCTCAAAAATGAATAAACGTTAAAAAAAAAAAAAGGGCGTTTTTTGTTTGATGTAGTCCCATTTGTTTCTTTTTACTTTTGTAAAAGGTAAATGTCAAAAAACTTACTGCTTTTGTTTTCTTCGAGGAGTTTTCTGGTTTCAGGGCTTATATTTAAGTCTTTAATCCATTTTGAATTTATTTTTGTGTATGGTGTAAGAAGGTGGTCCGCTTTCATTCTTTCCCATGTAGCTGTCCGGTTTTCCAAACACCATTTATTGAAGAGACTATTTTTTCCCCATTGTATACGCTTGTCTCCTTTGTTGTAGATTAACTGACCATAGAAGCATGAGTTTACTTCTGGGATCTCTGTTCTGTTCCGCTGATCTATGTGTCTGTTCTTATGCCAGTACCATCTGATGGGATTGCTATAGTTTTATAGTATAGTTTGAAATCTAGGAGAGTGATACCTCCAGTTTTCTTTCTTTTTCTCAATATTGCTTTAGCTATTTAGAGTCTTTCCTGGTTCCATACAAGTTTTAGGATTATTTATTCTAGTTCTTTGAAAAACACCATTGGTAGTTTGATAATGATTGCTTTCAATCTCTAGATTGCTTTGGGTAGTATGGACATCTTAACAGTACTTAACAATACTGATGTTTTGCTTTTTTTTTCTAATTTTTTTAAGGTTTATTTATTTATATTGAGAGAGAGCATGCACACAAGCCAGGAAAGGGCAGAGAGAAGGAGAGACGGCATCCCAAACAGGCTATGCACCATCAGCACAGAGCCCAACATGGGGCTTGAACTTACAAACTCTGAGATCATGACCTGAGCTGAGATCAAGAGTTGGATGTGTAACCAACTGGGCCACCTGGGCGCCCCCTCTTCTTTTTTCCAATTTGGATGCCTTTTATTTATTTTTCTTATTCAATTGCAGTGGTGAGGACTTCCAGTACTGTATTGAATAAAAGTGGTGAGAGTGGACATTCTTCTCTTGTTCCTGATCTTAGAGGAAAAGCTTTCAGGTTTTGAGTTGTCATATATGGCCTTTATTATTTTGAGGCATGTTCCCTCTTCACCTACTTTGTTGAGAATTTTTATCATAAATGGCTGTTGAATTTTGTTAAATGCTTTTCTGCATCTCTTGTGATAATCATATGATTTTTATCCTTAATTTTATTAATGTGGTATATATCATGTTGATTGATTTTGCAGATTTGCATCCCTGGAATAAATCCCACTTGATCATGGTGCATGATCTTTTAAATGTATTGTTGGATTTGGTTTGTTAAAGATGTTTGGGTCTGTCTTCATCAGGGATATTGGCCTATACTTTTCCTTTTTGTGTCTGTCTGGTTGGTACACCAGGGTAATGCTGGCCTCATAGAATGAGCTTGCAAACATTGTTTCCTCTTTAATTTTTGGAGTTTGAGAAGGATAGGTATTAACTATTCTTTAAATGTTTGGTAGAATTCACCTCTGCAGCTGTCTGGTCCTTGCCTTGTGTTTGTTGGGAGTTTTGTGATTACTGATTCATCTTCATTACCAGTAACCACTCTGTTGAGATTTTCTGTTTCTTCCTGATTCAATCTTGAAAGAGTATATGTTTCTAGGAATTTATTCATTTCTTTTGGGTTTTCTAATTATTTGTTCTATAATTGTTCATAATAGTCTCATATTTTTGTATTTCTGTGATATCTGTTATAACTTCTCTTTTTTCATTTCTGGTTTTATTGGCCCCTGTCTTTCTTTTTCTTGATGAATCTTGCTGTAAGTTTATTAATTTTGTTCATCTTTTCTTTTGCTTTTTCTTTTTAAATTAATTTTCTGTATGCATGACAATACAACTTATCTATCCAAAGGCAAAAATCAATGGGATATTTTTTATTTCCCCCTTTTCCTCCCCTTTCATAGTCAGTACTCAACAGAATACTATTAACTCTGTGAACTTAATATCTCTTGAATCTATCATATTCTTACCATACCATACCAAACAATATAACCATTACATAATAATTTGGTAATTTTCCCAAAAACCTTTGAAGGAAGGGATTTGATCTCCAGTGCTTGAATAATGTGTGATGTATCCTTAGTGCTCAGTATAAATGGAATAAATGAAAAACTTCCTAGACCAACACCACATGATGGGACGTTCTTATTTACCATCATACAATAGCTAGTTTCATAGCTAAATTGGATGCTTTTTTCACTAAATGTAATTAATTAATTAATTAATTAAAATTCGTGTAAAAACACATAACAAAAAAATTAATCATAACCATTAAAAATTTTTTTAAATATTTATTTATTTTTGAGAGAGAGAGAGACAGGGACAGAGAGACAGAGCAGGAGTGAGGAAGGACAGAGAGAGAGACACACGTAGAATCGGAAGCAGGCTCCAGGCTCTGAACTGTCAGCACAGAGCCTGACGTGGGGCTCGAACTCATGAGCTGTGAGATCATGACCTGAGCTGAAGTCAGATGCTTAACTGACTGAGCCACCCAGGTGCCCCAATTATAATCATTTTTAATTGTACAGTTGAAAATATTAAGTACAGGGGCATCTGGGTGGCTCAGTCAGTTGAGCGTTCGACTTTGTCTCAGGTCATGATTTCACCGTTTGTGAATTTGAGCCCTGCATTGGGCTCTCAGCTTTCAGTGAAGAGTTGCTTGGGATCCTTTGTCCCCTCTCTCTCTGTCCCTCCCCAACTCATGCTCTCTCTCTTTCAAAAATAAATATTTAAACAAAAAATACAGTTTATTGTTAAATTAGCTAACGTGCAGTGTATACAGTGTGCTCTTGGCTTCAGGAGTAGATTCCCAAGGTTCATCGCTTACATACAATGCCCAGTGCTCAACCAAACAAATGCCCTCCTCAATGCCCATCACTAATTTTCCCCTCTCACCCACCCCCCCCATCAACCCCCAGTTTGTTCTTTGTATTTAAGAGTCTCTTATGGTTTGCCTCCCTTCCTCTCTGTTTGTAACTACTTTTTTCCACTTCCCTCCCTCCATGGTCTTCTGTTATGTTTCTCAAATTCCACATATGAGTGAAAACAGAAAAAGAAAAGTATTAACTACAGACATATTATCATACAACAGACGTCCACAACCTTTTTATATTGTAAAACTGAAACTCCGTACTCATTAAGTAACAATTTCCTCCCCTTTCTTCCTTCTTCTAGTCCCTGGTAACCACCATTCTACTTTCTGTTTCTATGGATATGACTACGTTAGATACCTCTTATAAGTGGAATCCTACAGTATTTGTCTTTTTGTGATTGATTTATTTCACTTAGCAGAATGTCCTTAGAAGCCATCCATGTCATAGTATATGGCAGGATTTCCTTCCTTTTTAAGGCTGAAAACATGCCATTCTATGTATAGACCACATTTTCTCCATCTACTCATCTGCTGATGGACATTTGGGTTCCTTCAACCCTTGGCTATTGTGACTAGTACTGCTATGAACATGGGTGTGGGAATATTCCTCAAGATCCTGTTTTCAATTCTTTTGGATATATAGTCTTTATATCTATAGGTAATAGATACTACCTATAGATATTTTCTTTTAGATCTATAATTCTTTTTAGATACCCCACAAGTGGGATTGCTGGAGTAGCTCTATTTTTAGTTCTTTTGAGGAACTGTCATACTGGTTTCCATAGCAGTTGCACCATCTTGTAGTGCCACCAGCAGTGCACAAGGGTAAGCACTCTTCAAGACTGGAAACTGGTGACTTTGCTCCTCATCTAGATCTCTTCAGTGGACATGCTTCTTTCTTAGGCGATGCAAGTATTGAATGTATCACCATTAATAACAATAATAATGCCTCACATTTATCGAGTCCTTACCAGAGGTTAAGGATTGGGATAATCACTTTGAGGGAAATATCCCCTTTAATGTTGGCAATAGTCCGATGGTCGTTAATGCTTTTTATTACACACTTGAGAAAATTGTGGTTTAAGATGACTTTTTATTGTATTATTTTCTAATGCTTGTTTTGAGAGAGCACGTGCATACTCACATGAGTGGGGATGGGGCAGAGAGAGAGAGAGAGAGAGAGAGAGAGAGAGAGAATCCCAAGCAGGCTCCATGTAGTCAGAGCAGAGGGATGCGGGCCTCCATCCCATGAACTATGAGATTATAATCTGAGCTGAAATCAAGAGTTGGACACTCAACAGACTCAGCCAGTCAGGTACTCCTAAGGTGACTTTTTAAAGTCACATAACTTCAAAGTGTTCAGATGGAAGAGTTCAGGTGGAAACCATTTAAGTTGGATTCCAGAGTCCTTGACATGATCTTCAGACTTTGACAATAATGCACTCCAGTTGTTAAAAAAATGAACATGTCCCTGATATATATATTTATTTTTATAGGTTATGTAGATATACTACTGTATCAATAATTAACACAATAATAATTAAAATACTCAAAAATATAAATATATAGTACTGAGATCAAAATACACAAAAGTTTTGGGCCGCCTGGGTGGCTCAGTCAGTTAAGCAGCCAACTTCAGCTTGGGTCATGATCTCATGGTTTGTGAGTTGAAGCCCCACGTCAAGCTTTGTGCTGACTGCTCAGAGCCTTGAACCTGCTTCGGATTTTGTGTCTCCCTCTCCCTGCCCCACTCCGGCTTGCACTCTGTCTCTATCTAAAAACTAAATTAAAAAAAATTCAATGCATATGTTTTAATATTTTCTTCTTCACCTGGGGTATGCATATACCAATTTATAAATAATTAATCTATAGTGCAATTTTGCCTCACGGTAGAACATTATGTTTAAGAGCTTACCCTTCAACTAAATTATCACCTTTTTTATTTCAAAGGGTGCCTCTGTACTTAACCAACACAACATAAAAATAATATCTTGGCTATACAAATCCTTGACATCCACAAAACAATGGTATATGTTTGGTGTTGGTATGATGGGAGAGGTTGTTTCATCAAAGGCACGTTTAGGGGATGGTGCACAGTCAAGAATAGTTGAAGTGTAGGGTATGATGAAAGATGAAGTTGGGAAATTAGGCTGGGGCAAAATTATGGGACACCCCTATTGTCATGTTAAAATGTTTGGACTTCATTCTATAGGGAATGACAGCTCCCAAAAGTGTTTGAGCAGGGATGTCATGATTTAGGTCTTATAGGTAGAGACTTGATGTCTTTCAGCAGTTTATATTGTGGGATATATATCAGATGAGTAAAACAGAAGCTAAATAGTTTCTTTGACTCACCACACTGAAATGTTATAGTTACAGATTATATAAGTATTCAAAGTATCAAGCAGTTTGTGATTAAAATTTAGTAACCTGATGTTATAATCGAATTATGTATAATTGAATCAGGCTGTACAAATCTCAGACAAGTCCAATAAAATGTTAAAAATAGAAATTATGAAATGTAAGAAAAAATTTAAAGGCACTAATAGGAATATGAATCAAGCCATCTTATAATAAACAGGATCTTTTGTTTCTTTGCTCTTGGAGTTGAGGAGAAATGATTGTTCATCTTTTAGTTGTTACTATCTCCACAATTATAAAGACTTCCCAGAGAAATCCTTCTAAAAACCCAACTGGAACATTCTGTATAGAATACTTACTCAAGAGGCACCTAGCTGGCTCAGTTGGGAAAGCACGTAACTCTTGATCTCAGGGTCCATGAATTCAAGCACATGCTGGGTATAGAGGTTACTTAAAAATCTTAAAAAAAAAAAAAAAAAAAAAAGAATACTTATTCAAGCTCAGGCCTTTTCAAAGTCAAGCTAATGTTTCAAATATTTATTAAAATGGCCGTTATGCTTTAAAGCAGTATTTTAAATCTTGCTCATACTTCATTGATTTTATACCCACCTGCCTGTCTCTGCCACTGTGAATCTTCCCTGTTATCCTTTAATTTTTGTACACTGTGATAGGCAGGATTCTGAGATGACTTCCAAATGACCCTCACACTAGTTTAATCCCCTCCCTTTGTGAGTGCGGGTAGAACCTGTGAATATGATGAGCTGTGTCACTCCCACAGTTTTGTTATGTTATATGGTACTGTTGACTTTAAGAAAGAGGACTCTTTCAGTAGGCTTGACTTAATCATATTAGCCTGTTAAAAGCAGAGAGTTTTTCTTTGGCTCATTGCAGAAGAAATAGAGTTTCAATGTCTGAGATGGAGGGGACCATGTGGCTAAGAGCTGACAGCAGTCTCTAGGAGCTGAGAGCATGCATGCTTTGAAGACAGATAGGAAAACAACAGGGACTTAAGTCCTACAACCACAAGGGAATGAATTCTGCCAACAACCAAAGGAAACTTGGAAGTGAGCTTCGAAATGAGAATGTAGCTGGCTGACCCTTTGATTTCAGCTTTGTGGGAACCTGAGCAGAGGACCCTTAAAATGTGCTGTACTTCTGACCCACAGAAATTGTGAGATAGTAATTTTGTGAAGTTTCAAGCCACCCGATCTGCAGGTTACACAGCAAAAGAAAACTTATACATAGTTCCTTGGTACAAATCTTCTCAAAAGCTCATGCACAATTAAAAAGGTCAACTTTGGGGTGCCTGGGTGGCTCAGTTGGTTAAATGTCCAACTCTTGATTTCAGTTCAGGTCAAGATTTCATGGTGTGAGATTGAGCCCCGCATCGGGCTCTGTGCTGACGGCCTGGAGCCTGGTTGGGATTCACTCTCTCCTTCTCTCTCTCTCTGCCCCTCCTCTGCTCATGCACATGTGTGCTCTCTCAAAATAAATAAATAAAGATTAAAAAAATAAAACAAGTCAACTTTTTAAAAAGCATATTTGACTATGACTATTTATGGTTTAAGATACAGATGGGAATAATTTAAATGTTCTTTCCACCTATTGCCTAATGTCTTGCTATTTTTATGATTTTTGATGAGATGGTCCATAATTTAGTAGTAAAATACAAAATTCTAACATCATTTGAAAAATTTAATGATGGCTTATATTGTGAATATATACATATATGTTCCTAATAATATATGTATATATGTGTATATATATGTGTGTATATATATGTATGTATATACACATATATATGTGTGTGTATATGTATATATGTATGTATATACACACACATATATCCATATATATTATTAGGAATATATATGTATATATTCACAATATGAGCCATCATTAAATTTACATATGTGTATATATATGCATATATACATATATATAACTTTGCTTTTTCTCTTAATGTCTTTATTTTTAAACGATTTTTATTTCATTATATTTCATCTATCTCCTAAAGAGAATACAAGGTAGCATACTGTTTTAGGTTTTTCATGGGAGGATCAAGACAGAACAGTACACATATCAGAAGAGATTATTATTATTTACATAATTATATTAATGTATGTTGAAGTATTTTTGAAAAAAATACACAGAAGATACAGCAAAACATAATATCCTTTATGAGGAATAACCATTCTATAATTTTATTTTAAAATAATTATTTTAACATAATATGCATTTTATTTTATTAAAATTTTTTTTTACTGTTTATTTACTTTAGAGAGAGACAGCAGGAGGACGGGAGGGGCGGAGAGAGAGGGGGACACAGAATCCGAAGCAGGCTCCAGAGCCTAATATGGGGCTCAAACTCCTGAACCTGAGATCATGACCTGAGCCAAAGTCAGATGCTTAACTGACTGAGCCACTCAGGTGCCCCAAATATGCATTTTAAAGGAGAACCACCTAGCAATTGTGGGCTAGGAAATAGGAAATAACACTGATAGGTATCTTCTGTTTTAAAGTCTTCCTGGGAACTGGAAATCCTTTTCCCTTCTCTATGTTGAGAAGGGAAAATCTTTGTTTTGATTTTCTTTCTTTCTATCTGAGGTTTATTCAGTGGGCTCTTAAGTTCTACTCTTCCTAATGAATCAAGTATTCATTTGTGGTAGTTTCTCTCACAGTTACAGATCTTACCACTGTTGGGAGCTGTTCGAAACTGGAAGGTTGAGAAGGAGATTCAGAAGATAAGTTCAGTAACTGGGAAGCTTAGTTTTGGTAATAAAAAGGAATAACCTGTCTTATAAGCAGAGAGCTAGTGTTTTGTTATTAGTGGTTATTTTTCTTCCTTTTTAAAAGTTATGTCTTTTCAGGAAATATTACTTGCAGATTTATGAGTCATCATTATGTGTAAAGGTAGCAGTTATTGGAATAAAGTTCAAATATTTTTGAAGTCTTATTCTCTGATGGAGTGCCAAGATGAGGGGGTTCAAAGGAGGATGCTTACATTTGGACCTAACTGTACTTGCCAGATGGCTAGAGGGCTTTAGAGGTTTAATCTAGAGCTCAAAGCTAGGTGGCATATATGAGGATCTAATGACTAGCTAGGCCATATTAGCACCATGCTCTAACCAATTGACCTAATTAGATGAGATTTTCAAATCTAATATCAAAGGTTTGTTTGAATTGGAGATGTGGGTCATTGTTCCCTTAGTAGTCTCTGCTTACATACTCTTTGGTGTTTACCTGAGGTCATGAAGGAGTTTTGGTATATTTGTTTTAATTAATCTTGCTCTATAAAAGCTACCATTATAAAATAAGTCATTTGATGATTTGTTTGGTTTCACTAATTTGGAATATGTTAATTTAAAATTAGAGTTAATTTGAACAGGGGTAGGATGACATTTACCTTGAACTACCTATTAAAGGAGGATTTATCTACAAATTCATAATTAATAAGATAGCAGAGGGGGCATGCTTATCTACTATAATGAGTAAAAACTTTTTCTTAAACCATCTCTATCCTCATATAAACAATTCATAGGTCCATTCCATTATACATGGATCTCTACTTAATAAAGGAGGTATTATGAATAAATACCCTTCAGCTAATTTGCATTGCTCTGTTGTTGATACATAGAATGTAAGAGTAATAAGTCCCCTAGAATTTTCAAGTAAGGGAAAAAAGATCACCCTCTAGAACTTAAACTTTAAAATCAACACGGTTAATTAATATGTGATATTCAAAGTCATTTTAAAGTGATAGAATGGCAACTAAACTGTAAGACTAAGTGGTATTTTGCTTGAAAATATGATAAAAGATCTCATAATAGAGCCTCACTAGCTAATGAATTAACCAAAGCTCTATCGCTCTTCCCTCTATAACATACTGATTCCCAGGGTGTGAACAAACTTGTTTATAGTAGTCTACCCTGTAGTTACTTGCGCTTTGTGCTCATGAGACTGAATTGTATGCATATTATTGTTTATATGTTGTTCCCACATTCTTTTTTTAATAACTTTTTAAATGTTTATTTTTGAGAGAGAGAGAGAGAGATCGAGCAGGACAGGGGAAGAGAGAGAGGGAGACACAGAATCCAAAGCAGGCTCCAGGTTCTGAGCTGTCAGCATGGAGCCCAATGGAGGGCTTGAACCCATGAACCACGAGATCATGACCTGAGCTGAAGTTGGAAGCTTAACCAACCGAGTCACCCAGGTGCCCCTCCCACATTCTTTTTTGGTAGTTTCATTTGTTATAATCATGTGATTTGAATATTTTATAAACTGGTAAAGTGAGTACAGTAACTTAAATTCAGCACTTTATAAAGTCTCAAAATAAATGTGAATCGCAAAAAACAATGGGGAAATAAGAAAAAATCAGAAAACTTAGGTTTCTGCACCATCTAGTTTACTTTACAAGTAATGACTAACTCCTTTAACTTTAAAACTGGAAATCATAGACACATTTTCAAGGGCTTATACACTTGGGATGTTGATTAGTAGGTTCATACTTAAAGAAATGATCTTTGTCCTATCACAAAAGTTTAGCAAATAAGTATAAATTAGCATGTATTAAATGAAAAAAAATTGATATTTAGGTGTGTGTGTATCATCTACACCTTTCAGATTTAACTTTTTTTGTATACTGAGCAACTTCACAATGGCTGAAGAGCTTTATGTATTATTATAGAAAGTTACATATGGTATTTGATTAGCCACAGAAGTATGAGTTAAAGATGCACACATTGGTGATGCTGATAATATACTGTCATGAAGACAGAAGAACTTAGTGTTTCCTAAAGATATGTTCTTATTATATGCAAAAATGTTTCTATCCAGATGAGCCTGTTGCCACAACTTAATCACTTGGTATCATTATAACCTCATTCAGTCCATGTTTATTTAGCAAACCACTTTTTGATTATTTGTATTTCCATGTGGCTTGAATAAAGAGAGAGAGAGAGAAAGAGAGAGAGAGAGAGAGAACACTGGTTGAACTGTTACCATTGTTGGGAATACTGAAGTTACATTTCTCAGTATAAGTTAGATGCTTTTAGGTTTTATACTATAATCTCTTGTGGGTTTTAGTTTAGTTCAGAGTCTAACCAACTTATATACACTGATATCTGCAAAAAATATTAGAGAGCTTGAGAAGGGAAGGGGATAATGGATACTAGAAAGGGAACAAAATGGTGTCTACCATAATCTGACTTATTTAGAACTCTTTCTTCTAATCAGCCATTCCTCTTGGTTCCCAGTTTCCATGACTTCCTGGTTGCTTTCTTCTGAGTTGATTATTTTCTAAAATATAGTAACTGGCATACTTTTTAGAGTTATAACAATAGTTTAATATAACTGTGAATTGTGCTTTTTCATTTAAAATTATTATCATTAACATTTTCCCAATGTTACTAGTCTTGATTATTTTTGTGGCTTTACAAATACCCACTCAAACATCTCTACTATGATTTTCTTTACCGTTTCCGTATGATCGATCATTTTATTTTATTTTTTTCTGTTTCAAGCTCCCCTTCCCACTGAATTATGATAATTATCTTTTTATTTTAAAAATACGTTTGTTTATTTATGTGTGTTTGTGTGTTAGAATTTATATTTTGGACCTCATTGAAGGATTTGCGTGAATCTTCTTAGATTCCAAGACCTGTTTGAATCCTATTCCAGGGTTCTAGCTCAGGACATCTCTTAGTTTAATGTGCTTACTGGTTACCTAGGGAACTTGTTAAAATGAATTAGGGATTTAGGTATGGATAGGACTCAAGATTTTTTGTTTCTAAGATGCTGCCATAAACCTTATCATGGACTATCGCTGTCACTGATTACACTGAAAACTCTGGAAGCAGTATAAAGCACAACTGCTTGAGAACTCTGAAAAACAAACAATAAAAGGTAGCATGGGGTTGGAAGCGAACAACAAGCACAATAGTCCAAGGGGTGAGTGTTCAGGTTAGTTTTTCCTGCTGTTTTATCTCTTGGGTTTAATTGCAAGTTAGTCTCAGTCATGGAACTGCAGGATGACAGCAGACCATACAAATTCTAGGGTAACTTCTGGCCAGAAGATCAGAAAAAAAGGGCCCCTGCCACCTGAAGAATGTGGGGGAATCACTTTTTTCCCTTTTACTGAAAAGCCCTGAAAGCCCTACGATGGGGGCCGCCCCGGACATGGGACTGCATTGCTGCTGGTAGAGGCAGTGCTTCCAGGGAGGGACCTAAAACTCTGAGTGGAACACCTGTCTCTTTGTCCAGAGGAACAAGGAAAACAGGCCCCTGTGATCCAAAGAGTGTGTGTGAGATACCTTTACAATGTTTTATCTCCCTGTTTTCCTGATACCTTTTTCTGAAGATGGCCCCAGCTTCATGGAATTGCACATAGCGCAGAATGCTAAAGGAATCAGAAGGAAAGGGGGATTTAGGGAATAAGAGAATGTGAGGAAACTACCAGAGGGGAGATACCCTAAATCGTTGTGTGAGCTGAAGTCATTGTCAAGCTAGGAATGTGAAGAACCTAGACAACGCACCAAGTATTTGAGAGCTGAGGTATGATATAAACCACTGCCCAAGGCCCAGACTAACCCCTGAGCTGCCCATATGCAGAGCAGACCCAAAGAAGCATAGCAAAATTTGAAAAATGAACTGATTGTTGGCATCACTGTTGAGAAGGCAAGATGGAATTTGTGTTCTGAATCTAACAGGGTTTACTGCATGCTGTAAATATAGAACAATTTCCAGAAGATTTTAATAGATCCAGAGTCTCCCAACATAATATTCAAAATGTTCGGGCTACAGCCTGAAGTCACTTGGCATATCAGAAGACTGAAAATTGGATAATTGATTTTTTTAAAACATACTTGACATGCAGTGTTACATTAGCATTAGTTTTAGGTGTACAGCCTAGTGATTCAACTTTTCTATACATTAGCTACACTTACCACAAACATAGCTGCCATCTGTTACCATACAGTGGTATTACAATATCATTGACTGTATTCCCTGACCTGTGCCTTTTATTCCCATGACTTACTTTATAACTGGAAGCCTGTATCTCCCACTCCCCTTCAGCTCTTTTGCCCATCTCCCCATCCTCTTCCCTCTAGCACCTGTGAGTTCGTTCTCCGTATTGATAGGTCTGACTCTGCTTTTTGTTGGTTTGTCCATTGGTTTTGGTTTTCAGATTCCGCACAGGAGTGAAGTCATACGGTATTTGTCTTTCTCAGTCTGATTCGTTTCACTCAGCATGGTACCCTCAAGGTCCATCCATGTTGTTGCAAATGGCAAGATCCTATTTATTTTTATGCCTGCATACTATTCCTGTGTGTGTGTATCACATCTTCCTTATCCCCTCGTCTTTCAATGAATGCTTAGGTTACTTCTGTATTTTGGCTAGTATAAATAATGCTACAATAAACATAGGGGGACGTTTACCTTTTTGAATTAGTGTTTTCATTTTCTTTGGATAAATACCAGGTAGTAAAATTATTGGATCGTATGGTAGTTTAATTTTTAAGTTTTTGAGGAACCTCCATATTGTTTTCCATAGTCGCTGCACAAATTTACCTTCTCAGCAGTAGTGCATGAGGGTTCTTTTTTCTCCACATTCTTACCAATACTTGTTATTTTTTATCTTTTTGACTTTAGCCATTCTAACAGGTATAAGGTGGTATCTCATTGTGGTTTTGATTTGTGTTTCCCTGATGGTTAGTAGTGTTGAGCATCTTTTCACCTATCTGTTGGCCATCTGGATGTCTTCTTTGGGAAAATGTGTATTCAGTTCCTTTGCCCATTTTTAATTTTTTTTTTTTTTTTGGTGCTCAATTGTATATATATTTTTTATATGTTTTGGATATTAGCTTCATCAGATTAATCATTTGCAAATATCTCCTCTCATTCAATAGGTTGTTTTCTTCTTTAGTTGATGATTTTCTTCACTGTGTAAAAGATTTTGTTTTGATGAGTCCCAATAGTTCACTTTTGCTTTTGTTTCCCTTTCCTTAGGAGATAATATCTAGAAAAATCTTACTATAATTGATGTCACAGAAATTACTGCCTGTGTTCTCTTCAGGGGTTTTTATGGTATCACATTTAGGTTTTTAATCCAGTTTGAGTTAACTTTTGTGCATGGTGCAATAAAGACCAGTTTCATTCTTTTCTTAATTTTTATTTATTTTTATTTTTTGGAGAGCTCAAGCAGGGGAGGGCAGAGAGAGGGGGAGAGAGGATTTGAAGCGTACTCTGTGCTGACAGGCTGACAGCAGTGAGCCTTATGTGGGGTCCAAGCTCATGAATCACGAGATCATGACCTGAGCTGAGACACTCAACCGACTGAGCCATCCAGGTGCCCCAGTCCAGTTTCATTCTTTTGCATGTAGATGTCCTGTATTTCCAGTACCCTTTACTTAAGAGACTGTCTTTTCCCTGTTGTATATTTTTGTCTCTTGGACAGATTTTAGTAGGAAAAAAATCAACAAATGCTAACTCTGAGTTGAGCTAGATGTTGGAATTACACAGAACTTTGAAGCAGCTATTATAACTGTGCTCTGTGCAGAAAATGCAAACCCTCTTGAAATTAATGGAAAAATAGACATTCTCAGCAGAAGAGGAACTATAAAAAAAGAATAAAATGCCAATATTTAAACTGAAAAAAAAATGGAGTAAGTGATAAAAATTCACTGGGTGGGCTCAGGAGTAGAGTGGAGAAGGCAGATGAAAGAATCAGTGAATTTAAAGATAGATAAATAGAAACTATCCTGTCTAAAAAACAAAGTACAGAAAAGGTTGGGAAAAAAAACCCAGCCCCTGAGTGGTCTGTGGAACAATATTTAAACAATATTTAAACAATATATTAAACAAAAATATTTAATATTTGTGCTAATGAAATCATATAGGAAGAAAAGAAAAGAAATTGGTGTAGGGAAAAAAAAAAACAGTTGGAAAAGTAATGGCTGAAAATTTCCCAAATTTGGCGACAGTCCAATTCAAGATGCTTAGTGAAACCCAAACAAGGTAAGTTGAAAAAAATTATAATAGAACACAGAATAATGAAACTGCTGAAAGAAAACAGTCTTGAAAGCAGCCATAGAAAAACAACCCCTTATATGTAGGTAAACAAAAATTAAATGATTGCAGATTTCCCATCAGAAACCATAAAGGGTTCTAGACAAGAGTACAATTTTTTAAGTGTTGAGAGAAAGGAATTGTATATCCAGTGATAATATCCTTCAGTAAAGGTGATATGAAGATATTCTCAGATGAAGGAAAACTATGAATGATTTTCCGGTAGACTTGCTCTAAAATAAATACCGAAATATGTTCTTGAGGATGAAGAGGAATGATGCTAAAAAGAAATGTCAAGCTTCAGTAGTAAAGGAAGAGTGCCAGACATAGTAAATAGACTATTCTTTATCTTCTAAATTCTTTAAAATGTGTGTGACCACTGAACGCAAAAGTTATAGCATTGTCTGCTGGGGTTTTAAGACTATGTAGATGTGATGCTTGTTACTATATGTAACTCACAAATGATGTGCTCTGACCACAAAGTATTTAAAAGTGCAAATCAATAAGAGAATGTTATGCGGTAATTCCCCAAGTACTTAAAGATTAAACTACATACTTTCAAATAATCTACAAGTGAAGGGAAACTCCAAAGGGAATTAGACAATATTTTGAACTGAATGAAAATGATAATGTAGCATATGAAAATTTATGGGATGCACCTAAAGCAAGGCTTTGGGGAAGATTTATGGTAGTAAATACTTACATTATAAGAGATGAAATGTCTCAAATCAATAATCTAAACGTGCACCTAAGGGACTAGAAAAAAGAAGAGCAAAGGAAGCCCAGTGAAAGCAGAAACTTAATTTTAGTTCATTCCTGATAATCTCATTAAGTCTAAAGAACTCCTTTACCTAAGGTTCTAAGGATTAAGGGTCATTCATGTAGTGTCACAACCTCAGAGTGCAGAGGTAACTAGGTAACTGCTGATGGCAGTAGGCGTCTACTGAGATGTAGATTTCTTCAATTTGCTGCTATCATGTTGATGGGTAATGTGGTACACATTGCTTCTGAATATACAGAATATGCAAGTAGGGGACCCTCTTCATGTTTTGGTGTCATTCTTGATGTCGTGGGATGAATTCACCTACTCTCCTGTGAGACCATTTCACACCAATATGCATTCAAGGCTAGTTCTCAGAAACTCATAAATATATAGGTTATATTTTCTTCCTTCCATGTCTTTTTATACCAACCGAGAGAATTATCTCCTTGGAAGTGTGAAAACTGTTTATTACTTTACCAGTGTTTATTCAGGTCTATTTTTTTTTGTGCATAAACATTATATGATGAGTTCTCCAGGCTTCATGTTCATGGAGCTCAAAAGCTCAGGCTTTACAACTCCAAGTAAATATCTGAAACTTAAAACCCAAGACTTAAACATTTGTAAACAATGTGTGCCACCATAACAACCTTTCTCTAGGGCAATGATGGAATGCCCTGACAACCTAGTTTGGGAACAAGGCCAGAATACACATAGAAATGCAAATGAAAGAAATCAGTTAACACTTCAAAAATTCTCCCAACGTGTGTGAAATGAGAAGTATAAATGATACTTATTTTACTTGGGTATTATAATGATTAAATGAGTCAATACATATGATTCATATGTCAGTTTTGACAACTAAATATTGAAATGTAAATTTTCCTTTTTTTCTTTGTCATCATCACGTCTTCCTTTTCCTCAATAAATACAACTGGTATAAACATACAAATTCTGAAATATCCTCTCTGTGTACAGAGAACGTTAAGATGCCTTAGGGTTTATTCAGTTATCGATGAAACAATTCAGGGAAATAATACGCATGGAGAGAGGCTCAGGCCCATGGGACTAGAGGAGAACACAACTGGCCAAGGGGAAGGGGAGGGACTTCATTTTCCTTTACTCCTTCTTTTCTTATCCATTATCCAGTATGGATTTGGACCAAAATGCATTTTAAAAGTCTCTTCGTGTAAACCAAATGATTACTTTGAAATGCAGTATATTTAAAGTTATAAAACTCCAAGGATTAGGAAACTTCAGAATATTGAAATGAGGAGGAATGATATGACAAGTATTATAAAAAGCTTTATTATAAAGATTGCCTTAAGGAACAGTGGATTAAAAAAGATGCTTATTGTAGACCATAGGAACTACTTATTGGCTAAGATTATTTGTGATAAAACATCTAGAACTCACTGTCAAAGAGTACAGATTCTCCTCTTATTGCAGTTCTTATTACTATAGAACAATGAGATCATCAGAGAAATATCATGTATGCCGTAGGGTGTCATAGATGTGCATTTTGTTTGCACATATTCAGGTTTTGTTGAGAACTATTTTAGGAGCAAATAGCACTTTGAATGAATCAAAACTATACAAGAGACATCAGATGAAGTAGTTTGTAATGAGGAGAGGCGTATACTGTCTATGACGCCTTATCAGCACTTGTCAGATTATGTTCACTTTTCAAACAAGGAGTTTATTTGTCTCTCATTCAAAGGAAGGTCAAAGATAGGTAGTCTAGGGATGACATGACAGAGCCCGAGTGTCTTAAGAGCCCAAGGCTCCTTCTGTTTTCCTATCTCCCATCTTTATTTGAAGCGTTCATCCCCACTTGCTGGAGTAGCTCTAGTTCTGGTAGACATAATGCTTTCCAGGCAGAACATTGTGTGTGTGTAAGAGAGAGACAGACAGAGCCAAAGGATAGACTGCTCCAACTCTCTAATCGTTCTGTTCTGAATTGAAATTTTTATTGAGATTATTGTAGATTCACACACAATTTATGAAATATTACAGAGAGATCCTTTGTACCCACCACTTCCTACCAATGGTTAACATTTTGCAAAACTGTAGTATAAGACATCCCGGGTAATTATATTAATATAATCCACCAATCTTATTTATATTTCCCCAGTTTTACCTTGTACTTATCTGTGTGTGTGTGTTAAGTTCTACACAGTTTAATTCTGTGTGTGTTTGTGTATCCAGTACCATACTAAAGATACTGAACATTTTAAACAATGCAAGGATCCCTCAGTCTACCCTTTTATAACCATACCCACCTCTCTCCTGCTTCCCTTTCCTCAAGGCCCCAACCTTAACCCTTGGCAATCACTGATCTATATTACATTTCTAAAACTTGTCATTTCATGATGAAATTATGCAGTATATAACCTTTTGGAAATGGCTTTTTTTTTCAATGAGTGTAATTCCTTGGAGATTTATCTAAGTGTAACATGTATCAAAAATTTTTATTACTTTTTTTTTTTTTACACTAAATAGTACTCCATGGTATAGATGTACCACTATTTGCTTGACCACTGTTGAAGGCTATCAGGTCTTATTTCAGTTTGGGGCTGTTATACATAAAGCTGCTATAAATATTTGAATACAGGTTTTTGTGTGAACCTAAGTTTTTATTTTTCTGGGATAAATATCCAAGGGTGCAACTGATGGGCCTCAGAGTTATTGCATGTTTTGTTTCTTCAACTGCAAAACTATGTTCCAGAATGTCTGTACCATTCTTCTTTCCTACCAGCTTGTGTACGTGACTTTCCTATCGTATCCATTTTTTTTTATTTTTTTTAATGTTTATTTATTTTTGAGACAGAGAGAGACAGAGCATGAACGGGGGAGGGTCAGAGAGAGGGAGACACAGAATCCGAAACAGGCTCCAGGCTCTGAGCTGTCAGCACAGGGCCCGACGCGGGGCTTGAACTCACGGACCGCGAGATCACGACCCGAGCCGAAGTCGGCCCCTTAACCGACTGAGCCACCCAGGCGCCCCTCGCATCCATTTTTTAATGTGATGGTAATAATGACTTATGTCAATAACAACATGAAGTCATTTTCTTCAAGCAATTATTTAGTGTTTGAAGGTAACTTTCACTGATACAAACACAACCATAGAGAGGTGTCATTGTGATATTTTCTCAGTTTTTATTTTGAAAAAGTCATGGATATTTACTGAGTTTGTTCGTCTTGCACATCAATATCTATTACCTAGAAGGCTGTGATTAACTTTCTTTGAAAAGTTTCCTGATAATGCTCTCCTATATAGTCAAGGTTAGAAACATTGACATATGTAAATACCTAGCCAGCAACTATCTTCATAAAATGGGAGCTGTAGAAGCAAATACTTGTGGTACGAATGTTTATAGGCAATGAAAGGAAGGGTGTGATTTATAACTTTAGGACAAAGATACCAAAGTGAATAGTCTATATTACAATAAATTTTGCAGCCATGAAATTTATTACTTAACAATTTTGGTCTGGCGGACTAAGTAGGATTTGCCGGAATTTGACTCTCAAATGTATCTTTAAAACAAATTTTTTTTAATGTTTATTATTTTTGAGAGAGAGACAGAGAGCAAGCAGGGAAGGCGCAGATAGAGAGGGAGACACAGAATCTGAAGCAGGCTCCAGGCTCTGAGCTGTCAGGACAGAGCCCGACACGGGGCTTGAATCCTCAGACCGTGAGATCATGACCTGAGTTGAAGTCAGTCACTCAACCAACCGAATCACCCAGGCACCCTGACTCTCAAACCTATCTTAACAGCAGCAACGCTTATATTAATCTTAGTATCCCTAGAATCTGTGTGGTGCCTCCTTCTTGGTAGCTATGTGATAAATATTTAATTGAAGAATAAAATTGTGGCAAAAGTAGGCTCTGGGCCTTTCCTTTTAGATCACTACAAGTCGAAGTCAACTTTGTTAGTCCTAAATCTGTAATTAATTATTAGACTCAGGACAAATAGAATTTAATAATGTTGTTTACTTTTACTTTTCTTAATGCTCAAAATTTTAAATAGGAAAATGCACTTTTTGATAATAGAAAGATGTTCATACAAACCTAGTTAATTAGAAATGTTTCCATATAGCTTAAAAGCAGATCTAGATGAGAGGAGCAGTAGTTTATTTTTTTACTAGAACAGCATTATATAGAATGTTGGTGTTCTCATGGCACTAAATATAATACTTGTATTTATGATATAGATAAATTTAAATTATACGTTTAAATTAAAAATTTACAAATATTTTTAAAATGTAATTCTAGCCTTGAAAGAATTTTGAAAAATTCCAAGACACTGTTCCTGAACTGAAAACCCAGATAAAAGTTTTTGAACTCAGACATCTATTGGATATGGCCCAGCGTTCACTTGGGTGGGCTAACAGGTGCAATTGTAAAAGAATGACACAAATTTTATATCTAATGGAGAAAGGATGCTGAGGAAAAGTAGCAAACAATTAGGAGTTATTTAGTATACTTTTTATTAATGCTGTACAATCCTTAGATGTGATTATTTTGCTTTTCTGATTCTTGGGGTATATAATTCCCATGATTAATTCATGGTAACAGCAATGGTGGTGGTTAAGAGCATAACACTAAAAGTAGGTGACTGCCTGGGTATGCTTTCCAGCTCTCTCACGGATTAGCTGTGTGACTTTTGGCAAGTTACTTAATATCTCTGTGCCTCACTTTATTCATCTATAAACTGAAGGTAATACTTCATAGGATTTTTATGAAGATTAAATGAGTTAGTATTTGTAAAACGGAGAGATGCCTTGTTATGTAGTACATATTGTAGAAGTAATGGCTAACTAAAACTTTTGTATTTAGAAATGATAATGAAAAAGCTGAGTATCATTTTCGTGTGTGTTGGGGGGGGGTCTTTCTCTTCTGTCTCTGTCTCTCTGTCTGTCTCTCTGTCTCTCTCAGTCTCTAATCATACAAAACATAACCCTATATCTAGATTGAAACTTAGAAGGGAAGTGTATTAGTAAAGTTAATTTCTTCAAGATAAAAGCGAGCCTTTTGTTACAGGCTGATCTTCAGTTCTGAAATTTCCTCTACACGGTAAGAACTCTTCTTGTTGGTTATGTACGTTCTAGAAAAAAAAAAAATTCCTTGTGGAATTTTTATCATCACGTGGAACTCTCACATTGAATACTTTCACTGAATAAATCCACTTTATTTATTATAAAAATGTTTCTTATTTCTCTCTACTAGTCAACTCTCTCCTATTGGCAGCTGACTTTTGGTACTGTGGTGGCATGGCCTAATTTCTGACCTGAATGGGTTCAGATCCGCTGTGTGTAATACATCAATACATTGCTCTCCCAAAAGAGGTTCCTGGAGACCTTTTCCTTTTATGGATTAGTAAATTAAAAAAAAAAAACAAACAAACATTGAAACATGAGACCACAACTAATATACCACATTTTTGTTTTCCCGTGTAAGGATATACGAACATTAAAACTGAATGAAACCACACCTCTGTCATCCATTATACCAACATTTTATAAAACAATAGGCATTTTAACCTAAAAAAACAACACAGCAACAACAAGGAAACTAGGGGGGATTTAATCTGAGAATCAAAAACAGCTCATTAAATTAAGTTAGTATAAGTTGGTGGAAAACTCCCTCCATTTTCACTGTACTATTTCTCTTTGAATGGTGGGAACTACATCATGGATTAGTACCAGAACTTGATTTGTTTCTTTCTTTAAAATTTTTTTTAATGTTTATTTATTTTTGAGACAGAGAGAGACAGAGCATGAACGGGGGAGGGTCAGAGAGAGAGAGGGAGACTCAGAATCGGAAGCAGGCTCCAGGCTCTGAGCTGTCAGCACAGAGCCCGACGCGGGGCTTGAACTCACAGACTGTGAGATCATGACCTGAGCCGAAGTCAGACGCTTAACCAACTGAGCCACCCAGGCGCCCCAGAGTTGATTTGTTTCTAAGGATCTAGTGGTTATAGAAGAAATGCCAGTGAAGTGCTATCAAATCAACATGGCTGTGTGCTCCAATTTATAAAATGGCGAAAGCCCTGACTCAAAATGAAGTTTCTAGAGAGCTCTTCTTCACAGTAGTGTTTTTCCCTTCTCTGATGAAAAGTAACACATTAATTTTCCTGTCACCTCTTAGTTTGCTTACTGCTGTGATGACACTCTGTAGATGGTGCCAGATGAAAGACAACAATTACTAAAATCGTTAAAAACTGAAGAAAAAAGTAGAAATTGTAAATGGAAAGGTAAATATATACCCTTTCCCCCCAGTTTAAGACACTGCTGCTCTTATTGTTGGTATCTAGTGATGTGAATAGGCTGGAAGGAGTTCGTTGATAACAGCCATTATATACCATTGTGTATTTATAGCTAGCCTCCTCCTTCCTCTCCTGATTGTGCCAATTTGATGTGAAACTATTTTGAAATGCATAATTAAATAAAAGCTTAGTTTTATTCATTGGCATTTTGTTTATAGGAAAACTTGTCACCTCCTAGAGTTAACTGATGTCACTGATACATATTTTTTACCTTTTGCCATAATAAGGAATTTTCCAGAATATCTAAGTCTTCTATGCACCAACCCAGTCATTAACCTTTGCCACTTATTTCTATACTTGTGTCATTATAGCTGCAAGTATACGTTGATAGAAGTTTGAAGAATTCATCTTCCTGTGTTATGTGAAAGTTTTATGTGGTTTTTATGGTTTGGTCTAGTAGAGAATAGTAGTGGAAACTACTTTTAATGTTGTGCATACAGAGATAAATAAATCTAGATTTTTTTCCCGTAAGGAGCTCAATTGTTTTGCGTGTGGACAGGTAAACCTGATTATGCTTTAAATCCTTTTTAGAACATTCTTGCCCTTCAAATTTGGTTAAAATAGAATGATAGCTTCAAATTTGAAGCTATCATTCTATTTTAACCAGATTTCACTACTTAAAGGTAGCTGCAGTTAAGCTAGAGTTTAGCATTTTAACATCTGTCTGTGGGCCAGGAGATAGGACTCATGGGTCCACATTATATGGTAGGAAGCTAGAATTGAAGACCTCATAAAGCTGAAACCATCAAAGAATTTAATTTTCAGTGAAGGACGAACAAGGATATAACAAGGGAACTTCTATATTTCAGATGTGGCTCTGGAAAGGAAAGAAAGTTTCTCATGAAAGCTTACTACCATAGATTCCCCACCGCACCCCCCCCCCCCCCCCCCCGGTATGTTGATTTGGGTTCACATCTCCCACAAGAGTGTGGTCTTGGAGATCCCAAACTAACAAATTAACATAAATGAATGAAGGTTGTTCTCACTGAGGGGGACTGGCAGAAGCTAATTCACACTGTCTATGAAATGATGCACTGTCAACGCAGGCTTCCCAGGATTCCAACAGAGAAAGCTCAACTGTACTTGAATTTGTCAAAACTACATATTGTAAAACAACCACCTATAACTGAGAGCAGAAATTTTAAAGAGAAGAGTTAGATCTCCAACAACATAGGATATTAGAATTTTTGTGTATAGCGTGTAGGGGGAATATGTTTTAAGTGCCTTTCAAAATATAGGATCAAAATAGAAGAATGAAATGAGATATTTACATAAAAAAGACAGGAAGATTTTCAAAAGAACCAGTCACTTCTAAAAATGAAAAAAAAAAAAACACATGAAAATCTGTACTAATTTCTGGAGGCTAGAAATCCTGAGTATAAGTGTCAGCAGAGGGTGAGTCCTTCTGACGTCTGGAAGGGGGAGACTGTCCCCTCACCTCGGCTGGTTTTCAGACACCTGCAAATCCTTAGCCATAGTAGCACACATCCTTCACAGAATGGCATTCTCTCACTGCCAACAAAGAAGTTAAACAGCAGATTCGACACAATAGAGAATTTGTGAACTTAAAGATAAGCTTGGGTAAGTTTCCTTATATTTCAGAGATGGCCATAGTGATAAAAAAAAAAAAATAGGAAGAACAGGTTAGGACAGAGAGAGAATAGAATGTGAAGGTAAAAAAAATGCATTTAATTAGGTTCCAGAAGCATAGCATAGGAAATAAGGGAAAACAAGCTTTTCTTTTTTTTTTTAAATGAAACTATTTTTTTATTTTTTATTTTATTTATTCTGAGGGAAGAGAGAGCGGAGGAGGGGCAGAGAGAGAGGGAGAGAGCAAAATCCCAAGGAGGCTTCACAATGTCAGCACAGAGCCTGACACAGGGCACAAACTCACAAACCATGAGGTCGTGACATGAGCACAGGTCAGGAGTCAGACACTTAACTGAGCCACCCAGGTGCCCCCGAGCTTTTCAAATATACATTTGATTAGAATTACCAAGAACCTTTGAAAGAGATGAACCCACAAATTCAGGAAGGACAGCAAATATGAAACAGGATAAATATCAAAGAAATCCCTAACATGGCCCATAATAGTGACATATAAAACCATAGACAAGAAGAAAAACTTTAAAAGTACATAGAACAAAAAGTGATTTAAGAATGATTTATTTAGGAACAATTAAGTAAACAGCTTTCTTTTTAAGATCAAATGACTTCAAAATACTGAGAAGAAAGAAGATGCAATGAGAAATTTTCACATGAGAGATGTTACTATTAATAGACCCTCACCCAAGAAATTTTGATGATATGATATGTTTAAGGAAAAAGGAATACAGAGATCTCAAAAGGAAGAATCAGGATCTCAGAGGAAACGGTGAACGTAAAAATGAGAAAACGTGAAGGCGTAGTAAATATTATGAAATGGTATTATTAATATGTTGATAGTGGGAAATGAAGAAAATGTGGTAGTAAAATTCTGGACAAAAGTAACATTTTAAATGAAATATGACTGGGATTTAAAACAGTTTAAGCTTGTATTGAATAAAAAGAGGGCTGAAATATTGCTTAGGTTTGGACATAGATATGCATTTAAAAGTATAAATTTAATCACTACAAGAATAGAAATAATGTTCAATTTGAGAAAAAAGTGAAATATGAAAGACAACTTCAGTACATTGTAAAAATGATATAAAGAGAGAAAAAGCATGTAAAGGAGAAAGAATAGCACAAAATGAGCTCATTGAATTAAGTTCAGGGGCACCTGGGTGCCTCAGTTGTTTAAGTATCCACCTCTTGATTTCAGCTCAGGTGGTGATCTCACAACTCATGAGTTTGAGCCCTGTGTCAGGCTCATGCTGACAAAAGGGAGCCTGCTTAGAATTCTCTCTCCCTCTCTCGCTTCTCCTCTCCCCCTCAAAATAAATAATAAACTTAAGAAAATTCAAATATATTATTAAATACAGTAAAATATATGAACTAAACTTGTTGGCTAAAAAGGAAAAATCAGCATGTTAGATTTAAAAACATGTGTGTCCAGCTAATAGGCTTTTTACAAGGGGGACGCCAAATTGTAAAGTTAGAGGTTAAAATTAAAAGATTGTAACAAATATTAACATAGCAGGTAGATGTGTATTTATACCAGACTAAACAGACTTTCCTTATTCATAACCATGTTATTGTGGATATGATACATGTGGATACATGTTATGTGGAAACATAAAAAGGAAACATATTTCTAAACTTGTATGCTACTAATAATATAGCCTTTATTATATACAAAGCCAAATTTGACAGAATTGCATGGAACATTTGACAAAGCCACCGTAACAGTGGGAGTTTATCATATATCTCCCATTTAATTTTTGTCTGATTTGATTATATTAAATACATGATTTATTCCAACAGTAAACAGACATGGTCTAATGAATATATATTTAGTCTCTACCTAGCAGATACAGCATTCACGTTGTTCTCAAGAGTATATAAATCATTTGTAAAAATTGGGTATGCATTATAATGTAGGGACAGGTATCAGTTTCTAAAACTCTGATTCATATATGCCATTTTGACCAAAATTAAGTTAAAAATTGAAAGTGAGTTACTGAAACACATAGTTGGAGATTTAAAAACTTTTAAAAGTTAATAAAAGGAGGGACAGAGACAGTGTGAGTCAGGGAGGGGGGGAGAGGGAGAGAGAGAATCCCAAGCAGGCTCCGCACTGTCAGTGCAGAGCCTGACACTGGGCTCAATTCCATGAACTGTGAGATCATGACCTGAACCAAAACCAAGAGTGGAATACTTAACTGACTGAGCCATCCAGGTGCCCCCTAAAACTTACTTACTTACTTACTTACTTTATTTATTTATTTATTTATTTATTATTTAATGTTTATTTTTGAGAGAGAGAGAGCAAGCACACAGGTGCGGGAGGGGCAGAGAGAGAAGAAGACACAGAATCCGAATCAGCGTCCAGGCTCTGAGCTGTCAGTACAGAGCCCGACGTGGGGCACGAACCGTGGAGCTGTGAGATCATGACCTGAGCCAAATTTGGACACTTAACCGACTGAGCCCTCAGCCAGGTACCCCAAAACTTAAATAACCCACATATCAAAGAAAAACTCAAAGTGGAAATTAGAAAATATTTTAAACTAAATAATAAAAAACACCGTGTCAGAAATTTTGTGATGCACCTAAATTGGTGTTTGTCACTTTAAATGCTGCTTCTCTATATATAGAATCCAGAAACAGAAAATCAGTAAGATATCCTGTTCAACTTAAGAAGTTAGAAAAATAATTTAAAGGAAGTAAATAATAAAAGAATAGAAACTAATATTTTCAGAATGTTCAGAAGATACTTTTCCACTGACTACGAGCTTTCTGATGAGAAATTCAAAATAATCCAGTTGTTACTATTCTGTATGGAATGTGCTATTTTTTATTTAATTGTTTTGAAGATGATTTCTTAGTTTTGTTTTTCAGAAGTTTCACTATGATAAGACTATGTAGAGTTTTGTTTGTATTTCTTCTGTTTTGGGTTTGATGAGATCTTTACCGTCAAAAAATTTTTCATCTAAATTTATGTCTTTCACCAAATTTGAAAAGAAGTTATTGCCCGTGATTTCTTGAGAACTGTTCTTTGCCACATCCTCTGTCTTCCTTCTGGGACTCCCATTACTCACATAATAGAACTTTTGATATTTTTCCATAAATCTTTGAATCTGTGTTCATTTTTTCAATTCATTTCCTCTCTCTCCGGATAAGGTGATTTCTAATATTCTATCTTTATTTGTATCCTTAAAATACTGATGCTCTCTCACCCAGAAAGCCTTTGCATATTCTGTTCCTGCTGCCAGGAACTCAAACCACCCTCCATAACCCCTTTTACCTACTTTCCTATTCTGCATTCTTCAGGTCTCATCTCAAACAGTGCCTTTTTCAGAATTCAGTCTCATTCACATTCCTTCCTACCGTTTATTTCACTTTATGATAATGCATGTGCTCGTGTGATTAATTAAAGCTTGCTATTCCCGTGAGATAAGTTTCATGAAACAAGCAGAATGTAAGTTTCCCCCACTATCGTTTAGCTCCTTGGCACAAAGCAAGCATACAATCAGTGTGGAGTAAAAACTTACAGCTTTGTTCTTTTATATTATTATCAGCTCCCACACATATGTTTACTGTAGACAAATATTAATTTGCCTCTTTCTGACTCACCTTGCTGAACTATAAAATGAAGGGATTGGATTAGATTCACCTGTGTATCTGTTCAACTCTGAAATGCCATTTGTCACCTATTCTTGGTTTAAAAGGATAAACTTACAAGAAAAAGGACAAAGATCATAATTTTCAGGTTTCTTTCCATTTTCTTAATTGTTCAGGCACAATGAAATGGAATAGTATATTGCCTGCCCCTGAAACTTGTTTAATTCCCAATGTTATATATTATAATTTTATATGAGTTAGCGCTCTGTTGTATTGTTTTCTCCATCCGAGTAATGGATCTGCACAAATCCGTTATTATGTTCTCCGCTCAAAAAAACAACAGAGCTCAAAACCTTAGCCAGTTTCTAAGGATGTTTGAGAGACTGCAAGTGCAGCAGAAATCCACCTTCAGAAGCTCTAAAATATCTGCCTATCAATTTAAAGAGTGTTATCAGAAACATCTAAGGAGATATATAATTTTTGTACCATACATAATTAAACTACAATCATTCAATTTGGAGGAAATATTCATTTGTTGAATACACTTTAAGGGTGGCTTCTTTACATGGAGAAGGCAAAAGATAATGGAAAATAAGGTAAACTATTGCAAGGGAAAAGTCCCTTCCTGTCAGATTCTGGAAATGCCAAATAATCTTTACACTGCATGAAAATTTGCTACACATTCATATGTTTTGCAATTGACAAAGTGTGAATAAATCTCCTTAAACATGTTTGCTTGAGGGCTCTCAAATCCCTGCCGTGAACATCTAATCAAAATTCATGTTTTACAGATCTTCTTTCACTTATGTACTGATAAACCCATCGTAAATTGAAGATATCCTAAGTCAAAAAGGCGTTTAATATGCCTAACCTATCCAGCATCATAGCTTAGCCTAACCTACTTTAAATATGCTCGGAACATTTACATTAGCCTCCAGTTAGGCAGAATCATCTAACACAAAGCCTATTTTATAATAAAGTGTTGAATATCTCATGTAATTTATTGAATACAGTACTGAAAGTGAAAAACAGAATGATTGTGTGGGTACAGAATGGTTGTAGATGAATTGGTTGTTTACCCCGGTGATGGTGTGGCTGAGGAAACCACAGCTCATTGCCACTGCCCGGCATCTTAAGAGAGGATCTTAGGACATACTGCTAGGCCAAAAAGGGATCAAGATTCAACGTCTTGTTTCAACTGAATGCCTATCACTTTTGCACCATTGTAAAGTTGAAAATTGTAAGTTGAATCTTTGTTAAGTTGGGGACCATCTGTATTGACAATAGTTTCGTAATGCCAACTTCACTTCTAGGACAGACCATTTACTTTTTTATGTACTGAATTATGTTGTGGGATAAAACCACTTGTGATTCTGATGCTGCATATTTTACAGTGTTGTTAATTTGTGTAGTTTCCAGTCCCAGATGGCTCTGATCAGCAGTTTCTGGAAGATGTGATGTTTTCATGCTTGGATTAAAATAAGATAATAGAGTTTTTGTAATCGAATTGACTGTCCTTAGAATTTCCATGATGGAAACTATGTGTACACATTGAAGCATCCATCTCCCCCTAGCATAAGATTTCATAGAGCAGATACAATAGTGGGGATACCTTTCTCTGTATCCTCAAAGGACATGATGGACACAATATTTTCAGCATGGACATTTCTTTTTTTATGTCTGTCATTTACTTTATTTTTGTAATAAAAAATGTATTTATTTATTTTTATCAGGAATAGAATTTAGTGATTCATCACTTACATATAACACCCAGTGCTCATCCCAGCCAGTGTCCACAATAATTCCCTTCACTCTTTTAGCCCTTCTCCCCAACCAACACCCCGCCAGCTACCCTCAGTTTGTTCTCTGTATTTAGGAGTCTCTTATGGTTTGTCTCCCTCTCTGTTTTTATATTATTTTTGCTTCCCTTCCCTTATGTTCATCTGTTTTGTATCTTAAATTCCACATATGAGTGACATTATATGATATTTGTCTTTCTCTGATGGACTTACTTCATTTAGCATAATGCACTCTCGTTCCATCCACCTTGTTGCAAATGGCAAGATTTCATTCTTTTTTATCATTTAGTAATATTCCATGAGATATATATACCACATCTTCTTTATCCATTTATCAGTCAATGGGCATTTGAGCTCTTTCCATACTTTGTCTATTGTCGATAGTACTGCTATAAACTCTGGGGTGCATGTGCCCCTTCAAGCAAGCATTTTTGTATCCTGTGGATAAATAAATACCCAGTAGTGCAATTGCTAGTTCGTAAGGTAGTTCTATTTTTAGTTTTTTGGGGAACCTCCACACTGTTTTCCAGAGTGGCTGCACCAGTTGGCATTCCCACCAGCAGTGCAAAAGTGTTCCTTTTTCTCCATATCCTCACCAATATCTATTGTTGCTTAAGTTATTCGTTTGAGCCATTCTGACAGGTGTGTGCTGGTATCTCATTGTGGTTGATTTTTATTTCTCTGATGAGTGATGTTGGGCATTTTTTCACGTGTCTGTTAGCCATCTGTATGACTTCTTTGGAAAAGTGTCTATTCATGTCTTTTGCCCATTTCTTCACTGGACTATTTGTTTTATGAGTGTTGAGTTTGGTAAGTTTTTTATAAATTTTGGATACTAACCCTTTATTAGATATCTTCTCCCATTTGCAAATATCTCCTTCCATTCTGCCAGTTGCCTTTTAGTTTTGCTGATTGGTTTCTTTGCTGTGTAGAAGCTTTTTATCTTGATGAGATCTCAATGGTTCATTTTTGCTTTTGTTTTCCTTCGCTCTGGAGACATGTCAAGTAAGAAATTGTGGCCGAGGTCAAAGAAATTGTTGCCTATTTTCTCCTCTAGGATTTTGATGGCTTCCTGTTTTACATTTAGGTCTTTGATCCATTTTTGCATTTATTTTTGTGTATGGTGTAAGAAAGTGGTCCAGGTTCATTCTTCTGCATGTTGCTGTTCAGTTTTCCCAACACCATTTGCTGAAGAGACTGTCTTTTTTCCATTGGATATTCTTTCTTTGTCAAAGATTAGTTGGCTATACATTTGTGGGTCCATTTATGAGTTCTCTGTTCTGTTCCATTGATCTATGTGTCTGTTCTTGAGCCAGTACCGTACTGTCTTGGTGATTACATGTTTGTAATGCAGCTTGAAGTCCAGAATTGTGATGCTTCCAGCTTTGATTTTCTTTTTCAGGATTGCTTTGGCTATTCTGGGTCTTTTCTGGTTCCATACAAATTTTAGGATTGTTTCTTCTAGCTCTGTGAAAAATGCTGGTGCTATCTTGATAGAAATTGCATTGAATGTGTAGATTGCTTTGAGTGGTATCAACATTTTAACAATGTTTCTTCCAATTCATGATCAAGGAATGTTTTTCCATTTGTGTGTGTGTGTGTGTCCAATTTATTTCATAAGTTTTCTGTAGTTTTCAGTGTATAGATTTTTTTTACCTCTTTGGTTAGGTTTATTCTTAGGTATTGTATTTTTTTTGGTGCAATTGTGAATGGGATAAATTCCTTTATTTCTCTTTTTGCTGCTTCATTATTGATGTATAGAAATGCCACCAATTTCTATACATAGATTTTATATCCTGAAACTTTGCTGAATTCATGGATCAGTTTTAGCAGTTTTTTGATGGAGTCTTTTGGATTTTCCACATAGAGTATCATATTATCTGCAAAGAGTGAAAATTTGACTTCCTCCTTGCCAATTTGGATGCCTTTCATTTCATTTTGTTGTCTGCTGAGGCTAGGACTTCCAACACTGTGTTGAATAACAGTGGTGAGAATGGACATCCCTGTCATGTTCCTGACCTTAGGGGGAAAAGCTCTCAGTATTTCCCCATTGAGGATGATATTAGCAGTGGGTCTTTTCATATATTGCTTTTATGATCTTGAGGTATCCTTCTATCCCTACTTTCTCGAGGGTTTTTATCAAGAAAGGATGCTGTATTTTGTCAAATGCTTTCTCTGCATCTTTTGGGAAGATCATGTGGTTCTTACCCTTCTATTAATATAAGGTATCACATTGATTGATTTGTGGACATTGAGCCAGCTCTGCATCCCAGGAATAAATCCCACTTGATCGTGGTGAATAATTCTTCTAATGTATTGTTAGATCTGGTTGGCTAGTATCTTGTTGAGAATTTTTGCATCCATGTTCGTCAGGGAAATTGGTCTGTAGTTTTCCTTTCTAGTGGGGTCTTTGGTTTTGGAAGCAAGGTAATGTGGCTTCATAGAATGAGTTTAGAACTTTTCCTTCCATTTCTATTTTTTTTGGAATAACTTCAAAAGAATAGGTGTTAATTCTTCAAATGTTTGGTAGAATTCCCTTGGAAAGCTGTCTAGCCCTGGACTCTTGTTTTTTGGAAGATTTTTTATTAGTGATTCAATTTATTTACTGGTTATGGGTCTGTTCAAATTTCCTGTTTCTTCTTGTTTCAGTTTTGTAGTTTATATGTTTCTAGGTATTTGTCCATTTCTTCCAGATTGTCCAATTTGTTCGCATATAATTGCTTATAACATTCTCTGATGATTATTTGTATTTCTGCAGTGTTGGTTGTGATCTCTCCTCTTTAATTAAAGATTTTCTTTATTTGGATCCTTTCCTTTTTATTTTTGATCAATAGGGCTAGGGGTTTATCAATTTTGTTAATTTTTTCAACAAAGCAGCTCCTGGTTTCATTGATCTGTTTTACTGTTTTATTTGTTTAATTATTATTTCAATATCATTGATTTCAGCTCTACTATTTATTATTTCCCTTCTGCTGGTTTTGGGCTTTATTTGCTGTTCTCTTTCCAGCTCTTTTAGGTGTAAGGTTAGGTTGTATATTTGAGGCCTTTCTTCCTTCTTTAGGAAGGCCTGGATTGCTATATACTTCCCATAATGACTGCCTTTGCTGCATCCCAGGGGTTTGGGATGTCCCCTGGGACAATGTGTTATCATTTTCATTGGTTTACATGTACTTTTTAATTTACTCTTTAATTTCTTGGTTAACCCATTCATTCTTCAGTAGGGTGCTCTCTAATCTCCAAGTATTCATCGTTTTTCCAAATTTTTTCTTGTGGTTGATTTCAAGTTTCATAGTGTCTGGCCTAAAAATATGCAAAGTATGATCTCGATCTTTTTGTATTTGTTGGGGGCTAATTTATGACCCACTATGTGATCTATTCTGGAGAATGTTCCATGTGCACTCGAGAAGAATGTGTATTCTGCTTTAGGATGAAATGTTCTGAATATATCTGTTAAGTCCATTCAGAGGCATTGTTTCCTTATTGATTTTCTATGTAGATGATCTGTACATTGCTGTAAGTGGGGTGTTGAAGTCCCGTACTATTATGGTACTATTATCAATGAGTTTCTTTATGTTTCTGATTGATTGATTGATTGATATATTTGGGTGCTTTCATACTGGGGGGCATAAATATTTACAATTGTTAGGTATTCTTGGTGGATAGACCCCTTAACTATGATATAATGCCTTTCTTCATGTCTTGTTACAGTCTTTATTTTAAAATCTAGTTTTTCTGATATAAGTATGGCTATATCAGCTTTCTTTTATGACCATTAGCATGATAGATGGTTCTTCATCCCCTTACTTTCAATCTGTAGGTGTCTTTAGGTCTAAAATGAGTCTCTTGTAAGCAGCATATAGATGAGTCTTGTTTTCTTATCCATTCTGATACCCTATGTTTTGATTGAAGCATTTAGTCCATTGACATTTACAGTGAGTACTGAAAGATGATGAATTTAGTGCCATTGTGTTGTCTGTTGAGTTGGTGTTTCTGATCATGCTCTTTGGCCCTTTCTAGTCTTTTTGTTTTTGATCTTTTTTTGCTTTGTTGTCTTCTCTACTATAAGTGTCCCCCTTAAAATTTCTGGTAGGGTTGGCTTAGTAGTCAGAAACTCCTTTAGTTTTCATTTGGGAAACTCTTTATCTCTTCTTCTATTTTGAATCACAGCCTTGCTGGATAAAGAATTCTTGGCTGCATATTTTTTGCCATTTAGCATGTTGAATATATCCTGCCACTCCTTTCTGGCCTGCCAAGTTTCTGTGGATAGGTCTGCTGTGAACCTGATCTGTCTTCCCTTACAGGTTAAGGACTTTTTTTTTTCCCTTGCTACTTTTGTAATTCTTTCCTTGTCTGTTTTGTGGATTTGACTATGGTATGCCTTGGTGATAGTTGGTTTTTGTTGAATGTGGTGGGAGTTCTCTGTGCTTCTTCGATTTTTATGTCTGTGTCTTTCTCCAGATTAGGAAAGGATTCCACTGTAATTTGTTCACATAAACCTTCAGCCCCTTTTTCTCTCTCTTCATCATCTGAGACTCCTATGATTTGGATGCTATTCCTTTTCAGTGAATCACTGAGTTCTCTAAGTCTTGTGGTCTTTTGCCTTTGTTTCTCTCTTTTTTTCTGCTTCATTATTCTCCATAATTTTGTCTTCTAAATCTCTGATTTGCTGCTCTGCTTCATCCATTTGAGATTGCACATCAGTTATAGCCGTTGTGGCATCCACTAGAGATTGCACATCGGTTATAGCATTTTTAATTTCGTCCTGACTAGATTTGGTTCCTTTATCCCTGCAAAAAGGGATTCTATGCATTTTTCAATCCCAGCTAGTATTCTTATTGTTATAGCTTTAAATTCTAGTTCAGACATCTTGCTTATATCTGTGTTGATTAAGCCTCTGACTGTCATTTTCTTCCTTTTCTTTCTTTTGGGGTGAATTCCTTTGTTTTGTCATTTTTGAGAAAGAAAAAAATTAAATAATTAAAAAATAAAAATTAAAAAATTAAAAAGAAAACAATAAATCAAATAAAGGAAGCTAGATCCTAGGTGTGTTTTGTTCCACTTGTTGAAAGAAGCTTGATAGAATAGAGGGGAAAAAAGGAAAGGAAAACAACAACAACAAAAAAAAGACAGAAAAGAAAAAAGGTAGGAAAATTTTAAGAATGAAAAAATTGTATAATAGAATAAAATGAAATAGAATTTAAAATTAAAAAAATAAAAAAAGTAAAAAAATAAAAATAAATTTTTCTTTCTGTATCCAAGAATGAGGAAGGGAAGAAAAAAAAAAAAACAATTTAAGCAAAAACAGAAGCAAATAAAATGAACAAATAAATGAAGCAGCAAACAGAATGAAACCCAAATGAAGTTACATCCAGTTTCCCCTAGAAATTAAACTATGAAGTCTTTTATAGTCCTTATACTAAGCAGGTGGAGTAACTTATGCTGGTTTTCTAGGGGATGTGCTTGGAGGGTGCAGTTGGGTGGGGCTTGGTGTAATGGCTCTGTTCTCTACTAGATGGCACTGTTTAGCTTACTGGGGTGGGTCGGTGTGGTGCACATGTGCCTGTGACCTGTATGGGGGAGGTGGAAATGACTTCACCCAGCTCCTTATTCTCTGGCACAGGAACTTCACACTCTCACCCACCTGATATCAAGCACCCCTCCTTTGTCTCAGGCTTCCATCCCCTCCCTGACTCTGCCCTGTCTGTGTTCAAGCTGTCTGCCTGCCAGGAAGCGCCTCCTTCCAGAGTTTTATCTCAGATTGGGTTGTGTTTCAAAGCCCAACGCTTCAGAGACCCCTGAGACTTGGACCCACACTGACTATCTGGGGGAGGGTCTTGTTGAGCAATGGCCGAGTACCGGCTTCCCCTGGGAAACATTCATGTGATGGTGCAGTGGCAGAAGTTCACAGATTATGACAAACCACAACACACAGGCGGCACCATGTTTCATTGCACCTTGGCGTCTTTGTCCCAATACCAGCAAACATGGCTGCTCTCTGGGGTCCACTCAGACCTTTGCCTGAGGGGCAGCCATATGGCCTCTACCAAATGCACTCCAAGCAGGGGAACTGCTTCTCCCCGTGTGGCACATAGGCGCCTCAAACCACTGCCTGCTCCTGGGGATTCACCCTGCTTCCTCGCCAGAGCACCACCAGGCACTGAACTCCAAAGCTCCAGATTCTGTGCTCTACTGTTTGTAGAACAGTGGCACCGAAACCCTCTCCTTTCTTCTATCAGTGGTTTGGGGGAACAGATATCTTGTTCAGTCCCCTGTGAGTGTTTTCACACTTTCTCTCTCTTTCTCTCCAGCTACTTTGAGGGGTGTGCTGTTTTTGGAGGATCCCGGTGTGCCACTCTCCCTCTTTCTCTGTCCGTCCTCTGGAAAAACAGCGCCTTACCCTCCGTAGCTTTTCTCTCCCCCAGTTCACCTTCCTGCACCACATACCTGCTGAGTTCGGTGGCTCATTATGCAGATTGTTGTGTTAATCCTCAGATCAGTTTCTTAGGTGTTCAAAATGTTTGGTGCTGATCTGGCTGCATTTCAGGGACAAGACAAGTTCAGGGTCTCCATGCTGCCCTGCCATCTTGAATTCCTCCCTAGCATGGACATTTTTGAAAGGAATTTGTTATTTAAAAGTTAATGCATTTTTTCAAACATATGAAGAAAGACAAGTGCATGCACATAATGATCCTTTTTTTTTTTTTTTTTTTTTGGTCAGAAAGTAAGAATTACCTTTTTTGTATTATTTTTATGTGTCTTCATGAATGTATCTATTCCCTGCATGTTTTTCTATATAATTATCTATTTTTTAATTAACTTACTTATTTTGAGAGAGAGAGAGAGAGAGTGAGCAGGGGAGGGGTAGAGAAAGAGGGAGAGAGAATCCCAACCAGACTCCACGCTGTCAGCATGGAGCCTGGCGTAGGGCTCGAACTCACAAACCATGAGATCATGACCTGAGCTAAAGTCGAGTCAGACACTCAATTGACTGAGCCACCCAGGTATCCCAGGCTATCTAAGTTTTTAAGTGAGAAAGTTGGGTAGAGATTAATTTGAAATGTGGAATAATGAATTATGTACTGGGAGGGATTTTTTTTAAATAAACGATTGATACACTTGTGCATCTGCTACCCATGTCATGATATTTCACCTTACTGAAGCAGTTCTAGTAAAGAATTCCAGACAAGGTGACACTTCTTAAGGCCTTAGATATCCTGACCATTGCTAATGCAAGATAAAATGCATACAACCAGTTGTAAGACTGGTATAATTGGCCACAGTGCAGTGGCAACGGGGAGGGGGGTTATTTTGGCACACGTAGGTGCAAAGCTTTAGTAGAGTAAAATAGCATTCTTTTTGAGAAAACTAACATTTCTGTTATAAACACTGGGACTTCAAGGAAAACATGGCAGAAGGATTTTAAAAAGACACCATCTATCAATACATACATATAATTTACACAAACAGGGTTTGGCTTTTTCATTATTTTGCATTGATAGAATCATCAAGATTTTCAATTTTTGCTTAACTTAGCTGCTTGGGTTTCTATGTTGAGAAGTATTAATTTCATTATTTGTGACTCATTCTTAGATTATATTTTATTAATTTCAATTTTGAGAAGAAATAATTAGAAAGGGCATATACAGGTGATGCCACTTGTTAGTAATAAAATCCATAAAATGCACATTGGAGAAAAATGTGGTCATGCTTCAGTGTTTCATGAAAACTAATTCAGTAATTTCTGATAAAGTGTCATTTTTACTATTATTTGTAAATGATTTAACACAAGACTGTAATTACAAGATTCTGGTGAGCCATTTGAAAATCACTTTTCATTGTAAACTGTCATCAATTTGAATTAATTGGGTTGGAGTCCACTAAATATCTGTATGTTAAATCTTAGCTCTTTATTTTTTTAATATTTATTTATTTTTGAGAGAGAGAGAGAGAGAAAACATGAACTGGGAGGGACAGAGACAGTTAGACACAGAATCCAAAGCAGGCTCCAGGCTCTGAGCTGTCAGCACAGAGCCCGACGCAGGACTCGAACTCACAAACTGCAATATCATGCCCTGAACAGAAGTTGGGTGCTTAACCAACTGCACCACCCAGGCACCCTGAATCTTAGCTTTTTAAAAGATATTTGCATTGGGGGGGAGGGAAGTTTCTCTATTAATTATATGCAAAAATGCTCTACAACCCTATCATCAAAAAATAGCTCAAGAGAGACAACATAGCAGCTCTTGAAAAATGAGGTTAAACAAAATGTGTGACATCTTTTAATATTTGAATTTTGAACAAAGGCATTTAGGATGCTGGGAGTGGTTACATTTTCACCCAACTAACTTATAAGAGAAATACATTTAAGCCAATGAAACATATTATTATTATTGTAGATAATCTCCCTGACTCCTGCTCTCTCCTGGCCTTCCTTTGTTTACCCCTTGTAAGGGTTGAATATGCATATATACTTGCTTTTCCAGTTTCCCCTGCAGCTAGGGTATTGGAATATAAACTCATTGTGGCCAATGGAACCCAAGGGAAAGTCTTTTGTAAGGCTTCAGGAAAGTTAATTCTCCATAAATAAAAAGATGAAAAGACTAAAACACTCTGCTGGATGTGGTGATGCGTACACATGAAGCTTGGAACTTGTGAAGTCTTCTTGCAGTCATAGGAGAGAGCTGACATGGCGGGGATGACAGGAGACAAGTAGAAAGTACTTACTTGGGTCATGATGATACCACTGGCTTAGGACCAGACCTAAAACAATGCTGTCCCTGGAAATTTTTGTGTACAAAATAGTAAATGTACAAGTATTTTAAAAGAATATTTATTGATTTTAGGGAAAGCACAAAGTGGGGGAGGGGCGGCGAGAGGGGAACAGAGAATCCAAAGTAGGCTCTGCACTGACAGGCTGACAGCCAGATGTAGAGCTGGAACTCATGAACCATGAGATCATGACCTGAGCTGAAGTTGGATGCTCAACCGAGCCACCCAGGTACCCCTACAAGTATCTTGAAGGTGGCTATTCTGTTAATTACAGCAAAATCTCCTTAACTGACACAAGTGATTATCTCATATATATACATATATATGTGTATATGTGTGTGTGTGTGTGTATATATACATGTATATACATATATACGTATATGTATACATATGTATATCTACATATGTACATATACGTATATATGTATATATGTATACATATACGTATATATGTATACATATATATGTATATATGTATATATATGTATATATATACATATATATACACACACACATATATGTATATATGTGTGTGTGTATATATATATATATGTATATATATGTATTTTTTTTCAGTATCATGTAACTCACTTTTCCAACCATTTAGATAAATCAGCATGAGGAGAATTAATTTAGCTGCTGACAGTATGTTCTAAAACGACAAGGTTATTAGAACTGGGTGGAGATACACTCAAGTTTTTGTGGAATTTTTCTACTTTATCATGTATGTCCAGGGACATCTGAAACTGCATGCTATAATTATAGAGCCGTCTCATTAAGAAAACAGAGCTACAGTTGGGTTCTTGTTTCTGTGCTGTGATTTCAAGCTGATGTGTATTAGCATATTCAGAGATTTTTGAGCAATATCTCCATAACTTTTAATAACATGGTATACTTATGATTCAGGGGCCCCAGTGGGCTTCTTTGGCTCTGTTAGTATATTTTTGTAATTTCACAAGTAACATTTTTGCATTGTGTACCAGGCCTACCCATAGAATACCATTTATAATTGCTTTAAAATACAAATTCCTATATAATGTACTGATCTGAATGATATCAGAGTACTTCTTTAGAGTGGGAAATATACAATTATAATAATATATAAAATAAGCTTAAAAACATTGTCAAAACATAGTTATTTGTGTATTTAAATAAAAATATGAGTTAAAGTTTAAGCTATCAAACCTTAAAATTCTATTCAATATATTTGTATCTTTGTGTTGTCCCACTCAGTTCCACAAGGAGGGACTGAGTCACTTTAAACTGATAAATCCTACCAACAATTCAAAGCACACATTTTAATCATAGTGACTGGATAATTCTACCTTCATTTAGAAAGGACAGCACAAGATATAAACATAATAGAATTTTACTGAATTTATAGTTTAAAATTATATATAGAAAAGCATTTGGGAGATACATGAAATCGTATGTATGTATATATGTGTATATGCATTTATATGTAAATATGTATATATGTGTATATGTACATATAAGTATACACACATATATAAATCACTTGTCCAGTTTTATTACATTTTAAGAGACTATTTAAAAAAAAAATTTAGCGTTTATTTATTTTTGAGACAGAGAGAGACACAGCATGAACGGGGGAGGGTCAGAGTGAGGGAGACACAGAATCTGAAACAGACTCCAGGCTCTGAGCTGTCAGCACAGAGCCTGGCGCAGGGCTCGAACTCATGAACCGTGAGATCATGACCTGAGCCAAGTCCCTAACCAACTGAGCCACCCAGGCGCCCCTTAAGAGACTATTTTAATTTAAATTTCAAGCTTTTATTTGCACATGATCTGTTACAGATGGCCTTTAGCCATTCTTATCAAGAGATAAGCATTCTCAGCTCTTATAAATTATGGTGAATGAATATCAATCAATCTGTTTTGCCTCTTTTTATAGACTATAATTCCAGACGGAAGCTTGCTGTTTATAAATCTGAATTCTTGCCAAAACAGAGATGTTGAAATTCATTTGGATATTATCTGTATGCAATGGATCATATATATGTATATATTTTCTCCCTACTAAATTATAACTGAAAAAGCCCACAGTCACCCAGTGTGTAGTTAGGATAGGCAACCTGATGAGGTCATAGCAACAAGCAAAAACCTCTTTAAAAATGTATCTCCAAGTCCAAATGTGAAAGTGAGTCTTCTGGGTTCAAATGTCTCACAGTCATATGGAAATTAAAAATATATGTTTATTCTGCAAATGAGGAATGGAAAGAAAGTAGTTTGAACATAGTTTAAAGGATTTTAGCCTTAATGTTTTCATGACTGATTTATTTCTAAACTACAATAAGATTAATTTAAAATATACCAAATACCATATGATCCTGAAATATTATATTAGATAGGGGGGAAAAACTGAAATGTGTATCTTAATAATCTCTAACTTTATCATTATAGGAAGTGATTCTGCCCACTGTCTATTCCTTGTTTTGGAATAGTGCCTAATGTATAGTAAACGCTCAATGAATATTTGCTGAATGAATGAACTTTGAAAGTCAAATTGCCATTATTTAGGGGTTTTGGAGGTCTTGCATAGGACCCTTTAGTCTCTCTCAAAGATTAACACTAATACAAACAAAGCACCAACAGTAGTACATTAAGGCCATGTCCCGTGGGCTCGCAAACCAATTTTGTGACAAGAAAAAGTATCGTCTGTGAACAAATATACCAATACATAGTCACAAAAATACAAAATTACTATAATTCTAGCAATGGCTGACTCTTGTATTATGTCTTAGACACCGCTGAGGCTGAATTCATCTTTCCAGTCAACTGAGACAGTTGTTTTTCATTTCTTTTATTTTCCCTCCCACGCTAGCATTTATTTAATAATTTTTCAAGGCTTTATATTACATTCAGTGGGTGACAAAAAGGTGAATAACTCTGGCTACCCTTAAGTCTACAATTAAAAGGGAGGTATAATGTGTACAAAAATAATTATTGAGTTATAATACTCAACATCATATGATATTCTGGAATTGCAAATTAAAACAACAAGGTACCGCTATACCCTATTAGAATGACAAAAGTCCAAAACACTGACAGCACCAAATACTCATGAGGGTGTGGAGTAACAGAAACTCTCATTCATTGTTGATGGCAATGCAAAATGGTATAGTTACTTTGGAAGACGGTTTGGCAACTTCTTATAAAACTAAACGTTCTCTGATCATATGGTCCAGCACGTGTGCTCCTTGGTATTTACACAAAGAAACAAAAATTTTACATCCACACAAAAACCTGCACATAGTTGTTTATAGCAGCTTTTTCAGAATTGTCAATACTTGGAAGCAACCAAGATCTCATTCAGTAGGGAAATGGTAAATAAACTGTTGTATCCCTTGACAATGTAATATTATTCAGTGCTGTAAAGAAACGAACTATCAAGCTATGAAATGACCTGGAGTAACCTTAAATATATAATACTAAGTGAAAGAAGCCAATCTGAAAATACTACATAGTGTATAATTCCAACAATATGACATTCTGGAAAATGCAAAATTAGGGAGACAGTAAAGGATCAGTGATTCCTAGGGCTTATAAAGGAGGAAGGGATGAAAAGGTAAAGAAAGCATGAAGAGATTTTTTTAAATGTTTATTTGTTTATTTTGAGAGAGAGAGAGAGAGAGAGCGCGAGCGAGTAGGGGAGCGGGGCAGAAGAAGAGAGAGAGAGAATCCTAAGTAGGCTCTGTACTGAGTATGATGTGGGGCTCAATCTCACAACCTTGAGATCATGACCTGAGCGGAATCCAAGACTGAGGCGCTTAACCGATTGAGCCACCCAGATGCCCCAGCGCAAAGAGTTTTTAAGGCAGCAAAACTACTCTGTATGATACTATAATGATGGATATATATCATTATACATTTGTGCACACCTATAGAGTGTATATTTGTCCAAACCCAACAGTGAACCCTAATGTAAACTATGAACTATGAGTAACAGTGTAGTTTCATCAGTTTTAATAAATGTACTACTCTGGTGGGGCGTGTTTGATAGTGGGTAAAACCGTGTTATCTGTGAGGGCAGGGAGTAGGAGGGAAATATCTCTGTAACTTCCACTCGGTTTTGCTTTGAACCTAAAACTGCTCTAAAAATATGTGAGTTTTTTTTTTTTTTTTAAAGCTACATTATAAAAGAAAGCTGGCAGTGTTCCAAGAAAAGCACAATCTACATGCTTTGGGAATGTGTGGAAGATAATCATTCTGGCTTAGAAAAATTTTATGAAAGATGTAACCATTATGTATGGATAATATTTTATTAGGGGTAGTAGTTAAATATTGCACACAGAGAAGAATGACAAGGGCAAAAACATTGGCAGATATACATGCAAAGTCCTCTTCTGTGGAACGGCACATAGTTTCTTTCCTTGGACTGGAAACCAGGGAACACTTAGAGTAATGGAAGCTAAGATTTGGAAGATATACTTGTATAATTCTGCAGTTGGCTAGAATATTTTTTTTATTTACTCATTTCTGAATCTATAGATAAATAAGAAGGCCTAGAGGTATGATCACACTATTAGTAATAAAGAAGTTTGTTCACCTAATTGCCAGACCAGGTTTTCATTATTTAATGCTTTAGCAATGATAGAAGATTCTTGAATGTTAAAATAAAGAGTTTAATTTTATTCAATGGGCCATCAGTGAATTTTTTTTTTTATATGTTGGAGAGTGGCAGAATGGAGCATGATCTTAATTAAGATAAGTGTGATAAAAGTAAGCAGAATGGGTTATGGAAAAAGTGGAGAAATTCAAACGTGGAAAATATTGTCATTTTGTAGTGTAGTTTCAGGGGAAATGGAAAAGGGGACCTGGCATGATTTGGGGTTTGAAGAAGTCATTGTACCATAGACCATTCTTTAAGCACTGTGCAAAAGGAACAGGACATGGGCATTGGGGTTGAAGTATTAACAATTTTATAATGCAGCTTTGTATTGTATTAACTCTTAAAATAAGCCCATAGTACATTTGTAATCTAAGGATAACTATAAAGAAAATAAGCATTTTAAAAAGGATAATAGGGCTTTAATATTGTACAAAGTGTGCAAAAATGTTACAAGTGGCAGGGGAAGTATGAGGCAGATGTGTGTCTGATGTTAAGCAGTACATAAGCATGAGTTTATTTTGGAAATATTACACTCGAAGATTTTTACCACATAAGTAAGACTTTTCTGGGGAGTAGCAGTAAGAGTTAGGAATTCAAAGAAGCCAAACTGGATTGGTAAGTCATGCTTACAGAAGTTGTGTCGTTGGAGAAAAAGGGATGTTAAGGTGAGTAAAAAAAAGGACGGAAGAAATATACACATGTAAGGACTGTGAACTTTTGTTGGGCGTATATTCGTTCTTAGATGGTCTAGGTATGTGACAGTCAATGGGTGAAAATCTTTGCCTTCAGGTAGCTAGTGAGACTAGTGAGTATTTCTCAAAGTAGTATCTTTGACCGACTTTATAACCTGGCTGAGCATCAAATGGCCCATGGGTAGTTTAGCTGTTCCAGAGGAAAAGGGATGAAACACTTGTTAAAATACATTTAATAAATATGAAAAGCAAGATTAATTATGATGTAATTATAAGATTACATTCTTCACACATTCTCAATGATGGTTCGTATCATATACTTGATTGTGCAAGCACTATGAAGGAGATATTGGTCACTGGTCTTGGCTAATATTCAGTTAACAGGGAGCAAGTCAGGTTGGCTAAAGGGCTTTCCTGCTACTGTTTATATTTGTGAAATTTGCATAATATTGTATTGAATTACATCCTCAATTCACAGAAGTGGTCCAGGAAATAAAATGATTTGTTGACATATAAAAGTAATATAATTCACAACGAAGTAGGCAGACTAGGGAATACAGGTATACATATGTAGAATTAATGGATTTGCAAGTGTAGCTTTTCCACAGAGAAGCCCCAAAAGAAAAATTACCTAGAAAATATGATGATGAATATCTTAAAATTGGATTTGGACTGTTTATCTGTGTCCTCTTTCCCTTGCACATTGGCAATGATGAAACTTTTTATGTATGAATAATATTGTATGGATGTGCCAGATTTTGTTTATCCATTCATTAGTTGATGGACACCTTGAGAAGTTTCTACATTTTGTCTGTCGTGTTCTGCTATGAACATTTGTGTACAAATTTTTGTGTGGTTTTATGTTTTCAGTGCTCTTGGCTATATACTCAGATGTGGAATTGCAGGGTCTTATGGCAACTCTGTTTAATGTTCTAAGGAACTGCCAAACTATTTTCAAAGTAGCTGTACCATTTAAATTTCCACAGCAATGTATGAGGGGTCCAAATTCTCCATATCCTTACCAACATTTTCATGTTCCATTTTTTGTATTGTATATGGAATAGAATCATCTTATGGCTAGTATTTCCCTAGTGACTAATCTTGTTGAACATTATTTCATGTGCTTATTGGCCAGGTATATATTTTCTTTGGAGGAATGTCTATTCACATTCTTTGCACAGTTTTAAAATTGGTTGGTCTTTTTATTTCTGAGCTGTAAGATTTCTTTATATATTCTGGAACTATACTCTTATCTGATATATTAAGAGTAAATATTTTCTTTGGGTTGAGTGCTTATCAAAGCATTCTTTGATATGTAAACATATTAAGTTTTGATAACGTCCAACTTATCTATTTCTCTTTAGTTGCTTGTGCTATAGGTGTCATATGTAAGAGACTGTTGCCTAGGGGTGCCTGTGTGGTTCAGTCTGTTGAGCATTTGTCTCTTGATTTCATTTCACGTTGTGATCCCAGGGTCATGGGATTGAGCCCCGTGTAGGGTTCCACACTCAGTGTGGAGCCTGCTTAAGATTCTCTCTCTTTCTCCCTCTGCCCCTCTCCCCTGCTTGTGTGCTTGGTCTCTCTGTCTCTCAAATGGAAAAAAAAAGAAAGAAACCGTTGCCTAAAGCAGAGTCATAAAGGTTTGCACCTATGTCTTTTCGTAATAGTGTTCTAGACTTAGCACTTACTTTTAGGTTGTTCATCTATTTTGAGTTAATTTTTGGATATGTAATGAGATGGGTATCTAGTTCATTTCTTTTGCATGTGCATATCCAGCTGTCCTTGCACCGTTTGTTGAAGAATATTCTTTCCCCAATTACATTGGTTTGGCACCTTTGTCAAAAATCATTTGACTATAGATGTATATTTACTTATGGATATTCAATTCTACACCATTGTTGTATATGTCTGTCTTTAAGCTAGTTCCACGCTGTCTTGATTCTTGTACCTTTGTAATAAGATTTAACATTAAGAAGTATGATTTATCCAAGTTTAACTTTGTTTTTTTAGATTGGTTTGGCTTTTCTGAGTCCCTTGAATTTCCATATGAGTTTTAGGATCAACTTGCCGGCTTCTAAAAGGAAAAATAAAAAAGGCAGTTGGAATTTTGATATAAATTGTGTTGAATCTGTAGATTAACTTTGGGAGTATGGCCATCTTAACAATATTGTCTTCCACTCCAGGAACCTGGAATATCCTTACATTTATTTGTCTTTTTTTTTTTTAAAGAATTTTAGCTCTACTGAAGTAAATTGACCTACATACTTAAAAGATATTTAAAATGTACATCCTGGTAATTTGATATATGTATACATTGTGAGAGGATTCCTCCCATCTAGTTAAAAAACACATCCATCAGGTCACATATTTATCTGTGTGTGTGTGTGTGTGTGTGTGTGTGTGTGTGTGTGAGTGACGTAAGAAAACAGTTAAGTCCTATTACCTTAGCAAATTTCAATGATATGATACAGTATTATCAACCATGGTCACCATATTTTACATTAGATCCTTAAAAAATTATTATTTTTGAGTTATCTATTATACACTTCAATTCTGTTCATTTTTTCTTTTTGTATTTTGTGGTTCTGTTGCTTAGCATATGTATATGTTAATAATTGTTATACATTACTTAAAATTTTTTTAATGTCTATTTTTGAGAGAGAGAGAGAGAGAGAGAGTGGGGGAAGAGAAGAAAGAGAGAGAAACACAGAATGTGAAGCAGACTCCAGGCTCTCAGCAGTCAGCACAGAGCCCTGTGTAGGGCTCAAACTCACAAGCTGTGAGATCATGACCTGAGCCAAAATCAATACTTAACCAAATGAGCCATCCAAGTGCCCCCATATATTACATTTTTTAAAAAAGTTTATTTACTTATTTGAAGGGAGAGAGAGAGGGAGAGAGAGAGGGAGAGAGAGAGGGAGAGAGAGAGAGAGAGAGTGAGTTTGGGTGGGGAGGGGCAGAGAGAGATAGGGAAAGAGAGAATCCCCAGCAGGTTCTACACTGTTAGTGTGGAGCTGGACGTGGAGCTCAATCTCATGAACTGTGAGATCATGACCTGAGCTGAAATCAAGAGTCAGATGCTTAAACCACTGAGCCACCCAGGCACCCCTAATTGTTATGTATTCTTGAAGGATTGACACTTTTATCGTTATAAAATGTCCTTCTTTGTTTCTAGTAATAAAGTTTATCGCAAATTCTATTTGGTCTATTACTAGTATAATCTCTCACCTATCTTTTGCTTTCTGTTTGCATGCTATATCTTTTTCCATCCTTTCACTGTCAGCATTTTGTGTTGGAATGTAAAGTGTGTCTCTTGTAGATATACTTTTGGGTGATTTGTAAAATCCTTTCTGCCAAGGTCTGTCTTTTAATTGTTGTTTTTTAATCCATTTACATTTAATGCCACTATTGATAAAAAAGAACTTATTTCTACTATTTTACTATCAATTTCTTCTTTATTGTCTTCATTTGTGTTCAATAGTTACTTTCCGGGGTACCATTTTAATTTCTTTTTTTAAAACTATGTATTTTTGTGTTATTTTCTTAATGGTTTATGTGGGGATTGCCATCAGTTTCTTACTATATAACAACATAGTAGGGGGGCCTGGGTGGCTCAGTTGGTTAAGCATCTGACTCTTGGTTTCAGCTCAGGTCATGATTTCATGGTTTTGTGAGTTCAAGCCCCGTGTTGGGCTCCATGCTTACAAGTGCAGAGCCTGCTTGAGCTTCTCATTCTCTCTTTCTTTCTCCCTCTCTCTCTGTCCCTCCCCTGCTCATGCTGTCTCTGTCTCTCTCAAAATAAATAAACGTAAAAAAATAAAATATATATATATTGCATAATATATATATAATACAATATAGTTAGGACTTTTACAAACATAATTTGAATAGTATATAAAACTTTGCTACTCTAGAGTCTTACCCCTTATGCTGTTATGGCCACAAATTGTACCTCTATACATAGTGTCTCCATCAACATACATTTATAATTACTGTTTCATGCAGTTATATTTTAAATTAGGTAGATGAAAAAAATTACAAATAAAAAATGCTTTTTCTGTACCTCTTTTTTTGTATGTATTTATATAGCTACCTTTACCACAGCTCTTTATTTTTTCATGTGGATTAAAGTTTCTGTCTAGTTTCCTCTCATTTAATCCCAAAGAACTCTGTTCACTTTTTATTTTAGGTCAGATATGCTAGGAACAAATTCTTTGAGTTTTGGTTTGTCTAAGAACATTTTAATGTCTTCATTTTTTAAAGGATAGTTTTGCTGGGTATAGAGTCTGGTTGAATTTTTTTCCCTTTAGCACTTTGAATATATGGTTTTTGGTTTTCTTGGTTTCTGATTAGAAATCAATTATTTGTCTTACTAGGATCTCTTGTTTATTATGAGTTACTTCTTTCTTATGGCTTTCAATATTTTCTCTTTGTCATTGCTGCCCAGTTTGATTTGGTTTCTTGGTGTCTTAGTCTGCTTGGGCTGTCATGACTAAATACTATGGACTTTGTGGCTTAAACAACAAAATATTATTTTCTTACAGTTCTGGATACTAAAATTCCAAGATCAAGGTACTAGCATAGTCAGTTTCTAGTGAGAATTTCCTTCTTAGCTTATAGATGGCCACCTTCTTGCATGGTGGGAAAAGATAGCACATGCTCTCTGATCTCTCTTCTTATGAGGGCACTAATGTCATCATAAAGTTCCTACCCTCATGACCTCATCTTATTCTAATTACCTTTCAAAGGCCCCATCTCTAAATATAATCACATGGGTGTTAGAGCTTTAGCATATGAATTTGGGGCAGACACATCTACTAGGTGTGGATCTATCTGAATTTAACCTATTTGGAGTTGAGTGAAATTTCTGATTACATACATTCTGTTTTTTCACCAAATATGGAAAGTTTCCCCCCATGATTTCTTCAGATATTCTTTGTGCCCTTTTCTCAGTTCTTTTAGTCTGGGATTCCCATTATGCATTTGTTTGTATGCTTGATGATGTCCCACAGCTCTCTAAGGTTCTGATCATTTTTATTTATTTTTTCCTTTTGTTCCTCAGAATGGATAATTCTGTCAACTTTATGTTCAGTGATTCTTTTTTCTGCCTGCTCAAATAGCTTCTGTCTTTTCTTCTCCTTTCTTCTGTCAAGCTCCTCTACTGAATTGTTCATTTTAGCAATGCTACCTTTCAAATCCAAAATTTTTCTTTGTTCCTTTCTTAAAATAAATTGTCTGTCTCATTATTGATATTTCCAGTTGGTGTGATATTGTCCTTATATTTTTCTTTGGTTCTTCATACATTATCTTCGTTCTTTAACTATGTGTAAATATTTTTAAAAGCTGATTTATTTTTTTCCTAGTAAATCCAGTAACTGGATAACAGTTTCCTCTGAGATAGTTTCTATTGATTGCTTTTATTCTTGTGTATGGGCAATACTTTTTTGTTTCTTTGAATGTCAATTTCAACATCTTACTGAAAAATGGACATTTTAAATAACATTATATGGGAATTCTGGAAATGAGATTCTCTTCTTTTTTTCCAGGGCTTGTTGTTGATGCTTTTTATGGTTATAGATGTTTTTTGTTTAGTGGATTTTTAAAATTAATTCTGTAGAGTCTATGTTGCTTGTCAGATGCAGCCACTAAAGTATTTTTTCAGCTTAATAAAAAAGAATGGTTTCCTTAAATTTCTGGAACCAGCATTTGCTAAGGGGCTCTCTGTGTTAGGGTAGACCTTTGACACACAGCCAGTTTGCTTACAGCTCTTCCCTAGACTTTATTTCCTGCTTGTGCAGAGTCTCAAAGTCAGTTAGAGGTGAGACCTTAGGGCCTTCTTAGACTTTTTTGAGTGTGCACATGCCTCTATGCATGTGTGTGTTGTCTTGGATTCGTAGGGAATATGTTAGAGCCTTTCAAAACTATGTGGATGTCTTTTTCCCTAGTTTTTACTTGTAGGCTTTTGTTTAGTCTATTGTTTGAATCAAACGCTATTCACTGTTTTAGGCAGCTGTGAAGATAAAACATTTTCCTGTAATTGTTTTCCATAAATGCTCATGAGGTGACGGCTTTTCACACTGGGTGAGTTCCAAGTCAGGTCAACTTCAGACAGCTTGTTAAGTGGGGTCTTCCAGGGAACCACTAGACAGGTAAAATAATGTGAGTATTCTTTGGGGCAAAAGCTTTGAAAAAGCTCAGGTTCCATTCTCTTCCCTCTGGTGGCTAACAGGCAGCTGTAATAATGTGGGCTGTTATTTTTCAAGGCTACAGCAGAGCAACACATTAGGAGATGGAACTAGAGCAAGTTAAAACACCATAAATTTCACTGTTCTTTTCAATATTTAGCTCCTTTTCTGTGATAAGTGCTTGCTGGGTTTTTAAGGCTTTGATGAGCTTCCGGTATTTTATAAAAGTGGATTCTGACAATTTTACCCTTTCTTTCATGGCTTTTAAGAACAGATTTTCAGAGGTTCTTACTCTGGCATTATAGTTTTGATGTCACTTCTGTACACTGAATTTAAATAGTACAATTTAAGCTCCCTGCCAAAAGTTTTGGGTATTGGGCTGGAACTTTAGTTCAGGATCACTCTAAAGGGGCAAGCAAACTGGCAGGATGCTATTCACTGAATAATGCAAGGCAATTTTCCAAGCATCATCCACTCTCTTCATTGTTACATGGTGTTGTACTGTCGAGTTGCTCAGATTCACTCTGTGAGGTTGTGTGTTTCCCAAAGTATTTTTTTTTAACACTTATTTATTTTTGAGACAGAGAGAGAGCATGAACAGTGGAGGGTCAGAGAAAGAGGGAGACACAGAATCTGAAACAGGCTCCAGGCTCTGAGCTGTCAGCACAGAGCCCGACGTGGGGCTCGAACCCACGGACCATGAGATCATGACCTGAGCCGAAGTCGGACGCTTAACCGACTGAGCCACCCAGGCGCCCCTCCCAAAGTATTTTTAAACTTTAATTAAAAAGTCTTAATTGCATTAACTTCCCAAATGAGGATATAGTCAAAAAGTATTATGATTGAAGTTAAAATAAATATTACCATTCACACGGAGATATCCCATATCAACATATCACCCAGGTTGAGAAGATACTTTTCCTTAGTGAAAGTGTTTACTTCTTTATTTTCACAACAAAAATTCTTTCTTTTTTTTTTAATATTTATTTATTTTTGAGACAGAGAGAGACAGAGCATGAGTAGGAAAGGGGCAGAGAGAGAGGGAGACACAGAATGTGAAGCAGGCTCCAGGTTCTGAGCTGTCAGCACAGAGCCCGACGCGGGGCTTGAACTCACGAACTGTGAGATCATGACCTGAGCCGAAGTCAGACGTTTAACCGACTGAGCCACCCAGGCACCCCCAAAAATTCTTAAAATAACGTTTTATATGATTTGGAAGTGTGATGATTTTTTATTTTAATTAGCACTTAAAACTGGATAATAATTCAAAATTACATTAGTATTAGATTAATATTAATTAATATATTGATGTCATCCAAAAATATTTCATTCATTTGTAATTATAATGCTGGGTGGTGACATAGAACAGATAATGTGTTAATAATTTCAAATATATAACAGAACCTCACTCAGGTTGTCAAAATTATATTATGTAATAATTTGATTATATATATTTATTTGTATAAATATATGTATGCATATATACAGTGTGTATACATACGTACAAAGACATAAACACATACATATATTCATAGATGTAAAATCCTAGGTTAGAGATTATTGGAGTTTTAAATAAAATATTTATCTCAGGGAGTACCTTATCCAGATTGAAAGAGAAAATATATATACTTTAACATCAGAACCATAATAAAGTAATGGATTAATTAAATGACAGGTGATATTATATTCTTAACCTCATCAACAGATTGAGGCCTTTGATTCTGGAAGGAAGGTCAGGATTGAGGATAGCATGATAAAATGTAGTTTGGATGATTAATAACTCTTGAGCATTTTCTATATTGTAAAATACTATAAAACTCCATTCTTTTTATAAATCCTACCTAAGTTGTATTGCGGGCACAATGTCTGACAGAGAAAACATATAGTTTTGATATATGATATGTTTATGATAATTGTCTATCTGGCATTGATATTTCCCCTTAATGGCTTACCCAGTGCTTGAATTAGTAACCTGTTTAGATGTTTAAAACTAGATAAATAGAATAGAACACTAGTGTTCATGTGAACACTTCTTTCACATGAAGTGAAAGAAGAAGCATGTACAAAGACTAAGAAACAAGAGAGAAAATAGATTAAGAATTGAAAAAAGAGGAGTGCCTAGGTGGCACAGTCGCTTAAGCATCCTACTCTTGATTTCCTCTCAGGTTATATAATCTTACAGTTCATGGGTTCGAGCCCCATTTTGGTCTCCCCATTGACAGTGTAGAGCCTGCTTGGGATTCTCTCTCTCCACACCTCCCCTGCTCTCTCTGTTTCTCTCTCTCTCCCCCTCTCAAAATAAGTAAACTTAAAAAAGAAGTATTGAAAAAAGAATGGCATGGCTGGAGAGTAGAATAAAATGGGGAGACTTGCGACAGACGCTGTTCAAGATTTCACAGGGCCAAACCATGAATGCTTTGGCAGTTCATATTGATAAGTATGTATTTTACTTAAGTGTGTATTAAGTATAAAATGTAGCTAAATGTCCTTTATTCTGTTGAGGAAGTTTCCTTTAATTTATGCTTTTCTGACAATTGTTATTAGGAATGGATATTAGATTTTTCAAATGCTTTTTCTGTGTTATTAGGTGAGCATATTGTCTCTTAGTTTGTTAATATGGCAGACTGACATTGACATTGACTGACATTGATTTTTGAAATATTAAACCTACCTTGCATTCCCATCTTCCACAGTGTTAACATGGCTTATCTTTTTCCACTCTTTTACTTGAAAACTCCTTGTGACTTTAAATATAAAGTGCATTTCTTGTAAGTAAGCATATAGTTGGGTGTTGCTCTTTAAATACATGTCTTCCTTTCAATTAGGTATTCATTACATTTATACATAATGTGATTGGCGTTAAGTTTATTATCTTGCTGTTTGTTTTCTATTTGTCCAGTCTGTTCTTTGTTATTTTTACCCTTTTTCTGCATTTTTGAAGTAATTACATATTCGTAGTTGCATTAGAGCTTATAGTGTACATCTTTAACTTATCAAAGTACGTGTTAACTTATCTATTAACTTCAAGAATTATACCATTTGTATAGCTAAGAAGCTTATTATACTTTCAATTCCCCCTCCTGACTTTTATGCTATCATAGGTTTTCTCTATAGATAGGTGATAAACCTCATAATACAGCATTTTGTTCATATATCAATAATCCGCAAAGATATTTACATAATAAAAAAATATTCTAATATATTTACCCATGTGGTCATCACTTGTACTCTTCACTCCTTTTTATAGATCTGTATTTCATTTGATATCATTTCCTTTTGCCCGAAAGACATTTCTGCCTGGAGGATATCAACATTTCTTGTACTATAGGTCTGTTAGTAATGAATTCTTTTGGCTTTGTATGTCAGACAATGTATTTTGCCTTCATTTAAAAAGATACTGTAATTATATGTGTCTATATATTTTTAATATACTTCAAATTTTTTTTTTTTTATTTTAGAGAGAGAGTGAGCTTGAGGGAGGAAGGGGGACAGAGGGAGAGAAAGCATCTTAAGCACGCTCCACTCTCAGTGTGGAGCCCAATGTGGGGCTTGATCCCATGACCCCACCCGAGATCATGACCTGAGCTGAAATCAGGAGTCAGACGTACAGCTGACTGAGCCACCGAGGAGCCCTTATGTGTCTATTTTTAACATTCCATTTTTTGTTTTCTATTTACCTTGTTCTTTTTTAATGTTCCCTTTCCTACTACCTTGACATTTTAAATTATTTTTTTCCACTCACCTTTTCCTTTTGCTGATTTGGAATTTATACACTAGATTTATCTTAGTGATTGCCATTTAAATTTGATCATGCATAATTATTATATTCTACACCTTGACCTTCCTGCCTACCATATTGGACATGAATTACAGTCTTTTGTTATTGAGGGTTTGGTTTATAGCCTTTTATCTTTTGAACCCCAGAATGTAGACAGTATTATTGTTCTTTTATGTAATTATTTCCTTAATATATGTATTCTATATAACATATATTTATCTTTATTTTGTAGATCATGTTGCTTTTATACTATCTTCAAATTAATTAGTTTCTTTCTATATTTCTTATTCCAGTTTCTTAGGCTTTTTCTCTAGAGACATTTTTTCTTCCTTAAATTAGTGCTTTAGAAGTTCGTTTAGTTAAAATTCTTTGGGTGGTTAAGTTTCTTAATTTTCCAGGTGAAAATATTTTTACTCAGATCTGTTATTTTAACTTTTTAAATCCTTTTTTAAAAGGTCCTGTGTTTTCCACATTATATTGTACCTCCTGTTGAGTAATGTGCTATCACTCCTATTGTCCATTCTTTGTAGATGATCTCTTTTTTGAAGGTGTTCAGGTCTTTCTCTTTCTCTTTCTCTTTCTCTTTCTCTTTCTCTTTCTCTTTCTCTTTCTCTTTCTCTTTCTCTTTCTCTTTCCATGGTGTTCTACAGACTTACTACAATGTATCTAAGTGGAGATTTAAAAATCATTAGCCTGTGGCACCTGGGTGGCTCCGTTGGTTGAGCATCTGACTTAAGCTCAGGTCATGATCTCACAGTTTGTGAGTTCAAGCCCCGTGATGGGCTTTGCACTGACAACGTGGATCCTGCTTGGGATTCTCTGCCTCCCTCTCTCTCTTTGCCCCTCCCACCTCCTTTCTGTCTCAAAAATAAATAAACACTAAAAAATAAAAATCATTAGCCTTTCTGATATATATTTCTGAATTAATGACTTTATCAGTTGTGGAAAATTCTGTTTTTATTTTCTTAAATTGGAGGGAAATAAATGATATAAAAGGGACTGGGCAGATCTAGAAAATACTTGTTTTAAGGGAAAAACAACAAATGTGGCAAGTTAGGAACTCAAAGGTTTCAATAGAAATTTTGATAACATTAAAAAAAGAGTTGGTGAACTGAAATCTGGATGTGAAGATATTGCCCCCAATGCAATCTTTTTTCCCCTATCATTCCTTTTCCTCTAATTCCTTGCACTCACATATCAGCTTTATTTACCCTATTTTGCCAGAATCCAAGGTTGAGTTTCTTCCTCTGATTCTCTGATTTCATTGTATCATTTTAAAATTTGAATTTGTGGGTCCTGAGGCTTTCTCCTACTCATGTATAAGGTCAATAATACATTTAAAATAATGTATGGCAGATAATAAGTTGGCTCAGATTTTCATTTTAGATAGATACTTTAGGACACTCTGAGAAGAATAAATTGTTCTACTCTGAGTAGAACAAGGAGTAATTGAATAAGTAATCCAAGAAAGAGATACAGGCAAGTGTCGGCAGACTTGAGAATAGCTTAAAAGTTATGCTTAGTAATTGGATATGTGGGAGGGATAAGAAATCCAAAATGACTTATTTAAAAAAAATTTTAATGTTTATTTTTATTTTTGAGAGAGTGAGCATGGATGGGGGAGGAACAGAGAGACACAGGATCTGAAGCAGGCTCCAGGCTCTGAGCTGTCAGCACAGAGCCCCATGGGGGCTCGAACTCATGAAACGTGAGACATGACCTGAACTGAATGCAGATGCTTAACTGCCTGAGCCACTCAGGCACCACCAAGATGACTTATTTTTTTTTTTTTAATTTTTAAAAATGTTTTATTTTTGAGAGAGAGACAGAGACAGAGCGTGAGTTGGGAAGGGGCAGAGAGAGAGGGAGACACAGAATCTGAAGCAGGCTCTAGGCTCTGAGCTGTTAGCACAGAGCCTGATGTGGGGCTCGAACCCACAAACTGCAAGATCATGACAGGAGACAAAGTAGGATGCTTAACCTATTGTGAGCCACCCAGGCACCCCCAAGATGACTTATTTTAAAGCTTAACAGCACTTTAAAATGCAACTGTTCCATTACTGTTTTAATAACAGCCTAAGTGTTACAAATTTATAAGCTTTGGTTAGTATTGTTCTGTTTCTTTAGTGGACATTATTGTAGTTCTAGACATTTATTATCAGCTCAAGTTTAAATGATATGCCTCTGATATTGGGACAGTGGGGAAATAAACATAGACAAATTTTTGTGTAATCTGTTTACTGTAAATGACAAACATCTTTCAAATCCTGCCTGCTTGCCTATGACAGAATGTTTATTTATTTCAAATCCATGTGCAACATCCATTTTCTAAACTTGCATACCTTGTTGCACTGGAAATTATATGGTGGCTATTTTTATATTGTGTTCTATCAAACTCTTTAACTCCAGCTTATGAATTAGTTGGTACCTATTGGCCCAGGTAAGCTATAATGTGGTTAAATTCTGATGGAGTAGTGGATAAAAACTGTCAGCTTTCGATCATATGATGCTTGGGAGGTTTGACAATCTTATAACAAGGTTAATAAATATTTTAAATGTAACAATTTCTTGTAATATAATTGCTTAGTGAGTAACCTGGGTATGTACACATAGGTTTCTCTGGCTGTATTCTGTGTTAAGAATCTCTGAAATGTTCCCAACTCTTGGAAAGACATATTTTGAAATTTTTCATTCAGTTGGCTTTTTTTCCTGGAAAGATTTTAGACATTGAAAAAATATAGGATTGTTTGTCACAACTAATACCATTAAAATAAACTTATGCTTTAAAATTTTTATTTATTTACTGAGAGAGAGAGATGGAAGAAGCAAGGGAGGGGCAGAGAGAGAAGGGGACAGGGGATCTGAAGTGGGCTCCGTGCACACAGCAGAGAGTCCAGTGTGGGGCTCGAACCCACGAACCATGAGATCATGACCTAAGCCGAAGGCACCCACTTAACTGAGCCACCCAGGCACCTAAAAGAAATATATGCTTTTAAAAGTGTAGACATTTATCAATTTTAAAAATATTTATTATTATCTAATTAATACCTGCTTATTACAGATTTATTGAAAAGTAAAGAAAAACAAAAGAAAGAAAAAAAAACCCCTTTGGTTCTATTATCTAGAGACATCTAGCAAAAATGGCATACTGAGTGTATGATATATGCTTCTTTCCAATCATTTCTTAATTCCTCAATTCTCATTCCTCAATTCTAGCGTGTACTAATATTAAATGACCAGATAATTATTCACTTGGAAAGTTTTAGTTAGCAGCTCTGTATTATGTTCTATATTTTAATGCCCTAATGCATATTGTACCTTGAGAAAATAGAACAATACTTGAATATGCAAAGATTGAGACCTAGCTGAAAGCATGCCAGACCTGCTGGGAGCTAATCATACCATGTGAAATAATAGAGTGAGCAGCTAGGTCTTTTCAAATGGCAAAAGAAGCAGTCCAGAAGTCCCAAAACTTTTCTGTTTACTTCGCATTCAGTGAAACCTCTACATACTGGAACATGAGGTACTCTGATCATGAGCCTTCTTCTGTGAGATCCTGATGATATAAAGTGACATGTTAAACATTAGTCCATATACATTCTATGACTTACATACAGACAGATCTAGCTCCCAAATGAAAGATACGTTTGCCTTTAATCAATGTGGACAAAAAAAGGCGCTAATTTGGCACTTGAGGGCGTGGATAAAACTCAGTGATAGAGAACAAACTGAGGGTTGATGGAGGGAGGTGGAGGGAGGTGGGTGGGAGAGGGACGACTAGGTGGGTGGTGGGCATTAAGGAGGGCATTTGTTGTGATGAGCACTGGGTGTTGTATGTAAGTGGTGAATCACTGAATTCTACTCCTGAAACCAATATTGCACTGTATGTTAACTAAAATTTAAATTAAAAAAATCCTTAGGGAGATAGTAGAAACATGTCTGCCATTACAATAATAACTACAGTAATAGTTTGGCAGTTTGGAAGATGATTAAAGATGTATTGTCTTTATTGTTCTATTCAACTGTATCACATTTTTTTTTATTTAAAAAATTTAAAAAAAAATTGTTTTTGAGAGACAGAGAAAGACAGAGAATGAGCAGGAGAGGAACAGAGAGAGGGAGACACAGAATGCAAAGCAGGCTCCAGGCTCTGAGCTGACAGCACAGAGCCTGATGCGGGGCTCGAACCCATGAACCGTGAGATCATGACCTGAGCCGAAGTCAGTTGCTTAACTGACTGAGCCACCCAGATGCCCCTCAAGTGTATCACATGTAAAGTGAAATTCTTCAGAAAAATCATCCTTGGAAATAACTGCCTTGTAAAATTAAGTATTTCAGTGTAAATATACAAGGACATACCTGAATGAATAACCATATAACACTTCAGTTTGCATTTTAAGGCACATGACTAATCTCAGAACTCTAATTGAAAGATCCTTTATGTTTTAGTATCAAATTTAGTATCCAAATATATATACATATATATATATACATATATATATATATATATATATGAAAATTTCTTAGGCAAAGTATTAAATCTCATTGAGAAATGCTGTTCATTTCCCTGTGAATTTTCTCCAGTTAAAGATTATCTTTGCCATAAGTTGTAAGTAACCAACAATTATTTAACAATATGCTGATTCATCAAGTAGCTCCATAAATGTTTGGAAAAATCAGTGATACAACCTATATTCAGCAACAGATGTATTGCTTACAAATTTATTTTCAAATTTTGTGGATCTTATTTAAAAGGTATATATGAAAAGCCCTGGTTATAGCAATAACATATTATTGTTCAAGAAGAGAATAGATCCATATTGTAAACTATATAAAACTTTCCCGAAAATTTCAAAATTTCAACTATTTCTCCACCGTGGTTCCTTTTGCTCCAGTAAATAAACACGTGATTCAGTTCGGTTTCTGTATGCAATTTTGTTTTATTTTATTTGTTTATTTATTTTGGAGAGGGAGATATTGTGCGCATGAGCAGTGGAGAGGGGTAGAGGATGAGAAAGAGAGAATCCCAAGCAGGCTGCATGGTCAGTGGGGAGAGGTCGGGGGCTCGATTGGCTCAATCCCACGACCCAAACCAAGAGTCAGACGCTTACCTGGCAGAGCCACCCAGGCACCCGTGTGTGCAATTTTGAATCATGGTGCAGGGTGCCTCTAACGGACAAGGTTTATCTGGCTGGGGGCGGGGGGGCGGGCAGGGCACCGCCTGCTGACAACACCCCCTCCCCATGCCCCTCTCCTGGGAGTCCCAGGGCAAGCGGAGCTGCTGACCCTGGGAGAAGTCTGGGGTGCCCTAGGGTCCCTGGCTGCAGTGGCCACCTTCTACTGAGTGGCTCAAAGGGAGTCTACTCTTCTCTCCCCCAAAGCCAGGAAAGGGCAGAGTAAAGGGCGAGGACTGGGTATCCCAGTGGTTGGAGATAAACCTAGGTGGGCGTGAAGGGCGGACAGCGGGCTTTGCAAAGGGGTGGGAACGCAGAGTGAATGGGGGGAAAATGCCCGCAGTCGGCGGCAGCACCCCCCGTAAGGTGCCTCGCCCCAGCTTGGATGTGGGGATGGCCTGGGGTGGGGCAAGCTTCCATCGTCTCTCGGACCTTTGGACGGTGGCACACAGGACCCTCGCTCCTCTGGGTGATTGTGCCTCAGTCCCAAGAGAGCAGATGCCTCTCCTGGTCAGAGAGGGCGGGGCGGGAGAGCCTCTTCCCAGGCGGCTGAGGATCCAGGGCGGGTCTCCAGCTCCCGCCTACATCTTCCAAGTGCGCCACTAGGCCCAGCCCCCGAGGGAAAATGGCCTTCCCTCCTCACCACCCCCCCAACCCCCGCCCCCGCCGTTGCCCGGGCAACAGGGTGCTGGGCAGGCTGGTGCTGGGGAGGCTGGCGTGTGGAGTGTGGTGTGCACGTGGTTGGAGGACGAGACGGGACCCCGCCCGAGGCCTGGGGAGGCGGGGCGGGTGCTAGGGGGCCGGAGGGCACCTTTCTCACCTTCCCCCCCCCCCCAGTGTTGCCATGGAGACTGCTCCGGTACCCTCACCTGTACTTGCTGCTGCGGGCGCCGCAGCCTTAGAAGCTGCAGCTACCAGAGCTCTCCTTTGCCCCAGAGGTCTCTTCGAGGAACTCTAATCCGGCACCTGCCACAGCTCCCCTCCCACAAACAGGGAATGACAGGGCAGACTTCCAAAATTCTCCCGGGGTTCCTCCACCACGCCTTCCGTTATTCGGCTTTCCACCCAACATTTTATATATCTCAGTGTTTTGCACAGTTAAAGGTCTGGAGGATGAAAAAGTGGCTCCCTTTATACTGTGTCTGCACACATCTCTTCCTCTGACAAACAGTTTATTCCACAGAACACTGGCCCAAATCTAATTATCAACAGAAAGAGATTTAAAAAGATTAATTAGATATGCGAAATTCCTGCTTTTTCTTGATAGGATATGGCTCATTTAGGAATGTCCTCTTGCTGAATTAACCACTCTTTGACAAGTGAGTGGAATAATTATGTGTTGGAATATCTGCGGACAGAGAAAGAATGAGCTGTTCAGAAGCCACTTCCCTGTGTTATTTTTATTATTTATTTATTTATTTATTTATTTATTTATTTATTTATTTATTTGCAGTCTGTATGCCAATCCAGTGCTAAAATGTCTCATTTCTGTGCTCCGTACAATCTATGTTTGAGATCAGTGTTTGGCTTTGCAGGGGAGGTTATTTAGCATGGGTCTGCCTTTGAACTGGGATGGGAGGTAAATTAAACACCCTCGAATATTTACACTTAGTTCAGGTTCAAGATTTAGTGCATGGATGCATCTCTACTGACTACCGGCATGAACGCGCTTAGGCAAGGAGGTCTCTCCCTGATTAGAGCAAGTTGAGGCATCTGTGATCTTGAATCGCCAGCCATACCCTGTCAAGCTCAATGAACAGCTGGCGGTCTCAACCCCTTGCTTCTCAAATTTCTTTAATGTTTAATGTGTATATTGTACGGCTTTCATTCCCTGGAAGCACCCTGGTAGTTTTTGCTACTGATAATCATGAGTTTCCTTACATAGTTCTGTAATTTTGAATAGACTAGCCTTTTCAACTGACTTTAATACTCCCTCTTTAGAAAATTCCAACAATGCAGGGTAACTATTTCTTTCCTAAAGCTGCTAGGTGAAGTACTTACTAATTTAGTTTTGCCACACTTGCTGTGTCATGGGGTTTTCAAAGCCACCAAAAAAGATTTCTGTGTAGTCCAAGCCCTAGGTAAAGCTATGGATTTGAAACACGTTTGTTTTCAGTCTCCTAATTTACTTGGTTGCAGCCTCTTGGGTTTCCTAAACACCAACTCTGAAACCCCCCTTTCATTTGTCTTCCTACTTAGCTTCTCCTAAGAATTTGACCCTCTTCATTTAACCTCTCCTCTTCCTTGCAAATCTGTCTCCATCTTCTTCTGCCTCGTCTCTGATCTCCTTCAGGGCGTTTTATCATGCTTTCCATTTTCCTCTTCCTTCTTTTATATTGCAGGTTGGTCTTCTGCTTTATCCATTCTTCATAGCTTCCTGGGCCTTTTCTTTCATATCCAAAACTAATCCTGCCTCATTATTCTCTCATCTTCTAAATCGGTGCTATTGTGTCCAATTTTTTTTCTCTAAATGCTAGACTCTTATTCCTACCTATGGACATTTCTACTGGTCTTTCCTTCAGGCATCTCAAATTCAACCTCTTCCTCACTGAACTATGTTCCTCTTCAAAACTTCCTTCTCCTTCTTTATTTCATATCTCAGTTGATGACCTTACCATCCCCCCAGTTACCCCAGATAAGAAACATAGAGTCATTTATTGATTTTTGCATTCATCTCATCAAATTTCTTATTGGTCTCTAGTGTATGCCAGGTAGACACCGTCACGAAGGTTAATTCTAGTGAGGAAGATAGATTAATACCCTTATGCCTAAGTAATACAATTACAGCTTTTTAGAAAGTCTGCCACAGAAGTAACCAGGGTGGTATATGATAACGAAAAGTTCTTGTATTAAGTTGAAGGATGAGAAGAAGCCAAACATTTAAATTTCTGGAGAAAGAACAGGTTAGACAGAGAGAATAGCAGTCACAAAGATCCTGTGGTAGAGAAGGACTTCTTGTATTCAAGGCATTGACATAAAAATCAACGTGCATAGTGAGAAGGGAAAGTGGGGAGCGGTGAGGGTGGAAAGAGAAGCTGGGGTCAGATTTTGTAGGACTTGGTGGGCCCTGAAAAGGAGTTTGGAGTTTATCCTATGTGCAGTTGGAAGCCATGAAGTGTTTTTAAGAAGACTGACATGAGCTGTTTTATAATTTAAAAAGATTATTCTGGCCACAGGGTGGAGAATGAACTAGAGGAGGTGACAGTTTAGAGATGGAGAGGAAATTGAAGACTACAGAAGTGTCCGTGGTTAGAAAATTAGTGATAGATAATGGCGGGGGAGGGGTAGAAGTGGAGAGAGAGAGATGAGTGAACCGACATGAGGTATTTTCAATAGTCCTTGTCACTCAGATTGGGCCTCAATTTCATTTCTGTCTTTAGATTACACTATGCCATATGGGACTTTCCACATTTAGGTACTTACTACCAAATCCCAATTGTTATGATTCTTATTCTTTTATGGCCTTAACTGTCAGTGATTGTTACATGATAGCTGGCAAGGAGAATATACAGAACAACAGATATGGAAGAAATTCTAGAATCAAGTTGCCTTGGTTAGTGTCCAAGATCCATGACTTACTAGTCATGTCACTTTGAGCAAATTGCTTAAGCTTCTCTTTTATAGAATAGCAATAATAGTGTAATACTTATTTTCAGGACTTTATAGGGATCAAATAATGCATATTAATATACAGTGCATGGCAAGTGCTCATTAAAAGTTAGATGATGATGTTGGTGCTGATGATAATGATAAAGGACTTGATATCTCATTCTGATATGGGTTTTTATGAAGGCAGTTGAGGGAAGTTTTGCAGCCTTTACTTATAACTCATTTGTAAATAATTCTAAGAATCAGAAAAGGAAAGGCATTATGTCTAGTCTTGAGGGTAGGAAGAAATGGGAAATGTTTTGACAACCTTAGGGTTGCTACTCCTCAAATATCCCTTCTTGGGAAAATTCTCCTTGAGGAGTTTTCTGTTCTTTTTTTGATTATAAAAAAATTCCTTTCTTTAAGCCTATGTTTTGCCATTTTATTTTTCCTTGAGTGATTTGAAAAGAAAATGCATATGGTATTGTTAATCATTTCAAGAATGATAAAATGCCTTTAAGTTGGGAAACATTGGGCCTTGCTGCTGCTTCATGTGGTCATTATAGTAAAGACTAATTCCAAAGTAAACACTCTTCAGTAATTCAAAACTTTCATTTTCCTAAGTTCCTAAAACCAATATTTACTGCATTTTATCAAGTATTCACTATCCTTCATAAATGGCCTATAACCCATATTTTTCTTAATCACTTATCAAGTCTTCTCTGTATTGAATAGATGAATTAATCCTTTGTAAAATATCTCTCCCATCTTTTTCCTTTCCTTTTTATTATGGTTACCCTCTATTTAAACTAGGCTCTCACTATAAAATTGCATTATCAGGAAATATATATATATATTATCCTTTTAACATTTCTCTGCTTGACTATTTCATATTCATGGCAGATGAATTTTCTCAAAACATAGAACTATTCTTGCCACTCTCTCATTCAAAAAATTCAAAAGCTGTTCACTGAGAAGAAAGTCACAAACTGGCAAAGGATTCATATTCAGGCTATCTATGGAGCTCCTATAAATTAAAAAGAGCACCCAATGAAAAATTGGGTAAGCAACTAGGAGAGATACTCAACAAGAGTAGTTCTCCAAATGACTAATAAATATAAGAAAGGGTCCTCAACCTCAGTAGTCATCAGACAAATGAAAATTAAAACCACTAGAATAGTCATCAGACAAATGAAAATCCCAACTGCCAGAATGGCTACAATGAAAAAGAATGACATTCCTAAGTGTCTGTGAGAATGTAGCGTAAATAGAATACCAGTATACTTCCAGGGAGACAATCCATGATTCAGCTACTTGAGAAAAAAAAAATAAAACTATTTTGATTTACAAAAGTTGAACATAGGTATATCCTATGAAGCAATTCTACTCCTTGGGTCTATAGCCGAAAGGAATGAGTAATGGGTGCACCAAAAGATGCAAGGAAAACTGTTATAGCAGAATTATTTCTAATAGCTGAAAAGTGCTCCAACGTGGATCTTGAGGACAACAGTTAGATAAATTGTGGCATGTTCTAGAATGAAATACTGTGCAGCAGTAAAACACTAAAAAATCCTGCTACATACTACATGTATGAATCCCACAAACATGTCATGACAAGATAGGCAACACTAATCCATGTGGAGAAGTCAGGTAGTGGTATCTTTGAGGTGAACCAGGTTAGTGATTGGGATGGGCATGGAGATACTGGTGGGTGCTGAAACTTACATTTCTTGAGTTGAGTGATTCTCACATGGGTACGTGGGTGTAAATTTAGCAGTCTGTACATTTATGATATGTGCATTTTGACTCTTACATTCCAATAAAAATATTTATTTTTAAAAAAGCTTTCATTAACTACCATATTAAGTCACTCTCTCCAGATGGGCATTCAAACCTCCCCCAACTGGATTTTACACCTGCTTTTCAGGTCATTTCCTTATTACATCTTGGCACATGTCCTGTATTTCTGTCAGGTCTCACTAGTAAATGAGGCAGAGGTTTCCACTTTTTCATATTCATTGCTTTTTTTTTTTCTTTTTAAAAATAGGACCCTCTGAATTTCAGCTGGACACCTGACTGCCTTTGACCAATTTACTGACTACATTTTCTAGCTTTCTTTGCCTCTAGGGGTGGTCCAATGATTAAGTGTGGACCAATGCTGCATGAGCAGACTTGATGAATGCAGTTTGTTTCTTGTGTTTTCTCTTTCGCTTTTGCTTCTGGCTGAGAACTAGCAAGGTCTAGAAAATGCTAGGCAGTCACATGTTTCTGATAGCAAGACTACTGCACTTGCCAGCCCGCTGAACTATTAGGTGGGAGGGAAATGCATTTCTATTTTTTTAAGCTACAGTATTTTGAGATCACTTTATTATAATATAGTCTCTGTTAGCACACCTAATCTTCTATAAGCATTGTGATTCATATTGCCTCTGCATTTAGTGAGGCTAGTTTATCCAGAGATGCCCTGACCCTAGGATTCTTCTACTGAAAGGGCCTCCAGGCTGTACCATATTCATTGTTTTTCTGTGGCAATGCATTACATTTCCTGTATATGTGACCATGGAGAATGAATTCATTTATCTGAGCCTCATATTCCTCACCTGTGAAATGAGAGTTGTAGATGATTATTATGAAGATTAAAACATATGATATATGTGAAGTGTTTAGCACAGTTTGGGACACATATTAGGCACTCAACAAATATAAGCTTCTTTTCACATCATAGCTTTAATATACATCAGGACACTATAGAATTAGCATAGCCATAGCATCAAAGATCAATGTAGTTTGGGGGTAGATATCCAAGTTAAGGGTATTTTAAAAACTAGCTCAACTTGCTTTATGATTCCAGGCCTTCTAGGAATTTTTGATTATGTCATAAATACTGGAAGTTGTGCAACGTGAACATAAGTATACCTTATAAGTAAGCATTTCTGCTCTTAAGTTATATGTCCAAAATAAATAAACACATGGGTATATTAAAAATATGAAAAAAATATTCACAGAAACATTATTTTTAATAACCAAATGGAAATAAATCACTTGTGTCCTAGATATAGGAGCAAAATTAATTCTTAATTTTGGCCTTTATCTTTTAACTGTTCCATGCTTCTCTTTCCTCTTAAATCTTGGGGGTAATAATTCCTTACTATTGACTTCTTAAGGATCTGACTTATCTATTAAAAAGTGCTTTGGGGAAAATTGCTACAAAATCTCTAATGTTACAAATAAATTATGCTTGTAATCTTAGTATTTCCTTTCCAGAATCGCCCAGCAATTTTCTTGAATCTCAAGTACTTCCTTTAAGTTCCCTTGATAAAGGTGGTAAATGCTTTTGGTTTTTGTTTCAAAGTTCATTCTTGAATGACAATTTACTTGATTATACAATTCTACATTAATATGTATTTCCCCTTAGAGCCATGAAACTATTATTCTACTGTCTTCTGAGTTTGTGATTATTGAGAAGTTTGCAGTCAGACAAATAGCTGGTCTTTAAGAGTAATAACATGTTTTATCTTTGTGGCCACTTGTTAATATGGTCAGTCTGTGGATATCAGCAGTTTAACTGAGATGTATTCAACAGTGGATTTTTAAAATATGAAATTATCCTGCTCAGAGTTCATTGTATTTCTTAAATCTGAATAGCTCTATCTAAATAGCTCTATCAATTTTTCTCCATTGTTTCCCCAAAGGTGAGACATTTTTTTCTCAATAAAGAGACAAATTAAAGTAAGACAAGTCACTTCGTCATCCCTGTTTTCAAATGGGCAGATTTTTCCTATTCCATTTTTTTTTTGCTACATGCGTTGACCTTTTTTTGAGGGTCTTGTTTTTATGTGGAGGTTTCTGTCTCAAGTACTGTGCCCCCCCCCCCCCCGCTCACGGGACCCTAGAAATTTGCCTTACTCTAAGAACTGTGTATTTTTTATTTCTTTATTTAATTACTTATTTTGTAAACTCTTTTACTTTAACTCCAGTTAGTTAACATAAAGTGTTATGTTAGTTTCATTAGTTATATTAGTTTCAGGTGTACAATATAGTAATTTGGTATTTCATACACCACCCAGGTGTATGAAACAACACTAAGTGCTGTTCTTATTTAATAAACAAATCACCTATTTATTCCATTCCCCTACCCACCTCCCCTCTGTAACCATCTGATTGTTCTCTAATAGTTAAGAGTCTGTTTTGTGATTTGTCTCTCTTTTTTTCATTTGTTCATTTATTTTGTTTCTTAAAATTTTTTTAACGTTTATTTATTTTTGAGACAGAGAGAGACAGAGCATGAATGGGGGGGGGGTCAGAGAGAGAGGGAGACACAGAATCGGAAGCAGGCTCCAGGCTCTGAGCTGTCAGCACAGAGCCCGACGCGGGGCTCGAACTCACGGACTGTGAGATCATGACCTGAGCCGAAGTCGGATGCTTAACCGACCAAGCCACCCAGGCGCCCCCATTTATTTTGTTTCTTAAATGACACATGAGTGAAATCATGTGGTGTTTGTCTTTTCTGACTGGCTTATTTCTCTTAGTGTTATACTTTGTAGCTCCATTCATGTTGATGTGAATGGCAAGATTTTATTCTTTTTTATGGCTGAATAATATTCCATTACACACACACACACACACACACACACACACACACACACCCCACATCTTCTTTATACATCTATCGATGGACACTTGGTCTGTTTCCATAATTTAGTACTGTAAGTAATGTAGCAGTAAACAGAGCGGTGGGTGTGTCCTTAAATTAGTGTTTTTGCCTCTATGGGTAAATAGTAGTGCAAATATTTAGGGTAGTTATATACTTAAGTTTTTTAGAAACCTCCATACTATTTTCCACAGTGGCTGCACCATTTGGCATTCCAAGAGCTGTGGATTTTACACTGTGGTTACTATTAATCCTTTCTAGTTATTTTATGGTAAAAAGTCTTTCTTTTTTAAAAGAATATTAATAGAAGTGAATGTTTTATATCCTTGGAAATTTTCTTTATTTTTCAATATGAACTGTTTTAAAATATGAAGAAGTATTTTTTAGAAATACATCTAATTAAAAGAGATGTAATCGATTTTGTTATATTTTAATTTTTGTGAATTTTCAGTTGATTTTTTTAATTGACCAAGGGTATTTTGCAAAAAATTCCTTGAGCTGGTTTTTGGTCCACTTAAATATCTTTCCACAGTGGTTACACAAAGAAGCAATGCTTTCCTTCTCAAAACCAGTCCATGGCCTTTTCTTTTAAATAGACTTTGTTTTGGGGGCACCTGGGTGGCTGAGTCGGTTGAGAGCCCGACTTCGGCTTAGGTCATGCTCTCACAGTTCGTGGGTTCAAGCCCCTCATGGGGCTCTGTGCTGACAGCTCAGAGCCTGGAGCCTGCTTCCGATTCTGTGTCTCCCTCTCTCTCTGCCCCTCCCCTGCTTGTGCTCTCTCTCTCTCTCTCTCTCTCTCAAAAATAAATAAGTATTTAAAAAAAAATTAAATAGACTTTGTTTTTAAGGTCAATTTTAGGTTTGTTTTATTGAGCAAAAACTACAGAGATTTCCCATATATGCCCTGCCCTTCCACATGTATAAGCCTCCCCCCTTATCAAAATCCCACACCAGACTGGTGTATTTGTTACAATCAGTAAACCTGTGCTGCCATACCATTATCATCAAAAGCCCATAATTTTACATTAAGATTCATTCTTTGTATACATTCTGTGGGTTTTGAAAAATGTGTAATGACACATATTTACCAGTACAATATTATAAATAATAGTTTGCTCTGAAAATTTTATGTGTTTCACCTATTCATCCTTCCTTTCCTCCCTCCCTTCTTACCCCTGGCGACTGATCTTCATGACGGCAGCTGTCTCCATAATTTTGCCTTTTCTAGAATATTCATATATCTGGAATCATACAGTGTGTGCCCTTTTCAGATTGTCTTATTTCACTTAGTGATATGCATTTACATTTCTTCCATGTCTTTTCATGGCTTGATAGCTCATTTCATTTAGCACAGGTTGTACCACAATTTATTTTCCATTCACCTACTGAAGGATATCTTGGTTGCTACTAAGTTGTGGCAATTCTGAATAAAGCTGCTATCAACTTCCGTGTGCAGGTTTTTGTAGCCGAAAGTTTTCAACGCCTTTGGATAAATACCAAGGAGCACAAGTGCTGGATCATATGGTAAGAGAATGTTTAGTTTTGTTAATAAACTGCCAAACCGTCTTCCTAAGTTGCTGTACCATTTTGCATTCCTGCCAGCAGTGAATGAGAACTTCTGTTGTTCCACATCCTTGCCAGCATTTGGAGTCGTCAGCGTACTGAAGTTATGCCACTCTAATAAGCGTGTAGTGGTATCTTCTAATTTTAACTTGCATTTTCCTAATGGCATATGATACAGAACATTTTTTCATATGCTTGCTTTCTGTCTGTACATCTTCCATGATGAAGCATTTGTTCAGATATTTCGCCCATTTTTAAATCAGGTTATGCATTTTCTTATTGTTGGAATTTCAGAGTTCTTTGTGTATTTTGGATAACAATATTTTACCAGATCTGCCTTTTGCCAATATTTTCTTCCCATCTGTGATTTGCCTCATCAGTCTCTTGACAATGTCTCTCAGGGAGCAGAGGTTTTAATTTTAATGAAGTCCAGCTTGCCAGTTATTTCTTTCATCCATAGTACCTTTGGTGTTGTGTGGAAAAATCATTACCATGCCTAAGGTCATCTAGATTTCTTACTGTATTATCTACTAGGAGTTTTATTGTTTTGAGTTTTACATTTAGGTCTGTGATCCATTTTGAGTTAATTTTTGTGAAGAGTGTATGGTCTCTGTCTGGATTAATTTTTTTTTTTCTTTTGCATGTGCCTATCTAGTTACTCCAGCACTATTTGTTAAAAGGACTCTTCTTTATTGTATTGCCTTTGCTCCTTTTTAAAAATTTCTTTTTATTAAAAAAAAAATTTAATGTTTATTTATTTTTGAGAGACAGAGAGAGACAGCATGAGCGGGAGAGGACAGAGAAAGAGAGGGAGACCCAGAATATGAAGCAGGCTCCAGGCTCTGAGCTGTCAGCACAGAGCCCCAGGCGGGGCTCAAACTCATGAGCCGTGAGATCATGACCTGAGCCTAAGTGGGACGCTGAACCGACCGAGCCACCCAGCCTTTGCTCCTTTGTCAAAGATCAGTTGACTATATTTATATGGGTCTGTTTCTGCACTTCATCTTCTGTTTCATTGATCTGTTTGCCTTTTCTTTAGCCAATGTGACACTGTGTTGATTACTCTAGCTTTATATTTAGTGTTGAAGTTGGATGGTGTTAGTCTTTGACTGTTCTTCATTAGTATTGTGTTGGCTCTTCTTGGTGCTTTTTAGTCCCCCTTTTTTTTAGGAACCATACCCAAAATCCATCTCTTTATCTAAAAGGCTTACTCAGATATTTGAAGGACACAGATTATAATAGAGTTGAGTGCTTATTAAATTCCATGCATACTTCAAGTAATCCTCAAATCAAACCAATTGGATAAGTGCTATAATTATCTTCATGTTATAGATGAGGACACCAAGTCCCAGAGAAATATAAGGGAATTGCCGAAGGAAACTTAGGAAGTAAATGGAATATGGTAGTTTGCCTCAAAGAGGCATAACTCACCACTTACCAATACTGATAGCATGAGCCAACTGTTTGGCAAAGAGATTCTACAAATATCCTGGCTAGAGAGACACAAGCTATACCCTAATTGAATGTTTACTGATCAAGTATTATATACCAAAGACTACTGTAGGTATTACAATTTCAAAATAATTATCAAAAATAATTATCACCAAGCATCTTCTGTGGGTTCATTGTGCAAAGTAAGGATCTTATAGTGATGAGATCATTTAAAATACAACATAGTAGCTATTTTTATAATAGTGCCAAACTAGAATCAACCTAAATGCCCATCAACTGGAAAATGGGCAAAATATGGCTTAGCCATGCAGAAATATTATTCAGTAATAAAAAGAAGGGACTAGTGATATAAACAAAAACATGAATAAATCTCTAGATTATTATCCTAAATTCAAGACATGAGACATGAACAAGTACACAAATACGCATCTGTCATCTCAGATGACTTATATAAACATTTGGAACAGGCAAATAGTAACCTCTGGTGATTGAAATCAACGGTGAAGAGGTTGACAAAGAGTATGAAACGTCTATCTAGTGGAATGGAAATGTTTGTTGTTTGATGCATTTGCCTAAACTGGCTGAACAGTATACTTAAGATCTGAGCATTTCACTGTATGTAAATTATAAAAAAGAAAAAATGAACAAAAATAGCATATTAAATGCTAAAAACAGGAATGAACAGAGGGATATAGAAGCACAGGGGAATTAGTAGGTAACTTAGATTTAAGGGGTCAAAGAAAGCTTCCTGGAAGACTGGACATGTGAGTTGGGTTTTGAAGGGTAGACAAGAGCTTCCCAGTTGAAGAAAGACATTCTAGGGAGAAAGCAGAAAATGTTAATCTATTCACATCTTAATTTATTCATTTTTCTGCTCAAAATTATAGTGCATTTATTCTCTGCTCGGTACAATTTTAGGTCCTTGGAAAAAGACAAATTCACTCTTTGCCCATAGAAAGCTTAGATTCTAATGGAGAAGTCATATCATGAGTTTTACAGAATTTTCAGGGTAAGTTGAGAAGGTTAATGTGATTAGAGTGTGTTGGAATGACAGGATATAGGGAAGTAGTGGTAAATAAATTGGGGCCAAATTAAGAAGACTTAAGTGTATAATAAGTTAAGGAGTTTGAGCTTTGTTTCATAGGCATGAGAGTCAAGTAGAAATTTATAAATCATAAGTTGGCGTAGTTATAATTTTTTTAATTTTTTAATTTTTTATTTTTTTGATGTGGTTATAATTTTTAAATAAAGATTATTTTAGCAATTTGAGGACACATTGGAATAGTAAGAAATTAATGGAAAAATGATAAAAAGAATACTGTTTCCATAATCTAAGCCAGCGTTGGCAGAAGCTCAGTACATATGCCATCTCAGACTTTTGAGCCCGTGGTAGACAATACTAACCTAATCCATAAAAGCACTCTTTTCACCAAGCCAAAATGAGGCATTTACATACTGGTAGCCAGTGTCAAAAATATATTTGGCACATGTAATGAAACCTATTTGTAATTCCTGGTTTAGGCTCCCAAAATCATTTCCTGGGCTAGTAAATAAGGAATCCAGTAGAAACAGGGACAAGAGTGGATTGGAGAGCCAGTACAGAAGTAAAATTATCTGATTACTAGATGAGAGAAAGATTCAGAATTTTAGATTGTGAATCTAGGTAACAATACCATTAAGCAAAGTGATCATTATCATAATGATAGAGTAACACATAACATAGAATGTGTTTGGATTCTTGGGGAAGAATGATACCAAAGTTTTGACAAAGATCTCACACATCTCACTAGCTAAGTGTTCACGTTGACTTTTCAGTGGAACTCTATTGTAGGTCTTCTGATCAAGTTAGAAGTGAAGAATCTTTCTCTCCAGGCTCTAATTCCTTTCCTTGTAATTAGGTAAAAAATTCTTACTTTGTGTCCATATGTACCTAACTCAATTACTATTCTTGGAATTTTCCTAAAACTAAGTCTTTCTCTCTTTATTCTGGGATTATGACTCACAAGATTGGCTTCTTAACTGTAAAGGCTTTACATTATTTTTTGTTGTCCTGTTAGCATCTCCTTACAAATAAACTCATGCATTATATAGGCCATTGGCCATGGGCACCATACATCTTTGATCGATTAATTGTTTAAATCAAGTTTGTAATGAGTATTAGAATCTCTAAAACTCATTTTTATTTGCCTTGCTCTGGTTGTTAGTACTAAAGGAATAAAAGGGATTTAGCAGTGTTAGGTAATGAATAGGTCTGCTAGTGAAGGAAAAATGCAAGAAAGTACTGTTGTGCTTCCCACCTTCAACCAAGTACTGAATTATCCATAGTGATGACCAAAAAAGGTAGTGCAAATGATTCAGTCTTTGGATGAACCCTAAATTTATCTTGAACACATTGGTTTTCAAGGGGAGAAAATTAGTTTTTTTTACCTTTTTGCTCAAATGCTGCATAAATCATTAATGAGGTTAGTGCAGTGAAATAATCGAAAGCCAGGAAATAGGCAACCTAAATAATAACTGGTTAATCAGTACTTCAGAATCACAAGTTCTTTATATTTCCAGGGCAACAGCGGTCTGGGTCAGGGAAGTGGTGAAAAGTCACTACTGTAAGAGAGTGTCTGACGAGTAAAGTTCACTTTGCCAGCATCTGAACATATGGCAAATCAGTGTTTTTCCAGACTTCTTTGTGCTGGCAGGGATTGGCCTCCTAGTAACTTGGATTTCTGTTTGTGCCAAAGAGAGGATGAATATTCTCCATAAATAATTGTAATTATCTTCTCATTGAAGCAACATAAACTTGGAATTCAGTACTGTTTTCTTGAATAGATCATCAATTTTGGAAAGAAGTGGAATTAAATTTTCTGTTTTTACAAATGAATTGCTGGTACAAAAATTAATAAATTTTGTATAGGTTTGCCTTTCCCAAAAACATATTTTTCGGTTGAAGTACTTTAGGTTGAAATACTACATTTTTCTCTTTATGCTGCTTTTATTCTGCAGTGGTTCCCCCCCCCCCCCCCACACACAAATACTGTCCATTTAAAATTCTACAAGTTACCTTGTCTCCTTTTTAAAAATACAGTTAGTAACTTAAACACTTTAGAAGATGTTAAAGATTAAACACTTTAGAAGATGTTAAAGAATGCTGCAACCTAAAAGTTCTTAATTTGGGTTATAAACATTTTACTTAAAATTAGAGTGCATTTCTTCAGTAATTGATAAAATCAAAGTTTTGTGGGGTTTTTTGTTTTGTTTTGTGTGTGTGTGTGTTTTGTTTTGTTTTTTTGTTTTTTGGGTTTGTTTTTTTTTTGTTTTTTGTTTTTGTTTTTTTTGGCTGAAGGTGTCTTACAAAGTATTTACTCTACCAGATATTTGTTTTTAAATATATGAGTGAACTGAAGAAGAAGAGGTGAGGGCCAAATAGCAGGATCTTCCCCTAAGGTTAAAAAAGGGAGGTTAGGGCTGCAGATGACCACTTTGAAAATTAGCACTTTGTGCTGGAATGAGAGTGGAAATGTATATTTCATGTCTCTTTCCTATCAATAGGGGATGACTGCTTGAGCCCCCAGCCCTGGATTTGTATCCTAGCACAACCTAGTGATTGGAGAAAGTTACTTATATTCCCCATGCCAGCTTTCCTGTATGTAAATTGGGAACAGTAACTGAGCCTGCCCCAGAGAGTTGTTACAAGGGTGAAGGACCTTGCTTACACCTTGCACCATATCAGCGGGGACTGCCTGAGCACAGGGACAGCTTCATGCACAGCAGCAGCTGTTGCTATCACTCGTTCCACTCCCACCTCCCATGCTGTCCTCAGCCTTGTAGTTCTTATTTCATCTACCAGTTTTACTCTTTCATTTTACTCTTTATTTTTCCCTTTTCTGGGGGGGGGGGGGTCTCATTCATTTCTCTCCTTCGTAAATTCATTCATTGATTTCTTCAATTCACCGTCACATTTAGTCCCCAGGAATGGCTGAATTTTTCCTTCCCAAAATTTCTCTCACCTGCCCCTTCCCTTCCCCTCTTGTTACAATCGCTCTTATTTAATCTGGATATGCTGTACACGTTACTGTTATAGTAGTTGCTTTAAAGCACTGGTCTGATTTTGTGATTCTCATGTTGAAAACCATTGTAATGGTTTCTCACTACATCTTCAATAACGTATTAACTGAACTGACATCCATGACCACATCGGGTCTACCCCATAATTCTGCTTCATTCTTTTTTTTGTTTGTTTGCTTCAAATGTTTATTTATTTATTTTGAGAGAGAGAGAGCAAGCAGGGGCGAGGCAGGGAGAAAAAAAGAGAATCTCACGCAGGCTCCGCAATGACAGCATTGACCCCAGTGAGGGGCTCAAATGACCACAAACTGTGAGATCATGACCTGAGCCGAAATCAGGGTCAGTCCCTTAACTGACTGAGCCACCCAGGCGCCCCATGTTTCATTCGTATCTGTAACTAACTCCTCTCCTGATTTCTCAACCTTTACTGCATATTAGAATCCCTGAAGATGTTAAAAACTCCCTTGCCCAAGTGCACCCATGATCTATTAAATCACATTCTCTGGAGAAAAGACCTAGGTATCAGAAATTCAAAGTTCACCAGGAGATTTCAATGTGCAGCCAAGATTGGGAACCAGTTTTAGAGCATGTTGGATTTATCATGCTCTACTTGTTACAGTCTCTTTTGACCTACTCATCTAAACTAATGGTAGACTGCAAGCTCCTTCAGGAAGGGAAACAGCTTATGAGTTTTTCTTTGGAATTAGCTAAAGTAATCTATCACAGTATCTTGCACATAGTAGAGGTAATTTCTTAAAAAAAAAATAAAAAGTTTCTTTATCTTGAAAGAAAGATGGAGCATGAGCAGGGGAGGGGCAGAGAGAGAGAGAGAGAGAGAGAGACTGAGAGAGAGGGAGAGAGAGGGAGAGAGAGAGGATCCCAAGCAGGCTCTTGCAACTTCAGCATTAATGCAGAACCCAAGGTGGGGCTTGGACCCACCAACCATGAGATCATGACCTGAGCCAAAACCAAGAGTCTGATGCTCAACTGACTGAGCCACCCGGGCAACCCAGTAGAAGTAATTTCTTAAGCCTTGCCAACACTTTATACTTACTCATACTGCCCCACTCCTGGGCTTTCTGATTGCATCCGCCCTGCAGAATTATATTCCAAGGGAGCACCCTTAGGTAGTTACAGCAAGTTACGCCAAATTTGGGTCCCTTTCCATATTCATAGACTGAATCCTCCTCTTCTTCCATTCCCCCATTGCTTTATCTCAGCATAGGACAACAGACTTGCCAATGGAAAATGAACTTATCCAGTCAACTGAGTAGAGTAGGAGCACAAGGGTACCTTTCAGTTTAGGTAACACTTTGAAAAGTATTGGCAAAATTTCAATTTTTTGCAGATGGTCTCTATAAATTTTTGAGTTTAGGACTCTTGAATATTGAGTGTTGGAACCCTTTTTTTCTTTATTATGTTGTTTTATTTGTTGTTTATAAATTGACAGAGCTTCATACTGCTTTTATTTGAAAATATTTCACTAAAATTGCCATCCCATCAACTTTATCATGATAATTTTGTCATTTAAGATAGCTGTTTGATAACAACTGGACTGAAGAAGGACAGGTGAGATCACTATTTTCACTCACTGATTCCTAAACAGTAAATGTGTTATATTGGCCTTAGTTTGAATTGTGTAATATAATTATGCCAGTAGATGTTTTATTTGATATATCAAAAATTTGACTTTCAAATATTTTTCTTTAATGGAGCAGAAAATTCTCACAAATTATCTGAATATACTTGAGTGACATATTAGTGTCAATGTCTATGTGTATCTTACCAGAGCTTAATATTGGTGCAAGCAGATATACCCCTCTGTGGAGAATGGGAGTCAGGAAGGATTGCAGGAGAGAGATCCCTGAATGGTTGTGTTCCCATCAGTTCTTGTTTAGCTTCATAATGTAATTGGAAATGAGGAATTTCAAAAGAAGTTGAATTTGAAACTTAGGAATAGTGTATTCTAAATAGCTCCTGTAAGGCCAAGAAAAGACATGAAAATCTTTTACGATAGTCTTTTAACATAATGGCATATTGATTTCACTATAATCATGTTAGTATCTCTAAACTTTGTGTCTCTCATTTACCAAATTCACGTTTGCCTTAAATTTTTTTGTGTATGTATGTTATCTGACTGATGGGCTGTTAGTAAGCTAGCAGGAAGTGAAGTAAGGGTGATTCATTTTTGAGCTTAACTATTATCTTCCTTCAATAGCATTTTAGTGTGTTAATATAATACAATTAGGACATTGAATAAACCATAATTTTTTGAGCACAGACTTGCCATCACACATTCCATTTACAAATCTGATTAGTTTTGCTATCATGTTAACTTTAACATAAAATTTTTCCAATAGTACCTATGTTTTATAGCACCCTCAAGTGTTATGTTAGATTAGTTAGTTTTTTGAATTCTTGTTATCTAAGGCTTTTTATGTCAATGGTTGACTACAGGAACTGCGCTATAAAATATTCACTTAATTCGTTAAATATGTCACTCATCTTGAATGACATAAAAACAGTGGTATCCTGGGGCTAGTTTGTACTAATTTAAGAGAGCTAATTGTTACATTTTCAGAAATTTTATAAGCCATTTGTGAAACAGCCATTATTAAACATTAAGGGATATGAACTTAGTAAGCTATTTACTCTGAGAGGTGGTAGAAACTCAAAATGTATCACTGCCTAGTTATGTTATTATTATTCATACTTTTGTTTTTTAAAGCTTATTTATTTTTGGTTTGAGAGAGAGACAGCACGAGTGGGGGAGTGGGCCGAGAGAGAGGGAGAGAGAGAATCCCAAGCAGGCTCTGTGACGCCAGCATGGAGCCCGATGCGGGACTTGAACTCATGACACTGTGAGACCATGACCTGAGCTGAAATCAAGAGTCAGACACCTAACTGACTGAGCCACCCAGGCTCCCTATTATTCATATTCTTGAGGTAGCTTTTCTGGTCTATTATGTGGTATTTTCACCAGACTGCTATGCTGTCGTGCATCTCTTCCTAACTCTGGGCTCGGTGACTTCACACTGGTATCTTGAAATATTCTTCGGTGGAAGTACTTACGCCACGGAAATCAGCAAGTACCACACATCAGGGCTGGATTTATTGTTCTGCTTATGGCCATAGTGCTGAAGCTGAAAGAAGTCTCAGTTTAATAAAATTTATACAAGGGAGAAATGATACAACAGTAAAGTACATCCCATGTTAAATTACAAAAGAACTTATTAGGAAGAAGTCTGCAATGAAATTCCGTTTGACATTATCATGGTTTGAATAAAATAGCCTGGTTTTGCTGACCAAGAATTGAACACAAGTCAATGAAAGCATTCTGTGAGAATTAGTTGTCTATATGTAATTTACAGTAAAAAGTATTACGTATTTTGCTATTATTTATAAGTTGTATGCTACACATCCTTATGTTATTAAAATTTATAAAAACCTTGTGTATGGGGCGCCTGGGTGGCTCATTCGGTTTAGCATCCGACTTTGACTCAGGTCATGATCTCATGGTATGGAGTTCGAGCCCCACGTCGGGCTCTGTGCTGACAGCTCAGAGCCTGGAGCCTGCTTCGGATTCTGTGTCTCCCTCTCTCTGACCCTCACCTGTTCATGCTTTGTCTCTCTCTGTCTCAAAAATAAATAAACATTAAAAAAATTAAAAAAAAAAAAACCTTGTGTATACCAACACACTGCTATAAGCCTTGGTGATTTAGCCATTTCCATTTTCACTCTACATTTATGGGTGTGCAGACTGTTAGAATTGTATTGTATGAACTCCTTTTTTGATGTTTTGCCTCTTTGAAATTAAGGGTTTTTTTTAATGTTTATTTATTTTTGAGAGGGAGACAGAGCGTGAGAGGTGGAGGGGCAGAGAGAAGGAGTCACACAACCCGAAGCAGGCTCCAGGCTCTGAGCTGTTAGCACAGAGCCTGACGTGGGGCTTGAACTCACGGACTGTGAGATCATGACCTGAGCTGAAGTGGGACGCTTAACCGACTGAGCCACCCAGGCGCCCCTGGCCTCTTTGAAATTAAAATCTGTGTTGTTGCAAATGGTAATAGACAGTATTACGTTAAGTGAAATAAGTCAGATTGAGACGGACAAATGCCATGTAATATCATTCATGTGCAATGTATAAAACAAAAGAAATGAATAAACAAACAAAAAGCAGAATCACCCCTATAAATATGGAGAAAAAACTGGTGGTTGCCAAAGGGAAAGGGGTTGGAGAGATGAGCAAAATGGATGGGGACGAGTTGGGGCAGATACACGTTTCCGGTTATAGAATGGATAAGTTACGGGAATAAAAGGCACAGCATAGGGAATATAGTCAGTGATAGTGGAATAGTGTTGTATGGTGACAGATGGTAGCTACATTTGTGGTGAGCACAGTGTAATGTAGAGTATTTGAATCACCGTGTTGTCCACCTGAAACTAATGTAATATTGTGTGTCAACCATACTCAAAAATTTTTTTAAAATTTAAAAATGCATATTTAAAATACAATAAAATAAAACAAAAAAGAAATTAAAATTCAAAGCTATTGGAGACTGCGTATTTCAAGTGTTTTTGAGGCATAACACACACCGTGTAATTCATCCACGTAAAGTACACAATTTAATGTTTTAGTATATTCACAGGATATAAAACCATCACCACCATCATCTAATTTTAGAACATTTTGTCCCTACTAAAGTCCCTTCTTTGTAACCATTAGCAGTCAGTCCCCATACACTCCTCTTCCTAGTTCAAAGCATCCAATAATCTGCTTCACATCTGTAAATGTGCCTTTTCTGGACACTTCTTATAAAACGAATCAAGTAATAGGTGTCTTTTGTTGTGTCTGGCTTCTTTAATTTAGCTTTATATCTTCAAATTTCATCCATGGCATAGCATGGATCAATACTTTATCCCTTTTTATGTCAGAATAATATTTCTTAGAATGCTTATACCACATTTTGTTTATATATTCAGTTCAGAGGCATTTTATTATCTCTATTTTTTTGCTGTAATGGATATGCTGCTGGATTTTGTACACTTTATTTTCTGTGGGCCTATGTTTTAATTTCTCTTGAATATATGTGTGTACTTAGGGCTTTTTCAGTCATCTGGTAAATCTGTTAAATTTTCAAGTTCCTGTCAGACTTTCCAAAGCACCTGCATCACTTTGCATTTCCACCAGCAATGCATGAGAGTTCCAAGTTCTCCATATCTTTGCCTATACTTATGTTTGATTATAGCAATCCTAGTCAATGTGAAGTAGTATCTCATTGAAATTTTTATTTATGTTTCCCTGATTACTAATTCTGTCGATCATTTCTTCTTGTGCTTACTTGCCATTGGAACATCTTCTTTGGGGAAATGTTTATTCAAAATCTTTACAATTTTTTTTGTTTTAGGTATACAACATAATGATTATGGTGTAGATATATAATGATTATATGATTACAATGATTATATGTAATGAGACATATATCAAAATGATCACCACAATAGGTCTGGTTAATATCCACCGCCACCCATAGTTACAACTCTTTTTTTATGATAGGAACTTTTAAGATCTTAGCAATTTCAAAAATGTAATACAATATTATTATCTATAGTAACCATGCAATATATTATATCCCCAGGATTTATTTATTTTATAGCTAGAAGTTTATACCTTCAAAATTTTGACCATCTTTACCCATTTAATCCACATCCTACTTCCTGACCCTGGTAACCACCAGTCTGTTCTTTGTATCTATGAGTTTGGTTTTTTGTTTGTTTGCTTGTTTTTTTACATTCCATATGTAAGTTAAATCATATGGTATTTGTCTTTGTCTTATTTCTCTTAGCACAGTATCCTCAAGAACCATCCATGTTGTTGCAAATAGCAAGATTTCCCTTTTTTTTTTTTTGTGGCTGAAAAATATTCTATGTGTGTGTGTGTGTATAATACCACAATTATGTGGTAGCACAAAATGTGGCTTATATACATATGACCACATTTTCTTTATCCATTTGTCCATCAACAGATAGATACTTAGGTTGCTTTCATGACTATTTTCTCCCAACATTCATAGCTATTGTAATGAAAATGAGGGTGCATGTATCTTTTTGAGTTAGTGTTTTTGTTACCTTTGGATAAACCCAAAACTGGAATTGCTGGATCATATGGTAGTTCTATTTTGAACTTTTTGAGGAATATCCATACCATAGTGTTTTTCATAGTTCTGCACCAGTTTACATTCCCGCCAGCAGAGTGCAAGAGATCACTGTTCTCCACATCCTCACCAACATTTGTTATTTCTTGTCCTTTTGATAGTAGTTATTCAAACGTGTATGAAGTGATATCTCATTGTGGTTTTGATTTGCATTTACTTGATGGTTAGTGATGTTGAGTACCTTTTCATGTACCTGTTGTCTGTTTGGGTGTCTTTGGAAATGATGATTCAGGTCCTTTACCTATTTCTGTAATTGGAATGTTTGTATTTTTAGCTATTGAGTTGAACGTGTCCTTTATATATTTTGGCTATTAACCCCTTATCGGATATATGATTTTCAAACATGTTCTCCCAGTTCTGTGGGTTGTTACTTCACTTTTTTGATGGTACCATATTCAGCATAAATTTTTTTTAAAATTTTAATACAGTTCAATTAATTTTTCTTTTGTTGCTTTTACTTTTGATTTTATAACTTGGATGACTTTGCCTTACCTAAGTTTAAAAACGTTTATTTCTCTGTATGGTTTATTTTTTAAAGAATTTTAAGTTTTAGCTTCTACATTTAGGTCTATGGTTCATTTTGACTTAATTTTTATGTATGGTGTGAGGTCGGGATTCCATGTCATTCTTTTGCATGTGGGTATCCAGTTGTTCCAGTACCATTTGTTGAAAAGACTATTTTTTCCCTGCTGCATTGTTTTGACACTCCTATTTAAAATGAATTGAAAATGAGTGTAAGGGTTTATTTCTGGAATCTCAATTCTGTCCCATTGATCTATATATCTATTCTCATGCCCAGTACCATGTTGTCTATTATGTAAGATTTATAGTAAGTTTGAAGTCAAGAAGTGTGAGACTTCCAAATTTCTTCTTTTCAAATATTATTTTGGCTATTCTAAGTAACTTGCATTTATATATAAACTTTGACTTGTCAATTTCTGCAAAAAACTAGCCAGAATTTTTAAATGGGGATTCTATTACCATCTTAACAATATCAAGCCTCTGCTCTGTGAGCATAGGCTATTTTTCCATTTATTTGGGTCATTAGAAGTTTTTATAACAATGTTTTGTATCTTTCAATGTATGAGGCTTGCACTTTTTTTTTAACTTTTTGTCTAAATTTATGTCTTGTATTCTAATTTTTAGATGCCATTGTAAATGAAATGATTTTCCAAATTCATTTTTGGGTTTTTTATTGCTAATGAACAGAAATGCAATTGATTTTTATATATTACTTGTGAACCTCAAATTTGCTGAACTCACTTATTAATTCTAACAGTTATTTGGTGGATTCCACAGAGTTTCCTATATACCAGATCATGTCATATACAAATAGAGATAGTTTTTTCTTCCTTCTTTTCAATCTAGGTGAACTTTCTTTCTTTCCTTCCTTCCTTCCTTCCTTCCTTCCTTCCTCCTTTCCTTTTCCTTTTTATTTCTTTTTCTCTTTCCCTTTCCCTTTTTCTTTCCCTTTTTCTTTCCCTTTTTCTTTTTCTTTTTGTTTTCCTTTTCCTTTTCCTTTTCCTTTATTTTGCCTAATTGTACCTCCAGTAAAATATTAAATAGCAGTGGCTAGAGCAGACATTCTTGTTTTGCTCCTATTCATAGTGGGAAAGCATTCAATCTTTCATTGTTAAATATTGGTCATGGGATTTTTATAGATGCCCTTTATCATGAGAAAATTTCTTTCTAGTTTATTAAGAGTTTTTCTCAGGAAAGTATGTTGGTTTTTGTCAAATGCTTTTTCTGCATCTATTGAAGTGATCGTATGCTTTTTGTCCATTATTCTTTAATATAGTGTATTACATTAATTAATTTGGGGGGGCACCTGGATGGCTCAGTCAGTTAAACATCTGAATGTTGATTTAGGCTCAGATCATGATCTCGGCTCAGGTCATGATCTCGCAGTTCATGAGATGGAGCCCTGTGTTGGACTCTGTGCTGACAGCACAGAGCCTGCTTGGGATTCACTCTCTCTCCCTCTTTCTCTGCCCCTCCCCAGCTCCCACATGCACACCCTCTCAGAATAAATGTATAAACTTTAATTAATTTTTATATGTTAAACCAATCTTGCGTACCTGGGATTGTCCTACTTGGTTATGGCAATTTTGAGTTTTAATGAGTGTGGGTGTAAATTGAACTTCATCACAATTGCAAGCAGACCCATATGACAGAAGGATAATAGGTGATGTCCCTTCCCCAATGCATGTGATTTCAATATTATCTTGATTAACACTGATTTCTTGAAAGTATACTAACTGTTAACCACTGATGGTGAAGCATTTCCTATATATGTTCCCATAGCGCAATTTATACCTTCTGTACTCTAATTCTGTACTCTAATTCATACAACCTGTAGTTATATGATAGCCACCTAAAAATTTCAAGTCTTAATCCCTGAATTTTGTAAATGTTACCTTGTTTAGAAAAAGAGTCTTCATAGATGCAATTAAGTTAAGGATAGCGAGTGAAGAGGTTACCCTGGATTATCTGGTTAGACCTAAATGCCTTCAGATAAAATGAGTCATTAAGAGAAAGAGACACACGAAGGAGAGACACATCAAAAAGAAGAAGGCAATGTGACATGGCCTCAAGGCATGGAATGCTAGCAGCCACAAGACTGGAAGAGACCAAGAATGGATTCTCCTGTAGAACTGCCCGAGGGGGTGCAGCTCTGCCACCATCTTTGAATTTGGACATCTGGCCTCCAGGCCTATGAGGAAATAAATTCTCTTGTTTTAAGCCTCCTATTTGTACTAACTTATTACCAAAGTCACAGGAAATCAGTATACACCTCTAACAATTATTTGATATTTTTTTCCTGTACTAGACTGTGAACTCCACAAAGACCTTGATCATCTGTCTCATACACATTGGTAATTTTAGTGCCTAGTAGAAGGCTTGGCGATGTATTTGGTCTTTCTGGGATAATTGTTGAAGGCGCGAGTAAGTAGGCTGTGATTCCTACGTCGCTCATATTTTATTAACTGTATACAGTCACTATGTTTCTGATTATCCAGCAAAGGAAACGAGAGGAAACTGTAAGTTTTATGAGTTGGAGAAAAGACAAAATTTTATGTGTGTTTTTGCTGGTGGGAAGAGCTAAAATTTGGATATCTAGCCTAGGAACAGTGGATGTTCTCTGAGGAGTGGGTGTAGGTTGGAGTGATTGGGGGATGGGCATCTGAAATGGTGCTTCCCAGGCACTGTACTCTAAGCTACCTCAGTTTTTCGGGGTAGTTACGGCCATGCTTCATGCAGTTTCTCTGTACTTTCACTACATATGCTGGTCTTGTATCACAAGACAATAAGGGATTATCCATGAGACCCAGTATAGAAGAAAAGATGGCTTAAGATGTTAAAGGAGATAAGTGAGAAAGATATAAACCTAGTGAGGAATCACCTGCATTCTAGGTAACTGTGGAGGAGTGCTTCAAATTTAACAGATTGTGAAATACACAATCCACATATATTTGAATATATATGTATTTGAATATATATGTAGTTATTTAAATATATACGTATAGTTATTTAAATATACCATTTGACTCATTGACTGCATAATAATTTAGCTCAGATTAATCATTCTCTTATGCTGTATACCAACATTAATGCCTACATCATGTTATTTCAGATTATGCCTCGGGGTCCACGTAAGAACATTGCGTGTGTATGCACGTGTGTGCATGTCTGTGTTTGCAAATAGAAAACGCTTTCATATAAGATTAAATGTCTTTCTTGTCTAATTCCTAATTTCTTATTCTTTTCTTATGAATTTCTTACTTCTTATCATTTATGGGAGCTTTTTGCTACACTTTGTACCACCATGGCTTTTACCCTGTGTGAATTCCCACTCACATCAAATTGTGTTTCTTCCAAGAAGCTATCTCAGCCGGAGGTGATACCTTTATTCTTTCAACTCCTATAGTATGTTGTTTACATTTTTATCCCAATCATTAAAATGACAAGAGCTGCTATTTGTCAAGTGTTCACTATATGCCAACCAATTGGGTCACATCCTTTTCCTTTGTTACTTCATTTGATTACAATTCTGTGAAGCGGCCTCTATTATCTCTGTTTTCCAATTGAGAAAACTGAAATTTGAGAAGAGTGAAATTTAGGGGAATTTCAGTGATTTGCACAAAACATCCAATTTCTGAGTGGAGGGTCCAAAGTTCACACCTAGACTATCTCTAGAGCTTCCATTTTTAACTTGAACACTTAGTGCCCCTTAGTCTAATCTTAAATTATATGGTGTTTAAGGTTAGGGATTTCATATTATTTCTTTTATTTCTCTAATAACAGCTTCCAGTACCCAGCAACTCAATAAAATTGATTGGATGAATGAATCAATATTTAGAATGAAATTATTGTAATAAAAATTACTAAGCCTTAAAATATGTTTTAGAATAATTTAAGAATGTTATGCTGATGGCAACAAATAAGTCATTATAAAACTTAAAAGATGTTATTTATGGGTAAGCATGATCACTATGCCAGATATCTTTTTTCATATTTCTTAAAGTTCTATATGTGAATGTGTGAAATTATGCAATATTCACTCACAAGTTTTTAAAGTTTCCTATCAGATGATTTGGCTCAGTTTATCAAAATGTTTTTGTTTAATTACCTCTTTGTGGTGAATATATATTTCTTTATTAATTTTGTGTATTTTATTTATTTATTTATTTTTTGGTTTTGTTTCCAGGATGGTGTAGGGGTAGATGAGAAGCTGTCTTTGCGGCGGGTAGCTGTGGTTGAAGATTTCTTTGACATTATCTATTCGATGCATGTGGAAACAGGGCCAAATGGAGAACAAATTCGGAAACATGCTGGACAAAAGAGAACTTACAAAGCAGTAAGTTAAAAAAAACCAAAAAACACAGAAAATAGAAAGGCATGCATTTTGGAATTTGATATTATGTATGTTTGTTGAAAATGGTTTAAATATTTATAAATAGTCTATCTTTAATATAAATTAGACCATATCATGGTCACACCCAACATGTAAACTATTATTATTACTGATTCTGTTTTGGTCGTATATTCACTAAGTCTGTTGCATATAATTTAAATCTGTCTCTAGCACTCTCATTTTGTTTTCTTTAAATATACATAAAATGTGGTAGTCCCAGTCAAATGCCCACAAATGGAAAGATATATTTGTGTTACATATTCAATACATAATATATATTCAGATCATAAATATATGATATATGGACTGGGTCATATGAACTTTTGTACTACCACTATAGTCTTAACATTCCTTCCTTTCAAATCATATTGTGTATTATAAGTATTTCCATTTAATACTTATATTCACATGGATAAGAAAATTTGATGTACTTTTCTTGTGTCACCTTATATTAAATACATTTGTCCTGAAGAATATGCATTTCTTAATTTTCCAGAGTAGAGGATTAAAATATATGTGTTGTTTTCATAGATCCAATGCCCTTGAACATTTTAAAATGAAAATAGAGAATTATGTATATCGTAAATTATGTGGAAAATAGATTTAATTAATTGTTAGATATTGAAATATTTTCAAAATGGAGTTATATATTATTTCTAAAGTTTCTAATTATATATACAGTTTGACCTAGACATTTTAATCTAGCTTTTATTTAATCAAACATTTTATGAAATCATCTTATAGATATTTCATCCTTTCTGGGAAAATTGAACAGTAAATTATTCTTTTCCAATATGAGCAAAGTATACATCAGAAGTGTTTTATCAGCAATCAAAAATAATATCCTTTTTTAGAATTCTTATTGAACTTTGCTTTTGGCTACCTTTTTATTGACTGTTTTCAGCTATATTGATACACAATATCAGTCTGGATCCATTTTTTTTTCAGATACAGAAAAATGTGTGAAATGCTCAAAGTTTCAAATACAGGTACATATGTTTGAAAATTAGCTACTGAGCATAAGAAATAGCTTCTTTTCCATAACTATTTTTTGCTATATTTCCAGGGTCATATTGAATCTTTGTAGTTGCATAATAACCCCTAATACATGTTGTATTTATCTCTCCTTCTCTATGGTTTTGTTTCTTGGCTGTTTCCAAATTGCATGGTTTGTGGGCAGGCACTATTGTAAGTTTCCTTACATAATTCTGCCACATAAACTTTCTTTTGACTTACATATCCTAGGAGACATTCTTATCATGACTAATGACAATGGCCTAGCTTCTTAAAATATTTTTATGTAGACTAATATTACTGAACATACTCATTTTGCTTGTCTCCTAAGCCAGGGTTTTATCTTTGGATATTGGATATTAACAGGAAAAAATATACATCGATCTACTAATATCACTAACTGTGTACCCTTAAGATAATGCATTTTCATGAAATAGCTACCTGAACTTGATAGAACTTCGTACGGTAGGAATGCATAAGTTCAGTTGTGAAATGGAAACAAACGTGTCAACAAAAAAGTGGCTTCATTGTCAGTAGTAGTGTGGCAGCCAAATCTGTTTAGGTGCCAAAAGCAATTTAATATGATTTAATCTTTGAAGTGTATTTATTAGACACCTTTAATTGAAACGGAAACATGATGTAGACCCAACTCTCACCGTTTTCTTAGATGAAATGTAGGGAATGTGATCCCTTGCCATGATTCTTGCTAGACACTTCCAATAAATTGGTAAACATGTTTCCAACATGTATTATTTTGCATTAACATTATGAAGATATTGTATGCATTTTGGGGTGGAAATACCAACTTTGGACATATAAGTAGCACTGAAACATCATCCATTCCCTCTTGAGAACATCCTATTTGAAGATCCTTTCCCAAGTTTATTTTTAATTTCCACATCTAAGATATTTTCACCCTTCACTAATATCATGAAGATTCTTCTCGGCATAATCTTTTACCTCCTGCTTTCTCTTAACTGAATCCTAATTAGGAAAGATTTCCATTTTATAGAGTAATAATACATCATAGAACAAAAAGAACCACTGCAATGCCAGCAAAACAGTGCATATCACTCTATAATAAATTAAGTCTAATGTTAAAATTTAATATAAATGTTCAACTAACAGGGCATAAAACTAAATGCAATTTGAAATGGAATGGTTTAGTGGTACTAGGGCCCTACACTGTTGGGTCAGTGTTTAATTCTCAAGACTAATGCTAGAATTGGCTAGTCATTGGTAGAATTAGCTAGATATCAATTGCAATTACAATGGTTCCCATTAAGTTTAAGATTTTTTTCTACTTCTAACACATTAGTCATAGCGCATGCATGATTATGTTTATTGACCTTTTTTCTCCCTTTTGCTACATGGCCAAGAAATCATACTTATACAACTAATCATTAAAGCGTTTCATATTGTTTTAATAATATTATCAATAGATTTAGTGATCATTTTATTTACTTTGCCTTTTTTGCAAATCTTTCTATGTTTTCACTCTGCAGGAAATGGTGGTCCTTTAATATTGGATTAACTTTTGAATGCTATTTGTTTTTATCTATCTGCGGTATTGTCATTCCTTGAAATATCTAGGCATTATACAACTTAACTGTTATCACAATCTGACCTGATTATAGATAAAATTGGAGGGTATGTGTCCTACTCATGAGCTCTTTTTAAAAATCCACATAAAATGACACATTTTAGGAATATGTAAAGGCTATCATAATTATTTTGTTCAGTCATTGGGGAATTCTAGTGTCTTTTAGGTCTTTGCTTTTTTTCTGCATTTTTCCTTGCATATATGTGAACTATTACTGCTGCATTAAATGTATTTCCTTCCTTATATTTGACGATAGTCAACTCTTGATTATCTGTATTAACAGAATGGAGAGGAGGAATGGCTCATTTAAATATCACTTACATTTGAATTGAAGATAAATCTTATTACTGAAAATTGAATGTTAAGTGTGCTTAGTAATTTGGAAGTTTACTCCAAAATTAATGACGTAACATTATAAGAAATAATTGTGAGATGTCTAGTCTTCTAGTACTTAGTTCTTCCCAACTTCTGCCCGCACTTTACCTTTGGAAATATGTCGCTCTTCTTCAGTTATCTTTTGTCACTTGTGTTTTTTCAATGTTTTTTTTTTTTTTTTTTTTTATTTTTTATTTTTGGGACAGAGAGAGACAGAGCATGAACGGGGGAGGGGCAGAGAGAGAGGGAGACACAGAATCGGAAACAGGCTCCAGGCTCCGAGCCATCAGCCCAGAGCCTGACGCGGGGCTCGAACTCACGGACCGCGAGATCGTGACCTGGCTGAAGTCGGACGCTTAACCGACTGCGCCACCCAGGCGCCCCTGTCACTTGTGTTTTATCACAGGCTAAGCACAGCTGCCCTTCCAGTAATATTTCTTACGTTAGGGTCCAATTAAAGGGTTAAATTTCAAACTCTTTCTTCTACATGTAAAATAGGAGGAACTGGTAGAAATCTGGGAACTAAGGGGAAAAGTTGGTGTTTTCAACAGAGAGAACAGTCTGCATATAAATGTGTACACACACACACACACACGCACACACACACAACTTGTAGTGTGATACAGTAAACCTACATGTATTATTCACATACATAGCTGCCAATAATTACATTCATTTAATTCAGAGTGGAGAACATATGCTGTAGCTAAAAAAAAAATAGGCTAGAAGCCAGACAAACTCAGTTTCAGATTTCAAATCTAGCACTTCCTATCTGTATCAGTTTTGGCAAATTATTTACTTTTTTTTCTCCTCCTGTTTCAAGGGCGGTAACAATATGCATGGTGTGGTGAAATAAATCAGTTCATATGTGTAAAGTGCTTGGTACATGGTAAAGTTTGGAATAATATTATTTGTCCTTTATCCAATCACTACTCATGTTCCAGGTAGAAGAATAAGCAGGACGATTCCCATAGATCTGTCATTGCCTTAGTTACAATTAATAATCATATTATTATTAATATATTCATAATCATAATATTATTAATATGGCCAGGGTTTCCATGTTCAAGAGGTCTCCTGCTTCATGGAAGTTTATGAGAATTCCATTCTTTTTATTTGCTCTTTCCAAAGTTTGAGTCTGTTAAGTTACTTTCAGATTAATTTTTTGAAAAAAATTTAAAACTGGCTCTCTTTAAGGAGTGTGTTTTCAATATGAATTGAACATCCATTTCTAGGGATGTACTATAGAAAAATAATGTATCGTGCAGAATGTATTGTGCATTCCTACTCTGAGAATTAAAAAGGTACATCTTTATTCTGTGAGACCTAGAATACTTAACCTTAGCTTCAATTAGCATAATTTTTGTTCTGTTCTTTTTATAAATACCTATTGGTTTGGTGTTTCCACTTCTGAATAGGACATTTTAACTTGCACCAGTTTCTCACGATATGTATGTAAAATTTTCTAGAATTCTTGTCAACTTATGAGACTAATGAGAAAAATCTGTAGCCAATCTGGTGTGAAAAAATAATACTACACTAAAATTTAAGAGTTCTAAACAATTAATTTAACCACTTTTTGGCTTAGGCTACAGTTTACTCAGATACGAAATGAGGGGGCTACATTTCAGGTATTTTCAAAATCAAAGAATAACTCCAGTGTTAATGGTGTGTATGGGGCCGTCACTGTGCTGGAGACATAAGAGATAGTAACCAAAGTGAGTAAATTGGTTTGCACCAGAAATGTTCAAACATAGGGAATGTATCCTGCTGTTACAAAGGCAGATTGGCTGATAAGCATAGAATAGAGATAAAATATTCCTGCTCCACTCTGATCCAGAAAATTCTTCTATAAATAATCATAATGATGATGATAAGAGCAATAATGAAAAGGATCTGTAGTCATTGGACTTCATATTTCCAGGAATTTAAAATAGTAATCAAAGGAGAAAGTCCATAAAATATTATCAGTGTCAGCAAATCTTCACTGCACTCCATTTTTGTTAAAAATTTTGCAGTAATCTGAATCATGTGACGAATGAGCAGCTCCTTAGTTATTATGGGATTTTAAGCTGCTGCACCACACATACGGCTATACCCCAATTGCATTTATTCTTGTCTAGAACGTGATGACTTTGCTATATATCCCTTTTGTTTATTTATGGTTTTTCTTCTGTATCTTTATTGTGAACATGAATGATCGTGTGAAGACCAGTGTTACCTGTCTTACGGTCCTATAGTCTGAGACAGCGTTTAATAGGATTTGCTCAATCTTACTATTGAAATAGGGGGCTACCTATATACGTCTGTGATTAGTGCCAGAGAGGCTTTGCTCTCCAAATATTTTTCCCTTCCCTATCACAGTGCCTCAAGTTTTACAGTTAGGATTTAATTTACTTGGGTTAAACCATAGCCCCTGTATCTTTATACAGGCTTCAAATATCCTTGAGCAAGAAAAGCTGGAGAGTAAGGCTTCGAGCAGTCATCGACACTTTGTGTGATCACTTTACACATTTGCCTCTGTCTCTCGTATCTAGCTGGGTTTAACTCAACCATAGAGAAGTATACTGGATGGGAATGTGTGTTGCCCTAAATTAATGTTTTGATATCTGGCACCCCAGGTAGCATAGGATCTGCTGGATTTTTGTATGAGCCCTTAGTGTGGCATTACACTTACGTATAGCTTTTGAAACATGTATGATATTTAGAAGTTGAGATCTCATGTCATCAAGGCAAAGATGAAAAACCTTTACAAACCTCATTTGAAAATATTTTCCAAAAAGAGGATACCATTTATTTTGATATTTTTAGAACGTGAGAACAGTGTTTAAAAATATGTTAGAAAGGTTGGGGTGCCTGGGTGGTTCAGTCAGTTGAGCCTCCGACTCTTGATTTCAGCACAGGTCATGATCCCAGGATCGTGGGATCCAGCCCCTTGCCGGGCTCCACGCTCACAGCGCGGATTCTCTTTCTCTCTGTCTTTCCCTCCGTGCCTCTCTCCCTACTTGCACTCTCTCTCTCTAAAAACAAAAGAACGGAAAGAAGGGCACTTGTTGTATGAGCACTGGGTGTTGTATGTAAGTGATGAATCACTAAATTCTACACCTAAAACTGATATTACACTGTATGTTAACTGGAATTTAGATAAAAATCTGGAGAAAGGAAAAAATTAAAAATTGATGGGAAGTATTAGATTTAAAACTCTGAAACTTAAATCGGATTTTCTAGTAAAAAGTACTATCCAATCATGATTCACTATAATACAATAAAAAAGTGTACGCTTCTGTCTCTTCTCAATCCCTTTTAGTATTTTCAATTCTCTCCTTCCCTCTCACAGATTCAAGTGCATGGATAGGGTGTTACTGAAGCTACGTGTTGAGGAAAATGTTCTCTGGGACCTAGAAGTTAATATTATGCTGATAAGCCATCTTCTTTGATTTAATGCAAAGAAATTTCAAAGCAAAGTAACATAGCAAATGAATATAGGTTCCTGCCTTGTTTATGCAGGGAACATTTTTTATTTCATTATTATAAACTACAGTGGCTTTAAAAAATTTTTTTAATGTTTATTCATTTTTGAGAGACAGAGTGCAGTCAGGGGTGGGGCAGAGAGAGAGAGAGGGAGGCACAGAATCCGAAGCAGGCTCCAGGCTCTGAGCTATCAGCACAGAGCCCAGCATGGGGCTTGAACTCACAAACCTTGAGATCATGACCTGAGCTGAAGTTGGACACTTAACTAACTGAGCCACCCAGGTACTCCTACAGTGTCTTAAATAAACAACTGTTCTGGATATCAGATAGAGATAGAAAAAAACCTTAAAATTATTCTAGCTTCAAATAATTTTGTAGACATTCTCTAATATTGAATTCAACGATGATATTATGAAATTATAACTAGTTTATCCTTGAGAGTTTATGAGTACAAAACATTTTCAATGATAGATATTTTATGCTACTTGGATAAGGTTCCTTTTTTGTTTGTTTTTGCGTTTTATGACTAGGTAGATGTTGAAATAATCACACAGTTCTTGATGATGGGGGCACCATATCTGTTTCTCATACCACTGTGTCAAAGAAGGCACTCAGTTGTCGAAGGAATAAATTCTCCTTGTCTTTGTGAAGCCCTTGCCTTTTTGATACCAACTAAAGAGTATAAAGATGTTACTGTCACTGGCAATAATGAAATAAGATTAGCAGTGTATCCCATGGCTGTAAAGACTGTGGACTGCACAGCCCATGTTGACCTTGAAAAGAGCCCCAGATTTATGCAATTTTGTAGGTTATGAATAGGGTAAAAAAAATATTTTAACACAAGTGCTTCTCATTTGCTTTTCAAGCAAAACTTGAATGCTCCATTAAATAATGCTATCATCTTTGGGGTGTCTGGGTGACTCAGTCAACTAAGGGTTGGACTCTTGATTTCCGCTCAGGTCATGATCTCATGGTTCGTGGGTTCCACCCCCGCATCAGGCTCTGCACTGATAGTGCGGGGCCTGCTTGAGATTCTCTCTCTCCCCCTCCCTTGTTCTCTCTCTCTCTCTCAAAATAAATAAACATAATTTTTTAAAATGATGCTATCATCTTTGAGGCAGGATATAAACACTACTTACTTTTCCAGGCATTGGTTTATTTTTATCAGATACACACTTCCACCTACATATTCCACACATACACACATATATAGGTTTTAGGCAGGTGATTTCTAAGTATTGAAAACATCTATTAAATTTAAACATGGTACACATAATGTTAGATCTACTTTTATATTAGAGCAGCCGTACTATTGTTGAAAACTAAAAGTAATTTTCAGCCTAATAAGTCAGATGGGTGAAACATCTCAGAAGGAAAAAAAAAATCAATGGCAAGGCAATTAGAGTTATTATACAACCATTCTGAAACTGAATACTAGTGTACTGCCATTCATCAAAATTGATTTATTTCTCATATAGGTGTAGTTAAAATTATCACAGGTGGGCAGATTAATAGTGCAAATCCATTATACTCTGAAGCTGTCTTTTTGGTAGTGGAAATCGTCAAAAGACATAAGAACTCACCGAAACCAGTTAATCATCAACTAATGTCACAAGCCCTGTCGTTAACAATTTTTGTATTAAACGATAATGTCCCAGTGAGTAGATCTGTTCCTCGAAAGGGAATTAACCTTTTGGAGAAACTATTAACTCTTAATGTCCAGCCTGGTAAATTGCTACTTCGGCGCACCCTTGTGGTGAAAGTGAGCCAATGCAGCTTTACAACAGGATGATTAATGCCTACCAGCTGGTGATTCTCACTCGGATCCAGAGATTTAGGTCTTCCCTGGTGTGGTGATGGTATAACAAACAAAAATCTCCCGAGTTTCTTCAAGCATATGCATGGGTGCACCTATGTAAATACTTACATAAGTATTTAAAAGGGATAAACTATAACAGGAAGAAGAGACAGGATGTGGATGACTAGGATGAGGTAGTAGAGAGAAAATGGTTCCCGTTTTGATGTCAACCAGACTTGTTTTGTTCTTAGTTTTATTTTTTTCTCTACTGTGAATAATGCTGCTCTAACCATTTGTGTCAAGTTTTTTTGTTTGTTTATTTTTGAGAGAGAGAGAGAAAGCATGAGTGGGGAGGGGCAGAGAGCTAGGGAGGCACATGATCCAAAGCAGGCTCCAGGCTCTGAGCTGTCAGCACAGAGTGCTACCTGGGCTCGAACTCACAGATTGTGAGATCAAGACCTGAGCCGAAGTCGGATGCGTAACCAACTGAGCCACCCCGGCTAAATCCCAGATTAGGTAACAAGTTGGGCTTGTATTATGTGAAGGATTTTTTTTTTTTTTTGAGGCTCAGAAATAATATATGTAAAAATTTAAACAGTAATTCCTTCAAACATGATACTATATTGAAGGGAATGGAAATTTGTTTTTTTTTTTTGATGTGTAGTTTTTGTGGGGTGACAGATTCTATAAACAGCTTCTTTAAAAAATTATTTGTTTATTTAATTTATTGATAGAATGCAAGTGAGTGAGAGGGAGAGAGAGAGGGGGAGGGAGAGAGAATCCCACCAGGTGCAGAGAGAGAGAGAGAGAGAGAGAGAGGGAAATAGAGCATGGAGTCTGGAGCCGGGCTCCAGCTCACGTGAAGCGGGGCTCCCGTTCACACGATGCAGGCTCAAACTCATGAACCATGAGATCGTGACCTGAGCCGAAATGTGATGCCTGACTGACAGAGTCAAACAGGTGCCTTTACGTAGCTTCTTACTAACTAGATTTTGAAAGATCTCTTTCTTTGTATCGTCTGTGCTCCTCTTTGGCCTATGGATAACACTCCCCCATGTCTTTCATGCTTGACTTTCCCAGAATTGAGATTATGATTCACTGGCTTTATCAGAAACAGGTGTCCTTTCCTGATAGGTAAAAAAGAGACCAGCCTTCACCTATTCCTTGTCTGTTCACCTGCCCTACTCCTCCCCAGCCCCCTCTTTTTTTCCGGGGAAGTCCTCTCCAGTCAGTACATGGCACAGCTGTACTCTACTCCTTGGCTACAGTAATGGGAAAGGAGGTGAATCCCAGAAGAAACTGACTTAGCTGCCACTTTTGAGAATTTGGAACTTTGACCAAGAAATCTCTCTCTTGGTATGCTTTTTCTCTTAAGTAGAGAATGGGTAAACATAGTATCTTTGACCTATGTATCCATTAGTTATTATCTGTATAATCGAAGACAACATTTCTCAGTCGGGCTCTGTAGGTCTTTCGGCGGGCAGTTGGCTTTGTCCAAATACTCCAAGCCATTTACTATCCTTCACCCCTGAATGTTATGTTCCAGCAACACAAGCCCGGCTTCCTGTGAGAATCAGAATGCATCCCTATTCTCTATTTCTGGTCACCTCTATAGCACAGTAAACACACCAAGTTGAGAGATGTTTTCTTCTTTTTTTAAAAATTTTTTAATGTTTATTTATTTTTGAGAGAGAGACAGAGCAAGAGTGGGGGAGGGCAGAGAGAGAGAGAGAGAGGGAGACACAGAATCTGAAGCAGGCTCCAGGCTTAGAGCTGTCAGCACAGAGCCCGATGTGGGGCTCGAACTCACGAACCATGAGATCATGACCTCAGCTGAAGTTGGACGGTTAACCAACTGAGCCACCCAGGCGCCCCGAGAGACATTTTCTGAAGGACACCATGTGGCCAGTTCTCTACTTAGTATCTCAGAAAATTGTTATCATTATTTGCCGGTTGTTGAGCAATTCAAGAATTCAGACTATGATTTCTGCATCCGTGGCACATAGTTATCCTCTCATGACTGTGCACTTTGCCTGCACAGATCTTTGAGGGTGCTGTAACTTACTGGACTCCTGAGTAGTGAAGTCTAACCTTCTCCATTTATTCCCATTTCCCCTAAGGTGCCTAATTCTTGCCTGCTTTAAGTACCTGTGGCAGTGGTATTCTTAGGTACCTGTTTCAAAAGAAACACTGCATCCCCATTGACCAGCAGCACGTAGTAGTAAAGGTAAAGTTTAACAGAGGGGATTGCAGTCAGAACCAAGGGAGAGCTTGAATGTGCTGATGAATTCTAGACCAGGAAGTTTGAATTCTTTTTTTTTTTTTAATGTTTTTTTTTTTGTTTGTTTGTTTTTGAGAGAAAGCATGAGTGGGGGAAGGACAGAGAAAGAGGGGGACAGAGGATCCAAAGAAGGTTCTGAGCTGACAACCGCAAGCCAGATGTGGGGCTCAAGCTCACAAACCGTGAGATCATGACCAAGCGCCCTGGAAAGTTGAATTCTAACTGGTCTTTCCTAACCCCAGTAAATGCACTAATATTTCATATTATAAACATTTTTCAGAAAAAATCAAGAGAGGAAGTAAATTCTCCACAATTCCTGTGTGTGTAATTGTGTATTTTCATGTAGCTCTTCGTACAGCAAGTAATTATATAAGCATTTGCTTTGCTGAGTCATTTTATTTACATGCAATATTTAGGGATTCTCTTTATTTTACTATTAGGAAATGTGCATGAAGAAAAACTTTTCACTGCCCATCTGCTCATTTTTTTTCATCTAATATAAGAATTCTCTGTTACGACAATCTGTTCCTTAACAGGCAAATATTCTGACATAAGAAGTGACAAAAATAGCATTCACAACTTTAGAGATCTATCGCCAGTTGCTTATCTCTCTTGTTGATGGTGTCTCATTTGCTCAATTGATGATAACTATTTTAATTATTGTAAAAAATACAGCTCCAAATTAAAGATGTGCATCATTATAAGAGAAAACAGAAAGAGAATAAGGTTCTTTTTTCACAAAGCAATACAGCGAAGTTTGAACTGTAATCAATGAAGCAAAAACTGTTTCCAGGAAAAGTTAATGAATTAGAATTAAATTACATGGCATGCTACTTCTTGTTTGCCTATGCCTTGATCTCCTAGTGTGTGATGTTGTAGTGCCTCATTCATGTGCTTTGCCCTGGAATGCTGTTCCCTCTCTGCTTACCTCCTCAATTCACGTCAGGTGGCGGTTTTCTGTGCTTCTGCCCAAGCTGAGTGTCTTTGCCCTTCGCCTCTCATTCTAGCATCTCCCTGTCCCTGGAGGACACTGACTTCTGCCACTGTTCTGCCTTCACCATTCATTCCCCTCATACTACATCTGATGCATTTGCTTCTGGTTTTCAGATCACTTTGAGCTGTCTACAGGTTGACCTGAACTGTCTAAAAATATCCCTGCCTGCATTAGGCCTTCTTTGGATTTTCCAGCCTTCATTTTTAAATTTGACCGCCTATGCAGCATCTTCTCTCAACCCCATAACAAAAATATTTGCATTGACAGACTGCATTCTTCTGCTTCAGACCCATTGTTTGCATTACCTATCACAACCCCTTAGTGAGTTATCAAGTCAATTTAGTGGGTTGTAAATCCTTTAAAAGGATAAAATGGAAGGAAACAGAAATGATCAGTTTTAATTTATAAATGTGTATATGTGCTAGCTTATCATATAAACTATATTTACACTTGTGCTGTTGGTCTTAAAAGTTGGAAAGCATCACTTTAAATGGGGATTGTGATTTCAAATTGCCTCCATACTTTCCAGTAATCACTTCCACTCCCCTTGGCTCTCACTTCAGCTCTTGGTACATTCTTATATTTTCCTGACGTAACAATTTGTTTCAAATTTAAAATCATCTTCAGGCTCTAACCCATATTTTCACTCATTTTAGATAAATGTATCCTGTGAGATTATCAGATTTAATGAATAAGACAGAGGATGCCCAGTTATATTTGAATTTCAGATACACACTAATTTTTAATATGTTTGTCCCAGTATTGCATGTTTATGTGGGATTTATATTTAGCTGGGCATGCTGTGTTTTATCCACTATCATTAATCCTATTTAAAAATCAACACTAGACCCTAAGGGTAGAAAAAATTGTGGTGCCTCCCCTATCTGTAATTAAAAATAAAAACAGTCATAAGCCCCGAATACGTGTAAGGATGATCTGAATTTGCCATGTTACACTCAGTTGCTTTTTTTTTCTTATTAGAAATTAAATTCCTCCAGTTGTGAAAAATAATAAAGTGAAACAATCCTAAAACTCAGCACTAGATGTTCCTTTCTGGGCCATCCCATCCCCCTCAACTAAGTGAAAAAAGCAAGGGGAGCTGGTGAATGATCCAAGAAGAAAGAAAATGATCAGACAAGAAAGAATGAAAAGGAAAAGCGGACCATGCTGTGACTGAAAATAGCAAATGATAATAGCACCAGAGTCGTAGCAAATCAAGCAATAGTGCAGGATTTATGGGAACTCAAAACAAAACAAGAGATTCCTGTCGGGGAGCAGTGGTGACTTTGGGGATGGAGTGCAAATGCAGCTTCAGCTGGTTTCGGTATTGGAGACATTATTAAGGTACGGGGATTCAGTTGGTTGTTTAACAGACATTTAGGGGTCAGACAGATACAACCTAGCACCAAATGTTTCTAAACATTACTGAGGGTTTTGACCCAAAAATTGTTGAGGTCCAGAGTGAATGCAGTTTTGATGTAGGTAAATGCCTACAAGCCAAATGCCTGGCTTGCAGTCTATTTGAATCTTACCACACATGCACTTTTTACCTAAGAGCATTTATGTTGAGTCCTGATGAAAGCATTTTTCAGGATGACTTTAGAATGAATCAAATAGTTACTAATAGGCGATTCCAATACTTTGATATATCCAGGCACATTAGTGGTATAGAACCAGATGTAGAAGTATTCAGGGATAAGTTTACTATCTGTGCATTTTGGTAGGTATTTGTTGAATAAGTAAATGTTTAGGTGAAAGGTGAAAGATGTCTTCATCTTTGTTTTTTCTTTTTTTTGAGAGAGAGTGTGAGCGGGGGAGAGGGGCAGAGGGAGAGAGAGAGAGAGAGAGAGAGAGAGAATCTTAAACAAGCTCTGTGCTCAGTGTGGAGCCCAGTGTGGGGCTCGATCCCATGACCCTGGGTTCATGACCTGAGCCGAAATGATGAGTCAGATGCTTAACTGACTGAGCCCCCTGCGTGCCCCATAAATGTCTTCATCTTTGAAAGACAGCTTCCATATGCACCTCTGCAAATTAATAATTATCTCTGTGGAAGTGCAATGATGCTCCTGCTCATCTTTTCTCATGCATAAAATGGGTAAAAGAGAATCCATATAAATATAAGAGCAAACCACTGGCTGGACATTTCAATTTCACAATACATGTAGAAAAATGTCTGAGCCAGGTGTTAGAGCATTTGCGGGATTTTTTTTTCTTTTCTTTCTTTCTTTTTTTAGCCTTAATTCCTTCCTTTCAAATGTGTTCAAAGATACACAATGTGTAAAGTAGATAAAGGCAGGGTAGCCCTTGTTGAATAGAAGATATTACCCCGAACTAAGGCTTCCCTTCTCCCAAAAGAGGTGTGCTGCTATTTCTTTATGAATCAGGACCTATGGGGTCTTCAATAGCATTTAGAGTTATAGGCTTTATTCAATTGTATTTCAATTTTATTTTATTTTTGGAAATTTTTATTTATTTTGAGAGAGAGAGAGGGAGAGAGAGAAAGAGAGAGAGCGTGCACACATGAGCAGGGGAGGGGCAGAGAAAGAGGGAGAGAGAGAATTCCAAGAAGGTTCCATGCTCAGCGCAGAGCCCACTGTGGGGTTTGATCTCATTACTGTGAGTGAGATCGTGACCTGAGCTGAGATCAAGAGTCAGACGCTTAACCGACTGAGCCTCCTGGGCAGGCCTAAATGTTATTACTTTTTAAAACTGCAGTTTCTATAGTTGTATTGTCCATTTCTATACATTGCAGGTGGTTTGTGATAGAGGAGCACAGTATTAAATATCACAATACCAAATATAGCAAGGTAAACAAATTTCACCGGGAGAAAACTTCTAATTTATTTTTTGTTCAGAATCTCAAGAGTGTTCATAAGAGAAAATAGCAAAAGTTTATCTCCGAGGGCAAATTCTTCCACAAGTTACTGCATGGTATTCAGCAACAGACATGGTTTTAATTCCAGTAAAATAAAAGTATTATTGCTACTCTCTAAAATCATTTTACAAAAAAGGCAAAAGTAATTTTAAAAATAGTATGATTAGGCCAGTTTTATTTCCTTAGAGACTCAGTATCTGAAATGGAGCACACTATACCAAGACATCGAGATGAGGAGTAATGTAACTTACGATGAAATTCAGCACTTGCCTACCAGTTTTCCAAATTACTGATATTTAGTAACATTAATTCTGGTTTGTTTTGTTTGGGAAAACCTTACTGAACCTAGGACCAAATGGTGTGATTTTGGTGGATAAATCGTTTGACGTTAGCTGTTTTGTTTTGCTTTAAGAAGTGTTTGCTAATGCTCATGATTTCCCAGCATCATGTAGTGTCTCCGTTTCAGCTCATGTGGCAGGCTTGAATCTTAAGCCAAGAATGCCTTCTCCACTGGTGAATTTCCTTCAACAATTAGAATTCTTACTCCTTTAGAAATAGGCTACTCATAGTCCTTCTCGTACATTCTATTAAAAGCAGAAGCCCTATGCATTTTGTTCCCGGCTGTTAAATGTGACGGCATTGTCTCGAAGCCGTCACTTTAGCCATGGGTTCTGCCGAACAGCATGTTGTTCATTTCCTCCAGGTGGAGCTCTCCGTCGTTACTGCACAGTCTGATGTGTTTCTTGTGGAACTTTGTAACCTGAGCCAAGGTACAGAGAATTGGACTGCCCCTTGTATTCAGAATGTCACCTCAAACCAGTTACAGCATCTTAATATTACAAAGAACCGCACACTGGGGGACATGATAAATATTTCAGCATGTTAGCCTATGCAGTGACATTAATATTCCAACTCTTTATGGATGAGACAGTCTCTCTCTATTTCTTTTTGAATGCTAATAAGCAGGAGAGGCTATATATACAGTGATTAAAAGGATCGTCTCTGAAACCAGATAGTCACCTGAATCCTGTCCCTTTACTTGTTTGACAAGTTGTACAACCTCTCTGGAGCTTAGTTTCCTCATCTTCTAAACAGAGATGACGGTGGTAATGACAGTAATCTCTTCCTGGGATCGTTGTGAGGATTAAAGTGTAAAATCCATGTAAAATCCTTACTTAGCATAACCAGTGCTTAAGGACTCAATTCATGGAAAACTTAAATGCACACGTATTGTTCAGGAAACATTTCCTTTTGTGTAAAACAGCAACAGTGAGTTATAGTTGGCATACATTGAATGATATCTTAATTTTGAGAATTGTCCACTCTACAATTTCAGGAACCAGAGTACTGCGGATATATGTACAAACTGAGTACATTTAGAGCACTTTTCTACTGAAAATGTTCAGAAATTAAACGGTTAAAATTAGAGAAGAAGAGGCTTGGGACCGAGGAAAAGAGACCTAGAACAAAGAGCCCTGTTTTAAAATCCTTCTCTGTTAGCCATGTTGCTGTCACAATTTTATGGCTCGCGTTAATGAGCTGAACTTGCATCCTATAACCGTGAGACACACAGTCTCAGAAACAACAGCAAAGCAGCAATTTATTATTACAATGTTTTGATTAACTTCTTCCATTTTTCCAACTCAATGTTACTTCAAGTATTCAGATCTAGGTAGGAAAGATTTACTTCTGAAGACAAGGCTCTGCTCATCAAAAGTAAGTGTAAGAAAACTTTAGGAATTATATACTATTGAATTTGTAAGATAATATTTGCAAATCAATTTATGGTTGATCTTTTAAGTTTTTTTTTAATTTTTAAATTAAATTTTTACTAAAGAGCATGAGCCAGGAGAGAGGAGCAGAGGGAAAGAGAAGGAGAATCTTAAGCAGGCTGCACATCTAGCATGGAGTCCGATGCAGGGGTCGATCCCACAACCCTGGGATTATGACCTGAGCTGAAGTCAAGAGTCGATGCTCAACCGACTGAGCTACCCAGGCACTCCTATTTCAGTTCTTTTGGATCGCTGACATTTTGACCTTAACTGAGCTGTGCTGAGAGGAAGCCAGAATTTGGCTTTATAGTTGTAAGGTTTTGAAAAAATGTGGTTTCTTCTTTCTTCAGAGTGGCAGGGACATTGGCAAAGTAAAATGCCCATCCTCTTTTCAATCATACAATTTGCCAGTAAACTTTTCAGAAATGTGTCCCGGATTTTTTTTTTTTTTCTGTTGTTGTTTTAACCCACAAGTGGAAGATTGGTAGCAGTGCCCTTTATGGCCCTGGATCATTAGGCCTTCATCGGGTAGATCTGTTTATCGTTAGATTACTAACGTCATACTATCTTTGCTATAGAGGCCGAGTTTATTGTATAATCCATCAAAAGATGCCTCAGTTCAACTATTTTTATGTAGAAGTATTACCATATTTTTTTGTTGTTGTTGGGAGAGGTCATTTCTATTCCTAATGTGTGATAATTTGGTTCATGATCTTCTGCATTGTTGACGAAGTCCAGTTTTTTTTTTTTAAATATATGAAATTTATTGTCAAATTGGTTTCCATACAACACCCAGTGCTCATCCCAAAAGGTGCCCTCCTCAATACCGATCACCCACCCTCCCCTCCCTCCCACCCCCCCTCAACCCTCAGTTTGTTCTCAGTTTTTAACAGTCTCTTATGTTTTGGCTCTCTCCTACTCTAACCTCTTTTTTTTTTTTTTTTTTCCTTCCCTTCCCCCATGGGTTTCTGTTAAGTTTCTTAGGATCCACATAAGAGTGAAACCATATGGTATCTGTCTTTCTCTGTATGGCTTATTTCACTTAGCATCACACTCTCCAGTTCCATCCACGTTGCTACAAAAGGCCATATTCCATTCTTTCTCATTGCCACGTAGTATTCCATTGTGTATATAAACCACAATTTCTTTATCCATTCATCAGTTGATGAACATTTAGGCTCTTTCCATAATTTGGCTATTGTTTTTTGTTTTTGTTTTTGTTTTTTAATTTTTTTTTTTTTAACGTTTATTTATTTTTGAGACAGAGAGAGACAGAGCATGAACAGGGGAGGAGCAGAGAGAGAGGGAGACACAGAATCTGAAACAGGCTCCAGGCTCTGAGCTGTCAGCACAGAGCCCGACGCGGGGCTTGAACCCACGGACCGTGAGATCATGACCTGAGCTGAAGTCGGACGCTTAACCGACGAGCCACCCAGGCGCCCCAATTTGGCTATTGTTGAGAGTGCTGCTATAAACATTGGGGTACAAGTGCCCCTATGCATCAGTACTCCTGTATCCCTTGGATAAATTCCTAGCAGTGCTATTGCTGGGTCATAGGGTAGGTCTATTTTTAATTTTCTGAGGAACCTCCACACTGCTTTCCAGAGCGGCTGCACCAGTTTGCATTCCCACCAACAGTGCAGGAGGGTTCCCGTTTCTCCACATCCTCTCCAGCATCTATAGTCTCCTGATTTCTTCATTTTGGCCACTCTGACTGGCGTGAGGTGATATCTGAGTGTGGTTTTGATTTGTATTTCCCTGATAAGGAGCGACGCTGAACATCTTTTCATGTGCCTGTTGGCCATCCGGATGTCTTCTTTAGAGAAGTGTCTGTTCATGTTTTCTGCCCATTTCTTCACTGGGTTATTTGTCTTTCAGGTGTGGAGTTTGGTGAGCTCTTTATAGATTTTGGATACTAGCCCTTTGTCCAATATGTCATTTGCAAATATCTTTTCCCATTCCGTTGGTTGCCTTTTAGTTTTGTTGGTTGTTTCCTTTGCTGTGCAGAAGCTTTTTATCTTCATAAGGTCCCAGTAATTCACTTTTGCTTTTAATTCCCTTGCCTTTGGGGATGTGCCGAGTAAGAGATTGCTACGGCTGAGGTCAGAGAGGTCTTTTCCTGCTTTCTCCTCTAAGGTTTTGATGGTTTCCTGTCTCACATTCAGGTCCTTTATCCATTTTGAGTTTATTTTTGTGAATGGTGTGAGAAAGTGGTCTAGTGTCAACCTTTTGCATGTTGCTGTCCAGTTCTCCCAGCACCATTTGTTAAAGAGACTGTCTTTTTTCCATTGGATGTTCTTTCCTGCTTTGTCAAAGATGAGTTGGCCATACGTTTGTGGGTGTAGTTCTGGGGTTTCTATTCTATTCCATTGGTCTATGTGTCTGTTTTTGTGCCAATACCATGCTGTCTTGATGATGACAGCTTTGTAGTAGAGGCTAAAGTCTGGGATTGTGATGCCTCCTGCTTTGGTCTTCTTCTTCAGAATTACTTTGGCTATTCGGGGCCTTTTGTGGTTCCATATGAATTTTAGGATTGCTTGTTCTAGTTTCGAGAAGAATGCTGGTGCAATTTTGATTGGGATTGCATTGAATGTGTAGATAGCTTTGGGTAGTATTGACATTTTGACAATATTTATTCTTCCAATCCATGAGCAGGGAATGTCTTTCCATTTCTTTATATCTTCTTCAATTACCTTCATCAGCTTTCTATAGTTTTCAGCATAGAGATCTTTTACATCTTTGGTTAGATTTATTCCTAGGTATTTTATGCTTCTTGGTGCAATTGTGAATGGGATCAGTTTCTTTATTTGTCTTTCTGTTGCTTCATTGTTAGTGTATAAGAATGCAACTGATTTCTGTACATTGATTTCGTATCCTGCAACTTTGCTGAATTCATGTATCAGTTCTAGCAGACTTTTGGTGGAGTCTATCGGATTTTCCATGTATAATATCATGTCATCTGCAAAAAGCGAAAGCTTGACTTCATCTTTGCCAATTTTGATGCCTTTGATTTCCTTTTGTTGTCTGATTGCTGATGCTAGAACTTCCAGCACTATGTTAAACAACAGCGGTGAGAGTGGGCATCCCTGTCGTGTTCCTGATCTCAGGGAAAAAGCTCTCAGTTTTTCCCCGTTGAGGATGATGTTAGCTGTGGGCTTTTCATAAATGGCTTTTATGAACTTTAAGTATGTTCCTTCTATCCCGACTTTCTCAAGGGTTTTTATTAAGAAAGGGTGCTGGATTTTGTCAAAGGCCTTTTCTGAATCGATTGACAGGATCATATGGTTCTTCTCAATTTTTTTTTGTTAAAGTGATGTATCATGTTGATTGATTTGCGAATGTTGAACCAGCCCTGCATCCCAGGAATGAATCTCACTTGATCATGATGAATAATTCTTTTTATATGCCATTGAATTCGATTTGCTAGTATCTTATTGAGAATTTTTGCATCCATATTCATCAGGGATATTGGCCTGTAGTTCTCTTTTTTTACTGGGTATCTGTCTGGTTTAGGAATCAAAGTAATACTGGCTTCATAGAATGAGTCTGGAAGTTTTCCTTCCCTTTCTCTTTCTTGGAATAGCTTGAGAAGGATAGGTATTATCTCTGCTTTAAATGTCTGGTAGAACTCCCCTGGGAAGCCATCTGGTCCTGGACTCTTATTTGTTGGGAGATTTTTGATAACCGATTCAATTTCTTCGCTGGTTATGGGTCTGTTCAAGCTTTCTCTTTCCTCCTGATTGAGTTTTGGAAGAGTGTGGGTGTTTAGGAATTTGTCCATTTCTTCCAGGTTGTCCAATTTGTTGGCATATAATTTTTCATAGTATTCCCTGATAATTGTTTGTATCTCTGAGGGATTGGTTGTAATAATTCCGTTTTCATTCATGATTTTATCTATTTGGGTCATCTCCCTTTTCTTTTTGAGAAGCCTGGCTAGAGGTTTGTCAATTTTGTTTATTTTTTCAAAAAACCAACTCTTGGTTTCGTTGATCTGCTCTACAGTTTTTTTAGAGTCTATATTGTTTATTTCTGCTCTGATCTTTATTATTTCTCTTCTTCTGCTGGGTTTAGGCTGTCTTTGCTGTTCTGCTTCTATTTCCTTTAGGTGTGCTGTTAGATTTTGTATTTGGGATTTTTCTTGTTTCTTGAGATAGGCCTGGATTGCAATGTATTTTCCTCTCAGGACTGCCTTTGCTGCGTCCCAAAGCGTTTGGATTGTTGTGTTTTCATTTTCGTTTGTTTCCATATATTTTTTAATTTCTTCTCTAATTGCCTGGTTGACCCACTCATTCGTTAGTAGGGTGTTCTTTAACCTCCATGCTTTTGGAGGTTTTCCAGACTTTTTCCTGTGGTTGATTTCAAGCTCCATAGCATTGTGGTCTGAAAGTATGCATGGTATAATTTCAATTCTTTTGAACTTATGAAGGGCTGTTTTGTGACCCAGTATATGATCTATCTTGGAGAATGTTCCATGTGCACTCGAGAAGAAAGTATATTCTGTTGCTTTGGGATGCAGAGTTCTAAATATATCTGTCAAGTCCATCTGATCCAATGTATCATTCAGGGCCCTTGTTTCTTTATTGACCGTGTGTCTAGATGAACCATCTATTTCTGTAAGTGGGGTATTAAAGTCCCCTGCAATTACCACATTCTTATCAATAAGGTTGCTTATGTTTATGAGTAATTGTTTTACATATTTGGGGGCTAAGGTATTTGGCGCATAGACATTTATAATAGTTAGCTCTTCCTGGTGGATAGACCCTGTAATTATTATATAATGCCCTTCTTCATCTCTTGTTACAGCCTTTAATTTAAAGTCTAGTTTGTCTGATATAAGTATGGCTACTCCAGCTTTCTTTTGGCTTCCAGTAGCATGATAAATAGTTCTCCATCCCCTCACTCTCAATCTAAAGGTGTCCTCAGGTCTAAAATGAGTCTCTTGTAGACAGCAAATAGATGGGTCTTGTTTTTTTATCCATTCTGATACCCTATGTCTTTTGGTTGGTGCATTTAGTCCATTTACATTCAGTGTTATTATAGAAAGATACGGGTTTAGAGTCACTGTGATGACTGTATGTTTTATGCTTGTAGTGATGTCTCTGGTACTTTGTCTCACAGGATCCCCCTTAGGATCTCTTGTAGGGCTGGTTTCGTGGTGACAAATTCCTTCAGTTTTTGTTTGTTTGGGAAGACCTTTATCTCTCCTTCTATTCTAAATGACAGACTTGCTGGATAAAGGATTCTCGGCTGCATATTTTTCCTGTTTAGCACACTGAAAATATCGTGCCAATCCTTTCTGGCCTGCCAAGTTTCAAAAGAGAGATCAGTCACGAGTCTTATAGGTCTCCCTTTATATGTGAGGGCACGTTTATCCCTTGCTGCTTTCAGAATTTTCTCTTTATCCTTGTATTTTGCCAGTTTCACTATGATATGTCGTGCAGATCGATTCAAGTTACGTCTGAAGGGAGTTCTCTGTGCCTCTTGGATTTCAATGCCTTTTTCCTTTCCCAGTTCAAGGAAGTTCTCAGCTATTATTTCTTCAAGTACCCCTTCAGCACCTTTCCCTCTCTCTTCCTCCTCTGGGATACCAATTATGCGTATATTATTTCTTTTTAATGTATCACTTAGTTCTCTAATTTTCCCCTCATACTCCTGGATTTTTTTATCTCTCTTTCTCTCAGCTTCCTCTTTTTCCATAACTTTATCTTCTAGTTCACCTATTCTCTCCTCTGCCTCTTCAATCCGAGCTGTCGTCGTTTCCATTTTGTTTTGCATTTCGTTTAAAGCGCTTTTCAGCTCCTTGTGACTGTTCCTTAGTCCCTTGATCTCTGTAGCAAGAGATTCTCTGCTGTCCTCTATACTGTTTTCAAGCCCAGCGATTAATTTTATGACTATTATTCTAAATTCACTTTCTGTTATATTATTTAAATCCTTTTTGATCAGTTCATTAGCTGTTGTTATTTCCTGGAGATTCTTCTGAGGGGAATTCTTCCGTTTGGTCATTTTGGATAGTCCCTGGAGTGGTGAGGACCTGCAGGGCACTTCCCCTGTGCTGTGGTGTATAACTGGAGTTGGTGGGCGGGGCCGCAGTCCGACCTGATGTCTGCCCCCAGCCCACCGCTGGGGCCACAGTCAGACTGGTGTGTGCCTTCTCTTCCCCTCTCCTAGGGGCGGGATTCACTGTGGGGTGGCGTGGCCCGTCTGGGCTACTTGCACACTGCCAGGCTTGTGGTGCTGGGGATCTGGTGTATTAGCTGGGGTGGGTAGGCAAGGTGCACGGGGGCAGGAGGGGCAGGCTTAGCTCTCTTCTCCTTAGGTGATCCACTTCAGGAGGGGCCCTGTGGCAGCGGGAGGGAGTCAGACCCGCTGCCGGAGGTTTGGCTCCGCAGAAGCACAGAGTTGGGTGTTTGCGCGGAGCGAGCAAGTTCCCTGGCAGGAACTGGTTCCCTTTGGGATTTTGGCTGGGGGATGCGCGGGGGAGATGGCGCTGACGAGCGCCTTTGTTCCCCACCAAACTGAGCTCTGTCGTCCGGGGGCTCAGCAGCTCTCCCTCCCTTTGTCCTCCAGCCTTCCCGCTTTCCGAGCAGAGCTGTTAACTTATGACCTCCCAGACGCTAAGTCGCGCTTGCTGTCGGAACACAGTCCGTCCGGCCCCTCTGCTTTTGCCAGCCAGACTTGGGGGCTCTGCTTGGCCGGCGAGCCGCCCCTCCGCCCCGGCTCCCTCCCGCCAGTCCCTGGAGCGCGCACCACCTTGCCGCCCTTCCTACCCTCTTCCGTGGGCCTCTCGTCTGCGCTTGGCTCCGGAGACTCCGTTCTGCTAATCCTCTGGCGGTTTTCTGGGTAATTAGGCAGGTGTAGGTGGAATCTAAGTGATCAGCAGGACGCGCGGTGAGCCCAGCGTCCTCCTACGCCGCCATCTTTTTCAATATCCCGACGAAGGCCAGTTTTAATGGACTTAGAATGTAATATTTTCATTGTAAAAACAGTATTAATAATGTCCAATACAGAGAAGAATTAAGGTCTTTAGAAGGGGTAAGTAATGAAAAAATACGTTGTGCCCCAACATTCCCACCCCGGAACCACAAACTTAAGAGGAGTAACAACAAATCTTCAGCCATAACTCAAGTTTAAGGACGTTTCACAAGTGCTGACTTTGTCCTGTGAGACACTTTGAAATCTACAATTAAAAAAAAATCTGTTTCAATGTTTCTGCTTTCTTTAGACCCCAAGCATTTGTCTGTCAGTCAGATAAGCTCATCATGGTCCGTTCAATTCATAGAGATAGACCAGGATTTGGGAGACCCAAAGCCCTCTGCTTTGTCCTTTGTTGCATAACAATGGCAACTCATTTCATCTCTTTATACCAGTCAATCCACTTATCAAAAAACTACTGTGAAATCTGTTTAGTTACCGTCTAAGGTAAGGAATGCAAAAAGTCAATGAAAAATACAAAGCATTACATAAATCTAAGAAAACAAGTCTGGATTCATAGGAAAAACATCTTCTGAGGAAGAGATGCCTCACAGTAGTTTACATGAAAAATGATGTTTGGTATTACTTTGTAAGTTTCAGTGTGGCTATGTTCTAGTCCTTCCTTTGGATGTTAATTTCTAGTATAAGCAGTATATGTGGTTTGTCATAAGGCAGATGTCCTTTTAGTGTTCAGTGCAGAGAGAGCAAGACTAATATCCATTCATGTTATGTTTTGCTTCTTATTACCAAAAAGATGCAGTGTTTCCTCATGGAAAAATTCAAAGTAAATACTCTCTATCATTCCAAAATATAAATATAATTCTAAGAATACATTTTCAAATGACGTGTTATCTTCATCAGTGTTCTAGAAAATGTTCCATCCTCGATTCAAAGTTCAATTTCTATCCTAGAAACAAGTAAGTGATTAGATTTGAAGACTGGGTCAAGGAAATAGACATTTATGAATGATTATAGCATTTCATATAATTAATTATAGTGTTAGTAGAATGGTATTTCAAGTGTCTGAATCAAAATATTTTTTCAATTTTTGTCCCTTCGAAGTTTTATTTGCAACTACTATTACATACTGCATGAAGGATGTTAGGACTTTGATGAATGGAGAGCCTAGAAGAACACATCCCTGTGTTTTATCACCATTTATGAATATCTATTTAAAGTTGGTTTAGCATTTCCAACATTCACTCCCAGCAAATGGAAACAGGGCCTTTCATTAGAGAAGGAGCCATAAGGGCATTTTGCCCCTGCCTCAATTTCTAGAGGCTTCACATGTGGGCTTTCAATGTTATCTCTAAATGGGGTTACGGGAAGATACCGACAGGATCAAAAGGGCTTTAAATATGAAATGTATTTATTCAAATGTACTGTAATTTAAGAGCTTTTTAAGAGTATTTCTTCATTTTTACAAATATTCTAAGAACTTCAGCCATGAAGGTTGCCTAGGATCCTTAATTTCAAAGAGGCCTGGGAGGAAAAATTCTAGATAAGGAAAAAGAAATTATTTTCCTTCTTCACCTCCATGGCAGGAGAAATATCATTTCAGAAATAAGTGTAAGATGTGAAGAATCTGTTCTGAGGGTCTTTTCTCCTTGGGCTTAGGAAGACTCCGAGGTCTGTGAGCCCCAGTGAGCATGAGGTGGGGAAAAAGGATTCAAGGAGAGTGGGATGCCTTGCCTGGTCTCCCCATAAAGTGGATTCTGAACACCAAGAAAAGTACCCCCAAATAAATGCTTTTATCCACTGATATAACATGTGGTGGCATGGCAAGTGCTGTGGCAGCATAATACCACAGAGAATGATGTGATAAAATACTTGCTAAAATTTCCTTTCTAAGATACAAAGCAGGATTTTATATTTTTTTCCATGCCCACATGTACACATGAACACAAACATATTTGTGACCATTACAGTTACTCATTTCTCAGAGTTAAACTATTAAAAGAAATGTAATGTGATTAATTACAGAGTTAAACTATTAAAAGAAATGTAATGTGATTAATAATGATTCTAAAACCATTGGTTTGGAGCTAAGTAATGCCAGGACAAGTAGTATGATTGGGCCAGGTCAATGATAAATCCATCTAGAAGGGATTCCTACACAAGCGCCTTATTAGCATTGGGAAATAGGAAGATTGTGGAGAGCATCAGGATGCTGGAAGCAAACACAGGGTGTCTTCAACTCCACATTTACTCATCAGTTTTTCAATGGACGGTTTGCCTTTTATATAAGTAGATAGGGTTGTAATAGAAATCCTCTGAAAATCAGTAGAACATTCTACTCAAATCCTATTTGTTGAAGAATTTACTGGACAGCCCCATTAGTTCCAATGGACTATAACTTCATGTGAGTTAAAATATTAGGGCCAGGCATGCATCGTGGACATTTGTTTGTAACTTCTGAATTACTTTAACATAGGTTTTTGGAGTGTCAGAAAAATGATCTCCGATCAGATTAATAAATCAGGCAAAGGTGTGAGTTCCTTCTATAAAACAGATGAGTAATAATCATATGTGTTTGTGTGTGTGTGTGTGTGTGTGTGTGTAGTTAGGAAAATAGCATAAGAGAAAGGGAATGAGAACTTAATTTGTGTATGTATTTCCTTATTCAATAACTAATATAAAGTAGTTTGATGGGGGGCACCTGGGGGGGCTCAGTCGGTTGAGTGTCCAACTCTTGGTTTTGGCTTAGGTCATGATTCCAGGGTCGTGGGATAGAGCCCCACATTAGGCTCCACACTCAGTGGAGTTCTTCCCCTCTGCCCCTCTTCCCCACTCGTGCTTGCTCTCTCTCTCTCTCTAAAAATATAACATAAATAAAATAGCTTGATGAAATACTTTCAAGTTGTTCTGTTTATTTTTCTCTCAAAATTCTTTGTACAGTATGAAGTATTTTTTTTAAACTGGACAACATCTGAATTTACAAATGATAGTAAATTAAAAACCCTAGTAAAGTTGAATTTTAATTACCTGTATATGGATCATCCATGATAGACTTTAATTGTGGGCCTGTGCCTTCTCTTTGGTATTCTTGTGGCTTTTTTGCCCTGATCTAGGCTAACTGATACAAACTGACTTTATTATTAAATGCAAGGCAAAGTTTGCTTTATAATTTTGGATTTTAGTGCATGGGGTTTCTTCAATGTTGTGCTCTTTCTACAGCATGAATAAGTAAAATCTGACCCCATCATCATTAACAGAATTGGTGTAGAATTGTACTCAATTACACACAAGGTGCATATTTCCTTTCTACAAGCTTCAAGCGTGGTAGTGTTCATAACAGCTGTACGTACACCTGAGAAATTTTCTTTGGCATTTATGTCTCACTTACAACTCACCTTGTTTATTCTTCTTCTTTCTGGTGTATTTCATGTACCAGTGTTAGTGCTGTGGTGGAAGATTGATGCCCTGCATCACGCTTCTTAGTAGCACTGTCCGAGTCAGTGTCCGCTTTTATTTAGAGATATTTAACAATCTGTCAGCTTCACTTAAGTCATTGGCTTTGATGAGAGAAATACCTTGGATTTTGAAAAATTAGTATTTTAAAAATGACTGATAGGAGTATTGATTTCTAATGGGATCTAGATCATGATTCTGATAATAGAAGCTCTATAGAGTGTACCGGAGAAGCTTGCTCTGCTAATCGGCCTGAGCTTTTGTGGACATAAATTTTGAAACACTGACGTAAAATAACAAATGAAGTAAGTGGCCAAAATGCATTTCCAGGTGTGTCATTTTCTGTGGAAGGGATGATTCACTGTAGCAAATACATACATGAGTTCTCTTAGAATTTTCTGTTATTTTGACTTAAAATGTTTTAAAAAGCCATACTGAAGAAATGCTCACTAATGCAAAATCCAAAGTTTAGTGTTTCTAGTTGGGGCTAAATTTTTAAAAAATATATGTAAATTGGATAAAACTTTGATGGTGCTAGCAGTAAGTCTAAAAAACAATGTTGGCAATTTTTCATAGGAAAATTCACTAGAATATCTGCACACTGTGATTACGTTTCCTAAAAGAAATGCAGAAACCTAAACAGATATCCATCCAGATGTGGGTGATGTTTTGTTCTCCACATCACATTATTAGCTATTACTAAGAGACATGCAATCAAGTTGGATAGATATTTCTTGAAATGATGCATGGTACGCAGTGCATGCTTTCATTGTGCTTCCTGCCATTATGGAATAATGCGTCTTACTGGGAAATACAGTGATCATTTCTGTTGACTCATGTGCAGTCAGCTTATATAATAACACCTCTATTTTGTGAATCATTTCAGATTTCAGAGAGCTATGCCTTCTTACCAAGAGAAGCGGTGACACGGTTTCTAATGAGCTGCTCAGAGTGCCAGAAAAGAATGCATTTAAACCCAGATGGAACAGATCACAAAGGTAGCTGTGGTGTCAAATAGTGAGACTTAAAGTCATTTTACTCATAATGGCAGTTTATATCCGACATCTTTATACACATGTGGTAGACTGAAATAGTTCAACAAGTCCGATCGTCTCGTTGATTCAATCCAGAGGCAGTCAATTTTGAATATCCACTTTCAGAGTAATTCTGTGCCCATTCTCAGAAGAAAGGTGGTTTTGACTGTGGCAAATAACTTTTTTCCCTATAATAATATTTTAATTTTCACATATCATGTGTATTTCATGGGATGTTAAACATAGTTAGCAAGGAACCTGGTGTTCCATCAATCTCCTTTTAAATCCACCAGTTCCTTATTTCTAAAAATGAAGAGTATAGTATGGAGCTCCTCTGCTGAAAATTTTTACATGAAAGTTATAATTTGACTTTAGTTCTCATTGAAAATTACTTATATGATTTTCCTAATCGGTGAGTTTCTCTGCGAGTTTAAAATAATCTCAAAGAGACATTTGGATTAGTTCATTCCCGTGTGTTGGGGGATGAATAGACATAGAAGAAAAAGATGAAAGGAAAAAATGTGCAAATTTCCTTTTTTACTCAAGTAGCACATAGGAACTGTAGGTGTGCAGCAAAGGAGAAAAATTCAAAACTATCAATGGTTGTGTTTAATCACTGTATTGGGTTCACCCTTTGCTACCAGGGTATCAAAAAGCTTTCCCATAGTTAGAAATCACTAGTTTATCCATAGCGTTAGTTTGTCCCATATACCTTTGTATGGTTACTTTTTCCTACCATCCATCCGTAATGCTACCAACCTCCTAAAGACTTGGTGTCTAGAACCAGATTTCAATTTTAACAACGTGGATCGCTTGAAATTACAGGTAGAATGCAGTATCACTTTCACACCCATTAAAAATGTTTTATTGCAGATAATGGAAAACCTCCGACTTTGGTGACCAGCATGATTGACTACAACATGCCAATTACCATGGCCTACATGAAGCACATGAAGTTGCAGCTGCTGAACTCACAGCAAGATGAGGTAAAATGGAAATACCGACTTCCAAGTCGGAATGAAGTTTGATAACCATGACTATCGTATTAAGCATGATGGCATTTTGAAGATGGTAATTTATTCTTTAATGAAAGGAATGTTACTGGCATTGCACAGATGGAAAAAACAGGCAGAAACTTCTAGCCCCGACAGAGAGTCCCTGTCTCAACACATCTACCTCAGTGCTGGGTGGGAATGTGTTCCTTCCCAAGAAAGCTTCTTTTTCCTTAATGGACCACCATCAAGCTAGCCTTGGTAAAGTGCTAGAAAGTTCAGGGGAAAGTATCCCAAATGAGTGAGTATCCAAGGAAAGTGTCCAGTAGTACTCAGGCTATTTTTCCTGGAAATCACAAAAGTCAATTTAATGGGCATTTCAAGTATAATCATTTCTCCACCATCTAAATCTTTTGTATGTTTTAAAGGTTTTTTTTTTTCCATTATTCTCTATACCAGTGTGTATTTTCTAGAGAGAATTTGTTGTGATTCTTCCTAATTAGGGGTATTTTGAAAATTATCCTGTTTAATTTGTAGAGTAGAATCGAGATGTGTGCTTGCTGGCATGTATTAGACACAAATGCACACTTGTTGAATATTCTTTAGGATACTAATTAAGTGTTCAGTTTGGTGGAAGTATCTCGAAGATAGGGACCAAGTTATATATATTCTGCCACCAAAACTTGTAGCAGTAGGGTCTTAGGAAATCCTTGTTAACTAGTCAGTTAACAAGCCATTAATCAATAGGCACATTCAGATGATCAGTATTAGGAGTGGTTTCTCAGGCTAATACATACAGTCCTTCTTGAAATTTCTCAATAACAGGAAATGTGGTTAAATATTTATTTTTCAAATACAGCGTTATTTGGCGAAGTGTTATAAAATTCACTTTGTTGAGCTTACTTTGTTTAATGAAACTCATATTTTTTGTTTTCCTCTTTATTTGAGCAGGTTTAATCTTAAAACTATATTATAAAATTGTTTTATCTCAAAAAACCATTGAGAGTACAGTTTGTGAGAAGATCTGTATTTGTACAGTGGCAGACGTGGATTTCATATTATCAGATGGCTACATATAAATGATTAAGTAAATAGTAATAAAATCTTTGGGTTAAAGATATAAAAGACAACTAAAAAAATACTAATGTCTATCCATCCGGGAGAATGGAAAGTTATTCTCCTGATTTATTATATAATTGGAAAAAAAAATTAAACCTCATAAACTAGTTGGAGCTGTCAAATTATTTGTAGGAAGCTCATTTAGATGTTGGTACATTTATTTCTAGGCTAAAAAGTAAGAAAATCAACTCTGTGCCAACAGTACAGCCCACACATGCCGAATCCTTCTGGCTTCGAAAACATCATAAGTATTTCACACGAAGGGAGTAGATCCTTTTAATTTATAACTGGATTAGGAAAATAGCTCTCATCCTTACATCTTGAAAATACCAATTGGATGCACACTGCCTTCAAAATATTCATATAAATGGCTAGATTATTTGCAAAATTTTAGAAGTTTTGATTATTGAAAGATAGGAAGGTGATTAAGTAAATTACATTAAAATGGAAATCAAGTGAGATATTTCTTTGTGCTCAGTTATATTTAAATTTTAATGTGTTATTTCAATTAGTTCAACCGATATTTACTGAGTACCTTCTATGTAACTGGTACTCTTGTAGATAATGGAGATAAACTTAATAAATTGACAAAAATATTGCCTTTATTAAACTTCTAGTTGCAGGGGAGAAAATAAAGGACATAAATAATAAAAGTATGTATAGAAGAAGATGCTAAATGCTATTAAGAGAAATAAAGATGGCCAGGAATGAGAATCAAAATACTTTATCTAATGTAAGATCAGTTGACCTTCTTACAGACTGTTGATGGAGTTTGAACCAGAATAATCTTACAGGGGGAGAGTTTGGCAATAATTATTAAAAATTTTTCAATGTTACTCATATGCTTGACTAGAAATTTATACTAAGGAATGTGATGTATGGAACAACTCAAGTATTAGGATGTTTGTTGCATTGCTAATAGTGAATGATTGGAAATATTTTCAAGATCCAACAATGAGGAATTGTTAGATTTTCACTGCCCCATATGGTAGGCATTAGCCACATGTGGATATTTAAATTTAATCGGATATTAATTAAAATTACCTAAAATTAAATTTTTAGTTCTTCAGTTGCACTGGCCATGTTTCAAGTGCTCAATAGCCAAGTAAAGCTGGTAGTCACCTTACCGCATAGGGAATATTATAGAGTAATTCCATCAGCACAGAATATTTTTCTGAACATTACTGGCTACATAACCAACGTCAGGGGCACCCGCGGAACTCATTGCATTGCATGTTGCAGAACCCCAGCCCAAGATTCTGATTCTAGACATAATGTGTGACACGTGGTGATCTGAATTTTTAACAGTATCTACACTCATGCACACTAAGGTCTGAGGTGGTGCATTCCATAGAAAGGCTAATAGTATGGGCTTTGAGTTGGTTTGAGCATAAGGTAAGTGAAAAACAACAAAGATTAGATTGTGGGAGCGGGTTTCAAGCAGTCTTACGGAAAACCCTTAATGTTTGAGCAACTTACACATTACTTGGTAGATTTGGATTGACGAATATAGCTGCAAATTTATGAGCAGAGAAGTGGCACTTTCTGAAGTGGAAAGGTTAATTTAGCAATAGATGATGAACAGGACTGGTGGGGAAGAAATTGGAGGTGGATAGAAACCTAGGAGACTGTAATTAATCATTCAGGAAATGGGAAAATGAGATCAGGACAAATAGCAATGGAAATCAGGAGTCGCAGGGTAGAGACCTCTAGAGGTAAAATCCGGAACTTGAAAACTAAAATAAAATATGGAATGGATCAGAGGATCTAAATTCCATGCAATTGTCTTAAAAGGAAAAAGACTGGGAATAAAATTATTTGTTACAGTAAAATATTTATTCTAATTTTTAAAAATTAAGCCTTAGGGAAGCAAATTCTATGGTAGTTGGCCATGGCTTTCATTATCCTAAGATTTTAATAACATAAGGAATAAAGTCAGATTGAAGACTCTCTTTCTGATTGTCATATAGAATAAAATACCCATAGGGGAAGAATTCAGATGAATGGCCTAAAGATGATCATGAATAAAATAAAATACTTAATATCATATCAGTCAAGTTTTCCAGTTCTTCATTCTTAGAAATATTTGGTAATTTCTTCCTAGACTTAGCATTCCTAGACAATTAGCATTGTCTCTATGTTGATAATAAAAAACCGCAACATTAGGTTTTAGGCACTTTTTCCACCTCTTATCAAAGATAGTAATTTAATCAGTCAATAATTTGAATAGAACTTACAGAATGAATACATGCACTTAGTTTTGTTAAAGCTCTTTATAAATGTAAGCAATTGGATAATTTATATTCTAATAAGGAGTAGAATTGTGAAAAATAAAATGTATATCAGAGGAAATCATAAAGGAAAATATTTAAGATAGTCACAATCATTAAGACACCTATGATTAATAGAATGGTGATTTCTTTTAAAATTAAAATACACAGCAGGTACAGTTGGTTGTATAACCATTTAATTTGTTGTCCACATTTCTTAAAATATATACTTATAAGACTGTTACTTATTGATGATAAAATGTGTATTGATTATTCATAATGTGCTGTAGCAGTTTATATAATCATTCCATGGATCAGATATTATCTCTTTGTATCTAGCTTTCCTTTAAACTCACACATACATTCTGACATATACATACATTTACACACATACGTGTGAATACACACACACACATATATTTAAGATGGTATATATTAGAGATGAAATTTTACTGGACTATGTATATTTAGCTATTTTTAGTATATATAATAAGTGCTGATTCTACAGACTATGTTTATATAAAATACACAGCTAGTTTATAAACACATATTTAAATTTACTTTATATTTTATTTTATATTTATATTTTTTACTATTATATTTAATATATTTAAATGTATTTGCTATTATATTTAATCTTTACTATTATATTTAAATTTATTTTTGTATGTGTTCATAAAACATAAGTCCTATTATATACTGCAGAGTTTCTTATGTATTCTACATAAAAATATTAAAACAGTTTTGTACTTATTTATCTGACCTTGTCCTAAGTACTTTAAATATTAGTATATTTGCTTAACCTTTATATAGCCCTATGAGATTGATACTATTATTCCCATTTTATAGATGAAGAAATTGAGGCACAGAAAGGTTAGGTTACTTATTTAAGGTAACACATCTAAGTGGCAGAGCTGGATCTGAATCAGTCAGTCTCGCTGTAGAGAATGTACTCTAAAATGCCATCATGTCAGACACTATATATAGTGCATATAATAAATATCTGTATCACCTACGTGTGTGCATATATATGTAGGTATATGTATATGGTACACACTGATAAGATTGATGTGCACATTGAATTCTGTTATTTTTTTCCCTTGTTAACATATATATTTATTTCAGATGCTTTGGATTTTCTTAGAATTTAGAATTTGAGAAAACATAATGTACCAAGAGAGAGGGCATGCCGCTGGGAGAAGTCTATGTGGCTGATTGCCCAGAGGCCTCACAGGGTGGCATTTCCTTGCTGAATTAATGAAGAGCTAGTTCTACTCAGTATACCTGGGCATGATCAGACCTTTCGTAAAGGAAGGACACCAAAATCACCTTGACCTGACCGATGGATCAGAATGCCAATTTGTTAGTCTACTAGAACGTTCCTGTCCCCTAACCATAGCAACTTCTTTGCTGATACCAAGATGTCATTTAGGAAGCCAAGGTAACTCTTCCTGTTCAAAGAAGTTATTTTCTCAAGCGTGAGTGACTTCATATGAATCCCAGTTCTGGTGTATTATAGTGGGATACATTCTTTAACTGCTCTGTGCCTCAATTTCTCAATCTGTAAAAGTGGATGAATCCTGGTACCCAATTCACAGTTGTGATAAAGATGAAGTGAGTAAACAAGTATAAAGAACAGTTATGTATCACATAAATAGCACTACTGCTATGGCGATTGCTGATTTTTATATTAATGCTAAACTTTGAGATCAGACATTTACAAATTAAAGTCAAACCTGGTGATTTTGAGTAAGTACTTGCAATATGTTACACAAGTTTCTCAGGCCTTTCTGCCTACATAAGCATACCATTTGGCTGAAAATCGGTTCTCTAAAAGGAATTTGCTTCAGTGAAATGATTTACAGCAAAATATCTTAGACTTGGTTTAACTTAATTTGTGACAGGTTTTGATGAGTTGGGCATTTGGAAAACTGGCCTTTTGGTAATTTAGCCACTCGGCGAACTGGCTTTTGGTAAATGGATCTTTCACACTTCTACCTAGAACTTGTTTTTGTGGTTGCAGTACAGCATATATTCACTTATAAGGAAAGAAGGGAGGTGTTAAAATCTTGCTTTCAGGAAATGTGGATTTTCAATCTAGCCATGTAAGTTTGTCAATTATTAGAATCCGTCCTGTTTGCCAAGGAAAATTTTTTGTGTAAGGTTTTCTTATCGCATCCTAAGATTTTTGCTTATAATATTTTATTAGGTCATTTATTTTTGGACTCAAAACATATATTTCTCTATATTTTATGTTTTGTGACTGTCCTAGGGAAGTTTTTACTAATTAAAAAAACCATTTTTTCATTGTTTAGGATAATTCTCCCAAGTACATCCTTCCTAAACATGTTATTTTGCCTTTTAAATCTGCCTGTACTTAGATACATTGTTTGATTTTTCACAAGCCTTGAAATTCCTTAAAGAGAGAAATTATTACATTATTTATTTCAAGTATCTATTAATATGTAACACAATTTACTGAGTTCTGTAAAAGCTAATTTACTGGCTAAACTCTAATTGACCCTGTAGATATAATGGTCACTATTTGAATGTGTTATATTTTATGATGCTTGATGATATTTTAAAACCATTTTCAGGATGAAAGTTCAATAGAAAGCGATGAATTTGATATGAGCGATTCAACACGGATGTCAGCCGTGAACTCTGATCTTAGCTCCAATCTTGAGGAGAGAATGCAGAGTCCTCAGGCTCTTCATGGGCAGCAAGATGGTAAGCCTTTCAAACTGAACAAACAAATCAACAAAACAACAAAAACCCAAGTCAGAGTTTATTTAAACAACAACCACCTCATGCTCTTGTGCTGATTTTTTTTTATCTGTTCCTGTGGGGACTTTTCTGTAGACTCAGGTTCCATTATCTACTTCCTTATTTTTGGATTCAAGTACTTTGTTCAAAACTAGGGTGATAGACTGGTTTATAAACAGATGTTAGTTATAAAAATCCAAGCTTTCCCGTGTTTTGCTCCCTGAACTTAATTAAATGTGTTGTACCAGTGTAATTTGGGCTTCTGCAATGTTTCCTAGCTTTGGTTTCTCAGGCCATAATAGTAAAGAGTTTAAAATGATCAGAAGAGTAATTTGGATGTTTTAATTTTCCTAAAAGACAAAGTTGTAATTAAAAACAATTTATCTAAAAGAATAATTTTACCAGAGTGATTTTGCTGGGGTAAGAAGATTTTTGCTGGGATTTTGAGCTACTTTATAAAGCTGTAAGTGAAAAATCAATCATAATCTCTTATTCCTGGGTCCATTGAAAATTCCAGAATTATCCAGTTGTTGTTGGTAGGAAGAAAACTGGATAGGTAGAGAAAGTAGACCAGGCAGTTAATATTTTAGGTCTACTGTTTGCAGAGATCTTTAAAAGTTATCTTTGTAGATTTCTGTCTTTGTAAATATAAAATTATGTATGGAAGTAAATGTGCCTTACTAAGGTAATTGTGAATGAAAATTACGGGTTGTAAATAGAAGGCAGTTGGCCAATTTCATCCAACATTAGTTTATTATTCCTGTAATTAACAAGTTTACATGAACTTTTTGACTATATAGTTTTGTGCCTACATCTCTAGATAGGGAAATGAAAAGTTTTCCTTGCTTTCTCTGACGCTTGCTATTAAAAACTGGTTGTAAAAGATTGCTGCATTTCTAGCTGCTGATCTGCTTTTGCTGTCAAAGTTTAAGAAATCCCTAGTTTTAGGTATACCCAAATTTCAAAAAAAAAGGTGGCAAACATGTTTCTTGTTCACAATTCAGATGAGCCTAAAAGATTTTGGTGTCCTTGTTGGCATGAATTACAAGGAATGACGCGTGCACTGATTGATCAGTGGCTTTAAAATCTTATTTTACCTACTACACAGTGGACTAGCTATTGTGGTAGAAAGGACATTTACTTGGGAAATTTGTTTCTTTTTTAATGCTTATTTATTTTTGAGAGAGAGACAGAGAGAATGCGAACGGAGGAAGGGCAGAAAGAGAGGGAGACAGAATCTGAAGCAGGCTCCAGGCTCTGAGCTGTCAGCACAGAGCCCAGTGCGGGGCTGGAAGCCAGGTACTGCCAGGTCATGACCTAAGCCGTAGTCGGAAGCTTAACTGTCTGAGCCACCCAGGTGCCCCAACTTGGGAAATTTCTAAGAATGGGATTTTTCTGGTTTAGATATAGATTATCTTTTCTCTTTTAAAATCTGAGCAGACATCTTCAGATTTTGACTTTTTATTGGAAATTGCATAGCACTGGGATCATAGAATAACTGAACTATATATCAGTGACAAATATATTTATGTATATATCACTCTACTAACATTTGTTCGTGTACTTTGCCTATTTGCACCATCGTCTTTTTTAGTCTATAATTTTGGAGCATGTAAATAACAAGAGAATGTGTCTCACGATGCATATTCATGGTTTTCTTGATTGAAGTTGTCAGTTGTGGATATTTTGCTAGGGGATAGCTGATGTGATATAAATCGACATTGATTCTAATACAATTCAGTGGAATAATTTCAAATACTGTTTACTCTTGGGAGAAAACACTTTCTCATCATATATGGATGCATGCCTCAAGGATAAGGACATCGCTAGTCATTCCTTCTCCAACCTATGCCTAAGTCTTCTCTTATACAAATGCCTTTTCCTCTCACTTCTCATTGAGTTTTCTCTTGCAAGCATTTCTTTTGTTTTCCTGCATCATAGCTTTTCTCCAGGATGAATATATAAGCATGGTGTGATAAATGTCCTCTATACAAAGCTTCCGTTGATCCCATGGTGCCCTTCCATTCAGTGCCCCATTTCTCTGTACCATTCCCGCAATACACTTTCCAGAAACACTCATCTAAAGAGTTGTCTCAGCATCTCCACTTTCTCTCCTCTACTTCTTTTGCTCATCTCGGTAAGCTTCCATCCTTGCCACTCCCTGTTGGAGTGCTCTAGGGTGCAACCCGGAACTCTCTCCTCCCTTACACTTACTCTCTAAATGATCACATTGACTTGTGTAGCACCCTGATGAATCCCAGATTTGCTTCTCTAAGTGCTGATATCTTTCCTGAGCTCAGGACTATCTCCCCCAAACACCTAAATTTTAATATTCTTCAGAGGAGACTCACCGCTGTATGAAGTATTATTTTTCGTATTTATTAGCTATTTCTCTTCTAGAATACAAATGCCATATTAATGGATAGATCTTATGCTTTTGATTTTCCTTTCAGTTGCTCTATTTGAGGTAGTTCTTAAATACTCCATTATTTAAAAAAAATGAAAATATAACTTTTTACCATTACCACGAATTTTTGCCTAAGTTTTACATATTTTTTTCTTTTCTCCTTTCCCCTGATAATAGCACTCCCATATGTAATCCTCATTGACAAACTACTGTATCATTTCATTTTTCTCTGTACTTACAGATAGATACATGCATCAATGAACATACCTAAGCATACAAACACACACACATAAACAAAAATATGTACATACTGGGAATGTTTGATCACCATTCTTTTATAAAAATATGTTCATTCTCTCTCTCTTTCCCTCCCTCTCTCTCTGCCACTCCCGCTCTCTGTCTCTCAAAATGATAAAAAAAGTAGTTCATATTATTTGCACTATACTGTATCTTGTTTTTCTCATCCAATGTTACCTTTTAGAGCTTTCTATATGGTGCATATATATGTAGATGAAGGAAAAAAACACATGGTCCCTACCTCCATAAAACACACAATCTAAAGGAATAAAAGTATACGTGATACCACCCACATTTGATTACTGTTCAATTAACCAATGTGGGAAAATGCCAGTCTCTGTAAAAATAAGAATTCAATATGGTAAAACCTGTAGTTTATGTCTACCTTTCTAAAGTCAGTGGGGACTCTGGGTGCTAGACCTACATTGGATCTGAGGGTATTACTTTCTTGTACCTGGTGTACGTGATATTTGGGAGTAGTCAGAAGGTAGGGACTTATGATACAACAAATCCACTTTTGGGTGGGCAATCCAGATGCACCTCCAACCTAGTCCCTCCCAAAATTTCTCAACTTGGGCACATCATTTGTGGTTGTGGGGGATATCCTGTGCATTGTAAGATGCTTAGCAGTGTCTCTGGCCTCCACTCACCACGTCACTATTAAAACCTGTCTCCCGAGTTGTGACAACCCAAAATGTCTCAGACATTTCAAATGTCCTATGGGGAGGGGCATAAAGTCCCTAAGTTGAGAACAACTGGTATAGGCAGAAAAGGCAAGTCTGGGTTAGAATCCTGTAAGATGGAGACTGAAGAGACCCAATAAAGAGAAGTTTAGAAGTGGAGGTTGGGGAGGAGTGAAGGAAGCGTGTTCAATCCACTTTCTGAGATAATGGAAATGTTCTGTATTTGTGTGTTTTATACTTGTGTTAGTCACCAGCCATGCTGCAACCATTGAGGACTTAAAATATTGCTGGTGCAACTGAGGGACTAATGTTAATTTAATCTGATTTCATTTTAATTCATGTTAATTTAGATTAAAAGTCACATGGGGCGCCTGGGTGGCGCAGTCGGTTAAGCGTCCGACTTCAGCCAGGTCACGATCTCGCGGTCCGTGAGTTCGAGCCCCGCGTCAGGCTCTGGGCTGATGGCTCGGAGCCTGGAGCCTGTTTCCGATTCTATGTCTCCCTCTCTCTCTGCCCCTCCCCCGTTCATGCTCTGTCTCTCTCTGTCCCAAAAATAAATAAAAAAAAAAAAAAAAAAAAAAAAGTCACATGTGCCTAGTGGCTACTGTATCAGATGTGTAGGTCTAGAATATTGTTTTGCTCAGACTTGGCAGTTAAATTCCTTTCTCTGTAGCCACAGGTTTGATGTGTCTGAAGTTTTTGTAGAAATTGAGAAAAATCTTATGTTTTAACAGTCAGCTGGAACTCTAGTTTAATATTTATAAAATATGAATAACAACATTTTAAATGTTAAGTTAAAAGGTTCCATTTTCTTTTTTTTTTTTTTTTTTTTTTTTTAATTTATTTTTGGGACAGAGAGAGACAGAGCATGAACGGGGGAGGGGCAGAGAGAGAGGGAGACACAGAATCGGAAACAGGCTCCAGGCTCCGAGCCATCAGCCCAGAGCCTGACGCGGGGCTCGAACTCACGGACCGCGAGATCGTGACCTGGCTGAAGTCGGTCGCTTAACCGACTGCGCCACCCAGGCGCCCCAAAAGTTTCCATTTTCTTTAATACAACATGATTAATTTATTATTGTAAAGAAATTAACATATCGTGATTTTAGAAATCCTTACCTATAAATATAACACAGGTAGGTACAACAATGTCTTTATTGGGCACCATATAAAAGGGAGAGTTAAAAATCCCTTTTAAGAGCTTTTTTTTCTCACTGTGGTTATGAAGGATTTGCAATATATTCATTAAGGGAAATAATGTAAATTCATTGGGAGATATTGTATATTATGTGTGTTGGAGAAAGAGAGGAAAAGAAGAGAAATGTCTTGCCACTGGGCTAGATAATTAGGTGAAGGTCAAATAAACACAACTGGAATGAAGAATTTAGAAAAGGAAAGATCGATGTATAATATTCAGCTTTTTTGTTTATTTTAAGCTTCTAGTGCTTTCCTAAGTCAACAAAAATATAAAGATAAAAATGTGCAGAAGCTCTGAATCTTAGCATAGTACTTAATCTATTTTACATTTGTTTATTTGTTTTAAGTTTACTTATTTATTTTGAGAGAGAGCACGAGCATATATGCACAAGCAGGGGAGGGACAGAGGGCAAGGGAGAGAGAGAATCCCAAGCAGGCTCTGTGTTGTCAGTGTGAACCCCATGTGGGGCTTGACCTGAGCTGAGCTCAGGAGCCAGACGTGTAACTGACTGAGCCATCCAGGCCCCCCAAACCTATTTTACCTTAAATAAGTGTGCAACATAATGGCTTGATATAGGTAGTTACTGTGAAATGACCACCACAGTAGGGCTAGTTAACATCCATTACCATACATAGTTACAATTTTTTCTTATGGTAGGAACCTTTAGAATCTACTTTTAGAATCAACTTTGAGATATACAATGTGTAATTATTAACTATAGTGACTATGCTGTACATTATATCCCTAGGACTTATTTATTTTGTAACTGGAAGTTTGTATCCTTTGGCCACCTTCACTGGATTTTGGGTAAAATATATTAAGCTATGTAAAACTTTTTGACAGACTTAAAATAATGCCTGTAGGTTAAAATCATTTAAAGATTGCATAATCCATTGAGTTAATCATAAAAGCAGGAGGTCCTTGAAGCTATCATGAAATATAAGTAGCTTATCATAAAAGAGGCTCTCCTGTGCAATGGTTGTTGTTTACAGAATTCCGAAAAGCATTCCCAGATCAAGAAGCTTAAAGATGTTCTGTATTCAGGTGTTTGTCAATTTGTAAGTGTCTAGTTCTGTCATTTAATTGGATTAGAAGTAGAACTGTGGTCACTTAGGCTTCTGTCCTTGAATCCAGATTCTAGAAATTCGTGGGAGCTTGTAATAGCTCAAGAAAACACTCTTTTTTCTTAATTATTTTCTTCTGAAGTTGTACATTCTATAAACCGCTGATTTGTTTGTTTTGTTGTTGTTGCTGAGGTTATTTATTAAAGGATGTCTGGCAAAAGAGAAGTGTCAGATTTAGAGACAGACTTGAAAGTTTCAGTTCAAAATAAACATTCAATTTCATTTGATAGAAGTATACTTTTATAAGAACCATTTTAATTGCTTGTCTGAGTCAATACTATATTGTATATTATTGATAGTTTTGCAAGGGAATATTTGTACTTTATTAATCTCAAAAATATGTTTACATAAGAGCAAAGGATTTCTGTATTTTTGAGTCACAAAAAATTGTTGTATTTTTCCCTGTTGCCCATTTTCTTAAGATTGTTGGAGTAGAGGGGCGCCTGGGTGGCTCAGTCGGTTAAGCATCCGACTCTTGATTCAACTCAGGTACTGATCTCAAGGTTTGTGAGTTTGAGCCCTGCATTGGGCTCTGCACTGACAGTGCAGAGACTCCCTGGGATTCACTCTCTCCCCTTTCTCTGCCCCTTTCCTGCTTTCTTTCTCTCTCTCAAAATAAACTGGAAAAAGATTACAGAGTACAAAGGTAAGTTGAGGTACCCCTTTAACTCTGCACATTACTTTAATCATCTTTAAAAGTAAGGGATTGCAATAGAAAAAATGTACACATTCTCTTCAGCCCTCATTTTTTTTTATGGTTTTGGTGGTGACATCACAGAATATATTGCTTTTAAGTGTGTGTTCAGTGTCCCCACATTGTTTCTTGACTCAGTGTAATAATAGAGACTATTTTAAGCATAGTTGTTTTTTTTTGTTTTTTTTTGCAGTATTTGGTACTTCATTTATGCATCAAACAATGACTTCTTTATACATTTGAAACCTTAACAAATAACATCCAATGTACCAGGCAAAGGGCTATGATAATGTACAGAAACAAAAAAAAAGAGAGAAGGACTGCCTTAAAGAGTTCATTAACACTTCAATGTCTACCCATGACGGATAGAAGAAGTATATTCAAGGCAACTCTTTCATTCAAAGATATGTTCAATAACTCTGTTAGCATGTGGAAATACATAGTTGATTTGCTAGAATTTAACCCTCCCCCACACACTTTCTGCATAATATTTATATTCTAGAAATGTTTTGGTATGTTTCACTTGGTCAGACTATTTTTGACAAACAGGAAAAATTGAATTGGAATTTAGTGATAACCTGCATACAAATATTAAACTATTACATATATATATATATATATATATATATATATATATATATACACACACACACATATACACACATACAAACACATAGTCATCCTTAATTATAATAAACTGAAGAATTTTGGGTTTTACTTCACTGCTAAAAACAGGCCAATTGTTTACCATAAATATCAGTTTAGTGAAAACAAAAGAATTTATATAAGTTATAAATATCTTATAGGGTAACTAAATAATAGGTAAATGCTCTGCATTCTAATCATTTGAATTGCATACCTTTGAGTAAAATCATAATTACAAAAAAATGTGGTTCTCAGGTGCTAAAGGCCAGAAGGCAGTTTCTGAAACTCAGAAAAATATCTTGTTTTGAATCTTGTTGGGAAAAAAAAAATTGAATCTCACTGATGTCCACTTAGTCTTTCAAACCGTAGTTTGATTAGAACAAATGAGTAGAACGAATATCTCTCTGTAGAAGCTAGGGTTAAAATCAGGAATGCATAGATATTTTGTTTGATAACATATCAGTCTAGAACACTTTTCCTATATAACAATACATAGTGTACTGGTTTCCAAAGAATGTTAGCAAGAAACCCATTGAAATAACATTTCTATGTGAAATATTTTTCCAAAATGTTTTCAGCTCCTTTGGCTTCGTAATGGGGATCTTCACCTCTCACTAACACTTATATGATACAGCATTAACCCCCAAAAAGAGCCATATTCAGGAGCTAAGTAGACAACATGGAGCACGTGTCCCATTCAGGCATATAATTTTATTTTATTTTATTTTATTTTATTTTATTTTATTTTATTTTATTTTATTATTTTTTTTAATTTTTATTTTTTTTTTAATTTTTTTTTCAACGTTTTTTATTTATTTTTGGGACAGAGAGAGACAGAGCATGAACGGGGGAGGGGCAGAGAGAGAGGGAGACACAGAATTGGAAACAGGCTCCAGGCTCCGAGCCATCAGCCCAGAGCCTGACGGGGGGCTCGAACTCACAGACCGCGAGATCATGACCTGGCTGAAGTCGGACGCTTAACCGACTGCGCCACCCAGGCGCCCCCAGGCATATAATTTTAATAAGTATCTTACATGGAGCCTTGAGCATCCTTAGGCAAGGGTAAGTGGTGAGAGACCCAGTATTTCATTATTAAGTCAACAAATACCTATTGAAACCTAGACTGAGCTACACAATGGGGTTATAAGGACAGACCTGACATGTAAGGTTGAACCATATGAAATTGCCATATTGGTTCAACCTAATAGGTCAAGCTCTAAAATAACTTAAAGTAGAACATGAAGAATATGAAAAGCAAACTGTTTTTGAAATTGGGATTTCTGTTTCAGAACAATGATGCATACACATGGGCATTGCGTGTATCTTGACTTACACATTTGTAAAGACCAGACTCATGGGACCACCTCAAATGAGGTAACTAAGACAATCATGAGGGAAAGGTATGGAGCCAGTGTTCCAGCTGTACTTTTATTTTCCTCACATTTCTACCTGGAAGTTTGGGAGGGTCAGGATGGCAGCGGTAGTGAGTCATGTGGGTATAGTCATCCTCAAATGCTGTCTTTAGCCAGTGTTACCTTCTGAATTACCTTCAGAGTGAGGATTGATATGCATGGGTTTCATGTAGCCCTGTTTTCTTCGTTAGGACAGCTGTTATATATTGCATTTCTTTAATATTTCTGAAAATGTTCCTCTACTCACCTACTAAATTTTACAATTTTTTTGCAGTCTTATTTATCTGAGTATCATACACATTTGAACTTAATTTTAGAATACACACACACATAACACTCTTTTACTGCTGTATATACGTGAATAAAATTTTATTAAAAGTATGTTCATGACTAAAATTGCATCTAATTTAGCTGAATGGGATGGTTCCAAGTAATTATTAAAGCATATAAACCGGCAATAAAAGCAATAACTATTCACTATTTAATTTAGTTGGAAATCTAATAAAACATGTTTTTAATAAAAATGATGTAAAACAGTATAGTTAATACAAAATTAAATTTAGTGTTTCATTTTTTATGATGTTGAGTTTTAATTAGAAAAGTTATTAACATTTTTTTAGGTGCAACACCAGATTCCCTATTGACCTATTGTCTTGCGTAAGTAAGGCACTTTCTTTGTTCCAAAACTTTGTTTTCCTTTAATACTTTGTAATTGTTCAGGATATTTTGCATAAAGCAAAAAATATTGAAAAGAAATTTTTTGCATAAATATAATAAAATATTTTACTTCCCAAATTGAAACTGTCCTTAATGGTGTTATTCTCAAATTTTAAGTTGCCATACACTTCTTCAAATACCTGGGAATTATACACTGGTGCTACTTTTTCTTAATCCAAGTTGTTCTAATGCCAAATTAAAAAAATAATTTACGTGAGAGATTCATTATTCTGGGTTGAGGTAGTTACACGGATTTTTTTAAAAAAATTTTTAAATGTTTATTTACTTTTGAGAGAGGGGGCATCGAGGGGCAGAGAGAGAGGGAGACAGAGAATCCCAAGCAGGCTCCGTGCTGCCAGCACAGAGCGCTCCTCATGGGGGCTCTGAGATCATGACCTGAGTCAAGATCAAGAGTCAGGCGCTTAACTGACTCAGCCACTCAGGCGCCCCACACTGGTGAAGTTTTCAGAAAGCTTTCTTTTCATGGCAGTGGCTCTATGAATAATTATATCATAATTTTCAGAAATATAAAATATCTTCATAAATAAATGAAGACGGTAGATAATTAAATGGAGTGTTTCTATGAACTGGAGGAAATTTTGATTGCTAGGTTCTGTTGTAATATTATGTATGCTTGTGTGTGTGTGTGTGTGTGTGTGTGTGTGTGTGTGTGTGTGTGTGTATTTAATCATTTGCAATTGCTTTTAGGCAGTTACTCGACTTCCAAAAGCAGAAGAAATAGCAATTTGGCTTACCTGTAAAATGTAAGTGTGGAAAAAATATGTTTAGTTATGTATTTCCTTTAAATGCTTTTGTAGGGAATATTTTCTTATATTTACAGTGATAATATTTGAAAGTTTACTTTCCTTTAAAGTTGAAATTCCACTTCTTCATATTTTACTCATATTGCATAAGTGGTTTTTCATGTAAGTGAGTGCTTGTTTACAAATTTAGCTTATTGATTTCAGGATAAAGCTTGCACACTCAGGACACCAGTCTAATGTTAGCTAGGTCCTAGATCTCTGGAAAATTAAGGGAAATTGGCTAGGCTCCAGTTTGATTTGGGGAGTCTAATCTGATCAGTGAAGGATGTCAGATTAATTTGGAATTTTACTTCTGGGGTAATTCTTTGTTTTGAAGTATTGTTCTTGTGCTTGGTCATTAACTTCGTGGCAATATTCACTGGTCCATGAATGATTACATGGATCCAACATTCAATATTTTAGCACCTCCAGGAGGCGCCAAAATTCCGTTGGGGCTAAATAGCAGATACCAGACCCTTTAGTCCTTGAATATTGAGTTTTGCCTGCCTGATAAGGCATAAATAAGGTAAGAATGCACATGACACTGGAGAGATGTTAGAAAGTATACATCTTTTGAGCATTTATTCAAATAAATTTTGAGCCTATAAATTCACGTATCCAGCTATATTATAGAATCGTAACTGCTTGAATTGTACAAATTTGAGTCTAAGTAGCTAACTTTTTTTTTCTAAATTTTTGTTTTTACTGTCACCCTTTTTAAACTCTCACTATAAAGTCAACACCATGCTGTGTTTCTTTACAACTCTCTTGTCAGTGTGGGTCAGCTAGCTATTATTTAAAAGAAAAACAAGCAAACAACTTCAGCCTTTGGATACAAATAAGTTCAGGGTTGAATTATTTCAGGGCTTTGAAGCTGGTGTTGCATAAGAGTTGTAGAGAGAGAAAGCAGTTACCAAATGGTGCTAAAATGACCATAAAAATCTTTATTTACTAGGTTTACAAAGATCATAATTGGATGATAGGTTCATGAAAGGAAAGAATGGTCAGAGGATATTGAAGAAAACAGTTAAAAGGGTATTTCATTACATTCATTATAAATTTGTAGTATAGTTGCTTTCTTATCACTCTTACCTGTTTGACCGGCAGTGCCTGCAGGTGGGAGACCGTACATCTTCTGAATCCCTTCACCCTGCCTTTGGAGCCAAGAACAGTGTTTGACATATCATAGAATGTAGTTTTTGAACTGAAATAGTGTTTGAAATTTCTTCTTCATCTGATTGCTTCGGAGGTGAAAGTGGACTCAACTCTTACACTCAGTCTTTCTCGCCAAACATTAGACAGGCAGTGGATTTCCTTGCCCGTGAATGACTATTCTGTCCTTTCTACATCTCACTTTGGGGTTTCTGATGCCAGTTGCTGTCTTCCTCCCAAACCCAGTCAGGAGCAGTGGAACATTAGGAAGCTTTGAGTCCTAAAGTGAATTCATGAAGGAGGCAGCATGAACAATCTCTTAAGTTCAAATCTTGACACCTGGCTTCTTGTCCCAGCTCTTCCAGTAAGTGAGTCTTGCAGCCTTATTTAAGAAGTATTATCTTCAGGCAACCGTTTCTACATCTGTCAATGAGAAGCTCAGATGACCTCTCTCTAAGACTTATTCTGGCTCCGGAACACTCTGACTGTGCACCGTTTTAGGATTCTCTCTTGGATCTGTAATATTTTCTGTTGTTTTCATCCTGACAAAACATTTTCCCTTAAAAGATATCATTTTCTATGTATCTTTAAACTGCTTTAAATGTTTTCTCAGGCTAGAGGAAGGGATTAAAGAGTGATGTAGACATCCCCGTCCTTCTCCCAGCTAGCCCTTGGCATCTTTTTTTAAGTTTATTCAATTATTTTGAGAGAGAGAGAGAGAGAGAGAGAGAGAGAGAATGAATGAATATGAATGAGAGCAGAGGGTTGGGGCAAAGAGAGAGGGGAAGAGAGGGAATCCTCTGTGCTGAAGCCTGACACGGGGCTCGAAATCATGATCTAGCCGAAATCAAGGCACCCCCTAGCCCTTGCCATATTTAAACAGCCATTTTATTTATTGGCTTTTTCTTTCTTATTTAAATTCCAGTTAGTTATCATACAATATAATATCAGTTTCAGATATTGTAATTCCAAGGTACATGTTTGAAGAGTACTTAGGGAACCAGGGTGATTGCTGACCACTTTCCCTCCAGTCTTGACTGCAAGAATCTTCCAGGGTCATTTTCTGTCTTGTTTTTGCTGCCAATCTTCCATGTCTTTGGCAAGAAACTGTAGTCAGCACAAAGGCTGGTAGGTATTGCCAATATGTGAAATGAATGCTCCCATTTTTCCCCCTCTTCTTCATGAACATCGTTCATAAGAACCCTTATCCCTTATTCCTTCCTAAATATATGTATATGTGTATGTACATATATATGTATGAGTGGCTGTGTGTGTGCGTCGAGAGAGAAAGGAAGGGGGGTAGTGGCTGCGTGTGCATGTGGAAGGGATGAGAGAGAGGGAGGGAGAGAGGGAGGGAGGAGGAGTTAGTTCTAGTACTTCCAACAATTATGATTATCTTCCTTCAAGCACTTTTCATAACATTTATCCTGAGCTCCTGAGGTACCGGAGGGTTTCCTAGGATTTCTTTTAACAGCAACATCATTGAAGCTTTGACAACCTTAACTGTCTGTATACATTTCAGAAACTTTGCGATTCTTGGCAGTCAGGTGTCAATCAGCCCATCTCTCAGTCTGGGGATTTATTTCACTAACATATCATTATTGCCACTGCCTAATAACATCCTGGAGAATACATTCCAGCATCATACAGAATAAAAATTACAACTCATCACTGCTTATCTCTGTTCTTATTCAAATCTGTGATAAAGCAATCAAGAAAAATCAGATTAGCATTATAGGTACAGGGGAGTTTGGTACACCGAACAATGATGCCAGAGTTCTAACTTGGGCTCAGTGAGGACATGCTTGCTCACTTAATGCACGTCAGCGACATCAGCAGTTTGTTTATCTCAAATGTGATGTGCATAATTCTATTTTTGAATTGATGAAACACATCTAGACTCTCATCTGAATTTAACCATTGAAAATCAAATCGTGGTAAGATATTTCCAATAGAAAGTGAGGATAAGCGATGATGAGAACTGTCTTGATTGCTTCCTGTACATGGCGCTGCCCCAAGAATTAACTTTTCAGATTTTCACAGCAATCCTATGAGGCATGAAGTGTTGTTATTTTTATGGTAGAGGTGAGGACATGGAGGCTAAATAACTAGTCTGTCGTCACCCAGCTGCAAAGTAGTGGAAGAAGGATCAGAACACGGACATTCCGGATCTGGAGCCTGTCTCTCTAAAGATGAGTTTCTAAGTTGCCACATCTGTCACCACCGCATTTATCATATTCTGTAACTTGTGCTTGCTTAACGCAGATTATTTTATGCCAGACATGCTCAAGTGTCCCATCGTGTTCTTATTTTCCGAACAGGGAATTAATATTCTGGCTCGTGTTTTAGTAGTACCTGTGCCTTTAAAACTGTATAATAGCTACTTGTAGATGTTTTCTCATACTTTCCTATTTTCGTGCATGTAGCTTCTTTGTTTCTGCATTGTTATAAAGAAACTAAAATGCTATTTCTAGCCCTTGAAATCTGTTAGTTTCATCAGGAGTAGCAAACTCAAAATCTGTTTATTTCAATAACACCTCTTGACAATAATTGCCCTGTGTTTAAAATTCATATTTCCTTTTATCTGTTAAATGTGTAATTGACTTTTGACAATTTCTTTCATTTCCCCTTATTCTTCCCTTGTTGGAAAGGACAATAAGAAATTATGATTGACCTCCTCTGCTGCATTCATTATTTCAAATCTTCTCATTTTACTTTACTTTATTCTGAATAATAAGGCCAATATTTGGCAGAAAAGGGAAAAAAACCCACTTTTCATTCATGACCATCCAATTAGGCCAATAGTGATTTACCTTATAAGCTTTTTTTGGGTAACATTTCAGTTTTGCTTTGTGTAAATTAACAATAAAGTGTACACTTTTTGATGAAGAATACTGTTTTCCTGCATAAAGCATTCAGATGAATAGGCTCTTTTGAAAATATCGATCATACAAGGCACATCTTAAATTAACATACTTTATAACAATAATACTCATGTTAATGTAATAAAAACATTTTTGAAAGAATGTTAAAGGTTGCATAATGTGGAAAATATCCAGATTAAGTTAGGGAAACTTATATAATAATGATATATTCAGCCATACCTAATGTGAGTAAGCTTTAAAAATGAAACAGCAAACTTCAAAAGAAGGCTTCTAATATTATGAATTGAAATTACTGTACTGCATTTGTGAAAAGAACATAACTAGACCCCATAAAGGTTATTAAATGCTGGTAAGATATTGTGGCTTTGAGAACTTACATTGAGTGAATTGAGGGCTAATAATAGAACCAGTTACCACTTGGGTGTATTTTTTGTCTAACGATTATGAATATCCCTACTTGTTCATAGGGCTTATTAACTGGCCAATCTGTAAATTGGCCAGCTTTTGCATCTGCATCTAGAGATGAGGATCAATTCATATTTTCTTAAAAAGAAGACTATAAAATGTTACTCTGGAAATGAACTTTTTATAAATAAGCTCCAGATAGACTAGGTATTTTGACTTTCTTTTGAAAGTGTTTCTTACCCCATTGTGGTGATATTATAATAATGTCGTTCATTTTAATGATCAATATTACTCTCATTTCAAAATTAAACCTGTCTTTGGTTTTCTTTTCATTAAACCATGCTGCTTTTTTGTTACTAAAAGTATTGTTTTACCTTATTAAGCAAATGTTTTACTAAGAATTCTTTACAAAGCCGATTCCGAGCCATTGTTAAAGGTGACAATGGATAAGGATGTGGTATAATGGACAGCAGTAGGCCAAGATTCATAGGACCAAAGTATAGATCCCATTTCTATGACCTAAGATGTCCTGATGCATGTCATTTCATATATATTAACCTAAGGGTTAATTAACCTAAGGTTAATTTGAAGGTAATATTTGCCTTATTAACCTCACAGAGTCTATGAAGGGAACCAATAAGATAATATGACCATTTACAACAATTACTTATTGACCACCTACTGTATAAAGTGCTTGGAATTCAGTAGTGCGTAAAACATAAAAAAGGTCTACACTGTTGACGTTGATGTGTAGTCTAGGAGGGTGGGGACATAAGACTAAGTTTGTGAGTACAAATTGTGACAACCGCTAAGAATGGAAGGAGCCCCATTAGAGAGGATAGCAGTGGCACTGACTTAACCTGGCCATGGGAGAGCTGGAAATGCCCCTCAGAAAAAGTGACGTAGATCCAGAAGGTGCAAACCAGTTCATAGGTGAAGAAAAGCACAAGAGCACTTCAGAAAGAAGCAATCGCATGTGCCAAAGCCATGTGCTCTATACACTTTTAGGTATAACGGGGCGATTATTTTGATGTTAAACTGTGTGTGCGTGGTTTTTCAAATCCTCTTCCGCTCACCACATCTCCTTTCAAGCAGAGTCCAGGGCTTTTCAATGAACTGCCCTCAGGGTAAGCATATTATAGAAAGAATAAAGAATCAATTGTTTGGCTTTTGAGGGCTTAAGTAGATATTTTAAAATTAATAGCGTAGATATACATCTTTAAAACCATGGCTTTCACTGGCAAGATCCCAACATAGAATAGAATTCTAAGAAATTCGCTTTAAATAGGAGCAAAAGCCTAGAGGTCTGAATGAATACATTATAGAAAAGACGAGAATGCAAAATTGCACAAAACTTTTGTTTCCTCCCCAAAATTAACCTTCCTACTATATGTGGGAAAGAGCAATTTAGAGATATGAACTGCAGGGTTCTCTGGGAAAAGCCTAGTGGCCATGGCCAGGGCAGCAGAGTAATCGGAATATGCTTCAAGGATAAAAGAACAGAGTCTCATTACCCAGGGTATATAGCTAGGAAGACTGCAAACCTCCCAGAGAAATGCCCTGTGTCCAACATGGCATCTGAAGAGGGCAGCAGGAATCCTGTGAAGTACTTAGGCAATAAGCCGAGGGAAAACCTCATAGACTCGCTAACATGGGGTAGGTAGAAAGAAGCAGCTGAGAGGTCTGGCGAAGCAGAAGAATCTCTGAGGTTGGGGAAAAAAACATCCTGAATCTACAATTTGGAAGCCCTCGCAGACTCATGGTCATCATCAGCAGACTCCACAAGGATAGGCATCTGATGAGAAAGTTCCTCTTTCCATGGAGGAAAGTTATCTTCCCATGGAGGACAGTGAGCACAGAATAAATTGGCCTCCTTTTTCTTCTCCCTTTTCCTGAGGAGAAGAATATCATGTCACTGAGATCCCTAGGAAAAAAGGGAAGGAATGCGTGTCATTAGAAACCTCATGAGTTCACAAGACAGAATGGTTCTACGACCAAGACTCGAGTTTTCACTGGAAATGACTGAACATCCTTCATGTGGCATAGATTTCCCTCCCTCACCAGGAGTGGGGCAAATAAACCGAATTCAATTTAAAAAGGAAAATGCCCCCTTTTTGTACACATGAGTTGGTGACCGTGTGGACTTAAACCAGTTCTACGTGGAATACAGATGTCAGCAGTAATCATCATTGAATTTGGGGCAGAGCTTGGAAGTTGATGTTTCTACGGTACCCTCACAGTTGTCTTGAATTTACATTCCTGAGCAATGTCCTTCCTTTTTTAATACCTTGTAGGAAATTGGAAAGCAGGTTCATTTTGAACCTGTGTTCTTTTTATGAGTAGTCACTAGACATTTCCAAAATCCTTTTTCAGATCAAAAGATGTTTTAAAACTATGCTGTTTTGATCCCATGTGAGTAATTGTTGAATTACTGTTGGCTTGTTGTTAGATATACACGGTTGGCTTGAACATGACTTATTAAATGTTTTATCTTCTCCTACACTTACCTATATAAAATGAATTATTCAAGGGGTGCCTGGTTGGCTCAGTCGGTTAAGCATCCGACTTCGGCTCAGGTCATGATCTCACGGTTCGTGAGTTCGAGCCCTGTGACTGTGCTGACAGCTCAGAGCCTGGAGCCTGCTTCGATTCTGTGTCTCCCTCTCTCTCTCTGCCCCTCTCCCGCTCCCGCTTTGGCTCTCTTGCTCAAAAAGAAATAAATGTTAAAAGTGTTTTTAAACGGATTATTTGATGTGTACAAAAGAAACACATTCTTGTGGGAGGTAATTTTTTAGTTATTGTTAGAGTGATCTCATTGAGGGTGAGTGCCTTTGTCTCCTGGGAGTTGTTCTATGGCCACAACATGTACTGTCACCTGGAGAATGCTGCTGCTTGAAGACATCCTTTGCATTTTACCAATTGTCTTTATTAATAAGGGGCAAAAAGTCATCATTAACAAGAATGACTTAAATTGGGGAGAAGGAAATTGATGTCATCTGAGACTTTTCACTTTCAATTAGAATATAGTTTACATCTGCCTAATGCGAATTTCCGTGACCTGACCAATGTTGAGAGGTTTATATCCATCATCCCCCAAAAGTGACATTTTCATTTTAATATAAAGAAAAAACATGTTATATATTGCCTCCCCTGCAAGTAAAATCATGTATTCACAGCTCACAGATTTGAATTTAGACTAAAACACCTTGACTAACGAAAATGGTCACATTTCGATTATCTGAGATGAAAAGCAATAACACATATGTGCACTGGATCCCTCTTTGCATGGAAATTATTTTATAATTAGAAAGGCCGATCTCTGCATTTAAAAACCTATAATGGTTTTTCAAGTGTAAAAATAATAACACTGTCTTTATGTAATAGTTGGTGGCCAACCTACTTTGGAAGTTAGTTTTATATTTTTTATTTTGTTTTGCTAGAGATATGAAAAGATATCTGATACTCTTTGCACCTTTGCCATTGAAAGTAATATCCTGGAACACTTGAACACTTCATGTTTTATGCTGAAAGGGGCAGTAATGAAAAATAGTAAAATCACCAGTTACTCTAATGACCACTAGAGGTCTACTGATATCAAATTTCTGCCAACCTCCTTCATTTCTACAAATATTTAATTTCATATGAATTAAAGTAAATTTCCCGTTTTGTTATGTATCTTTTTTTCTGTGGACTCCAATTCCACTTAAAATTGAGGGTATTTGGTGGTTTGTGGTGTTTTGTTTTTGTTTGGGTGTGTTTTTTTTTTCCAAGTTAATTTGAGAGAGAGAGAATGGGCTCATTCATGCACACATGTGTACAAGCAGGAGAGGGACAGAGAGAGAGAGGGAATGAGAGAGAATCCCAAGGAGGCTCTGCTCTGTCAGCACAGAGCCCAATGGGCGGGGGGCTTGAACCCCTGAACTGTGAGATCATGACCTGAGCTGAATAAGTCAAGAGTTAGAGGCTCAACTGACTAAGCTACCCAGGTGCCCCTATGTGTTGTTTTTGTTTGTTTTGTTTTCCTCTGAAGTTGTATTTAAATACTATATCATGAGTATTAACTTTTAGGGAAAGTTAACTTTTAAGTGGTTAGTGTGTGTGTGTGTGTGTGTGTGTGTATGTGTGTATGTGTACATATATATATGTGTATGTATATATACACACACACACACACACACACACACACACATATATATATATACACACACACATACATACATATCCCATGTGCATATATATCACATTAGTTCAAATGAGACTGGCTTACTTTTCATTCAGTAGATTTTATAAATTCCATTTGCAAGACTTTACTCCCCGGTATGACACATTTTCACACTGACTTGTGAGTACACCTTCAGGGAGTTTGCGGTGTGCATACACGTCAAACGTAAACAGAGTTCACTATTCAAGGACTCATGCTGTAGTCAGTCCTGCTGCTAAAAAATAGATGGCTTCTATTTTGTTAGAATCAGGTAAGTGTTACTAGCCACCATTTTGTAGAAAATTTGTGTCTAAGACCCCTGGAAGTATTCAATGTTGTACTATTCAGATAATCTGCCTGCAATTTAAATCTGTGTGGAAGAACTAAGGAGCCCATCTCTAAGATCTGGCGCTTAGGAAGAGTTCCGTAAATGCTGTTCAAGTGACTTGTCTGTCTTGGACCACAGATGACATCTGGAACTCAGAAACACCCTATAATCAGAGAGTCTCTTGTATCTACAGTGCTTTAAAGAGTCCCAGCTCACAAAGATCAGTAGAAATGTCACGTTTGTTATTCTCTCATTCCAACACATCCAGTTCTGGCTCCATTCTCTTGCAAGAAAGAATAGTGAAATTAGAAATGTGCAGTCATCTTGTTGGAACAAGGAGGAAGGGAAATGTGTGAGTTCTGGGATTTTCTTCTGATTAGTCAAAATAATTATGAATACATCTGCAATAAAGAGAAAACCTCATCTTGAGGAAACATTACATCTACACTTTTTGGAGCATTTAGTGAACTGCCCCCGAATTTATTTTCGGACAGCATTCTGTCTAGGTGACAGGAGTCAGATTACAAATGCGGCGAAGGGATGATTTTCATTCAGTCCAGTTGGTGCTAATTTTTTGCCATATGTTGTTGGGTAAGTGTATTTTACACTATCCGGGACGGCCTTTTTTTTTTTTGAGTAAGCAGAATAGGGCTGCTGTTGATGTAAGGGATTTGGAGGATGCCAGAAATGGCTCCCCTGGGCTGCTGTGTGTAGATTTGAAGTGATCAAGTTTGTACACTCTCCAAAGGCTACTGTTGACCATGGGGCGAGTGAAAGCTGATTACAGGTCATCTTCTGCTCTGCCAAGCCAGATGTGCTGGTGCAAGCTGCATTCACCCAGAGGAATGGGCATCTTGTCATCTGACAAGACAAGCATGTCTTGCAAGTAGCCAAGGCCACTGTCGTTTGCTCAAGGCTTTCCCTGCCTGCCCCCTACTAAAGTATCACTCTCATTCGCCTATCATGATATGTAAGACTTTACCATTATCTTTGGTATCTGAAGTTTCTCCTGTTTCCCCCTTATACATAAAATCACATACACCCCTCAAAATATAACCTTTGCAACTGTGAAGGAACACCGAAATTTAAATTACCAACTACTCACTGGGAAGACTCAGGAGGAACTTAAAGGTTTTGAAAAAATTATGAAATGTATATGTTGTGTTACAATATATATTATATAGGAAATATGTAAAAATTCCAAACAAACACAAAAAGAGGAAATAGTGAAGTACGTATGTGTTTATAGTAGGATGTACTTACCACCCAGATTCACAATTATTTGCTTATAAACCCTTTATTTAAAAAAAATTTTTTTTAAATGTTTATTTTTGAGGGGGGGAGGGGCAGAGAGCGAGGGAGACACAGAATCCAAAGCAGGCTCCGAGCTTTGAGCTGTCACTACAGAGCCTGACACGGGGCTCGAACTCACAGACCATGAGATCATGACCTGAGCTGAAGTTGGAGGCTTAACTGACTGAACCACCAGGTGTGCTGCAAAGTCTAAATTGGGGCATGAAGAGCCCCAAAAGAGAATGTACTTTTGACTTTTGAGAATTCTGCTTCACTTTGGCCATGCCCTTCATGGTTTACATGGAGACTAATCCCTTCTCTCCTTTTGTTCAACTGTGATCTAATGAATGAAAATTTTTATTTCACTTACTACTTCTGGAAGCATTTCATAAAAATGATTGAGAAGCCTTATGATTGCTAATATAATGGGTTCAAGAGTAATTCATCCATTCTTCTTCAATTATTAAGCCCTTACTATGAGGTGGAAACTTTTTTTTAAGTTTATTTATTTTGAGAGAAAGGGCGGGGGGTGGGGAGGGGACAGAGAGAGGGAGAGAGAGAATCCTAAGCAGGTTCCATGTTGTCAACGAAAAGCCTGACACGGGGCTCAATCCCATAAATCTGAACCCTGAGATCATGACCTGAGCTGAGATCAAGAATCAGATGCTTAACGGACTGAGCCCTCAGGCACCCTGAGGCAGAAACTTTTTTACTCTAGGACCATAGCAATAAACAAGGCAGACAAGATATCTGTTACATTAGAATTTATATTCTAACAAAAGAAAGGCCTAGTTATATAAAATAAACTAAAAGACTAAATCCTATATATGAAAGGAAGCATGGACCATTAAAACAGCTTTTTTTAAAGAAAGAAAATTAGAAACAAGTTTTTCTTTTAAGAGGAAATTTATTTTTATTAAAGTTGTTTAATAACTAAGGGGGAAAAGTCCAATAAAGTATTTATTACAGTGTGCTCTGCTCTTTTCTGGGTATCTAAGAAACATCAATATTACTTGATCTATGAAACTTGTAATTCTCATTCCCCCCCACCATAAAATACACTTAATGACTCTTCATTCTTGAGTTAGTTTCATACTTTATGAAATATTGCTTACAAAATTAGGTAAGCTACGAAAGAATGACCATTGTAAAAACTGGTTATTCAAATGTTATCAGTTGAGGTAAGTAAAACTATGTAAGAACTTGGACTTCTTGTGGTTTCATAGGGTAGTTCATCCTCAAAGCTATAAAAAATACTACATACTTGTGATGGGCAAAAGGAACATGGCTACTTGGTATTTTCCTGCTGCAAAAACTAAAAAAAAATGATTTTGCTGTTGTTTTTTTCTGAACACCAAATATAAAGCTTTATATTTTGTTTCTTATTTTTTTAAAGCTGTTTTTTGAAGCAGTTTTAGTTTTGGACTTCCATATACATCCTGCCCCCACACATACATAGTCTCCACAAGAGAGGGAGGCAAATAAGAGACTTTTAAATACAGAGAAGAAACTGAGGTTGCTGCAGAAGAGGTGGGTTGGGGGGATGGGTTGAATGGGTGATGGACATTGGGGAGGGCACTTTTTGGGATGAGCACTGGGTGTTATATGTAAGAGGTGAATAACTGGGTTCTACTTCTGTAGCCAAGACTACACTGTATGTTAACTAACTTGAATTTAAGTTAAAAAAAAAAAAGAAGGTGGCACTTGGAAGAAGGTCATCTCCCAAAGAGGAAAAAAAAAAAATCACCCACCAGAATGGTACATTTTTTTTTTTTTAACCAAGGGTGAACCTGTATTAACTCATAATAATCACCCACAGTCCTTGGGGTTCACTCTTGGTGGTATATGTTCTGTGGGTTTGGATAAATGTAAAATGACATGATCCATCATTATAATATCATAGAGTGTTTTCACTGCCTCTGTGTTCTGCTCATTCATCTCTCTCCCCACCCACCCCTGACACACAGTGGTCTTTTATTGCCTCCACAGTTTTGCCTGTTCCAGAATGTTACGTAGTTGGAATAATACAGTATGAAGCCTTTTCAGATTGGTTTCTTTCACTTAGTAATATGCATTTAAGATTCTATCATATCTTTTCCTGACTTGATAGCTCATTTATTTTTGGCAGTGAATAATATTTCACTGTCTGAGTGTTCCACAGTTTAATTCTCTTATCCACCTACTGAAGGCCATTTTGTTTGTTTCCAAATTTTAACAATTATGAACAAAGCTGTTATAAACATCCATGTGCAGTTTTTGTGTGTACATAAATTTTCCTTGGGATAAATGCTAGGGAACATTATTGATGGGTTGCATCATAAGGGTGTGTTTAGCTTTTGGAAACCACCAAACTGTCTTCCAAACTGGCTATGTTATTTTGCATTCCCACCAGCAGTGAATGAGAGTTCCTGTTGCTCCATATCCTTATCAGCATTTGATGGTGTTTGTTTTCTGGATTTTAGCTATTCTAATAGGTATGTGGTTGTATCTCATTGCTGTTTTAATTTACATTTCCCTTATGACATATGATTTGGAGTATCTTTTCATGTACTTATTTGTCACCTGTATATCTTCTTTCTGAGACCTCAAGTCAGGTCTTTGGCCCATTTTTAATTAGTTTGTTTTCTTATTATTGACAAAATTTTAAGAGTTCTTAGTATGTTTTTGAATAATAGTCCTTTATTATATATGTCATTTGCATTTTTTTCCAGTCTGTGGCTTGTCTTATCATTCCCTTGATATTGTCTTTGGCAGAAAAGTTTTTTTTTTTTACTTTTAACAACTTGTCAGTTGTTTCTTTCACAGATCATGCCTTTGATGACTTGTGCAAAAAGGTCATCACCATACTCAAGGATATTTAGGTTTTCTCCTGCTTATCTTCTAGAAGTTTTCTAGTTTTCATTTTATGTTTAGATTTATGATTCATTTTGAGTTAATTTTTGTGAAGGGTCTGGGCCTAGATTAATTTTTTTTACATGTGGACATCAGTTGTTCCAGCACCATGTATTGAAGACACTGTCTTAGCTTCATTGTATTACATTTGCTACTTTGTCAAGATGAGTTGACTATTTTTATGGGTCTATTTCTGAGCTGTCTATTCTTTTCCATTGATCTATTTATTTAAACTTTGGCCAATATCACACTCTCTTGATTACTGTAGATTTACCATAAGTGTTTAAGTTGGGTAGTGTTAGCTCTCCAACTTTATTCTTCTCCTTCAATATTGTATTGGCTGTGCTAAGTATTTTGACTTTCTATGTAAACCTTAGAATGGTTTTTCAATATCCATTAAATAACTTGGTGGGATTGTGACTGAAATTACATTGAATCTATAGATCAATTTTAGAAAACTGGCATCTTGACAGTATTGAGTCTTTCTATCCATTAACATGGGGTATCTCTCCATTTATTTATTTAGGGTTTTTTTTTTTTTACTTTGCTCATCACAGTTTTGTAGTTTTCCTCACTACAGGTAGGTAGGTAGGTAGATAAGTAGATAGATATTGTACATACTTTGTTAGATTTATACCTAAGTATTTCATTTTGGGGGATGGATGTTGTGTTTTTAATTTCAAATTCCACTTGTTCATTGTTATATATAAAACTGGCATTTTACACACAATTTGTTTCACAACCTTCCTATATTCACTTAGTTTCAGGGGGCTTTTGTTGATTCGTCAGATTTCCTAATACACAATCAAGTCATCTGTAAACAAAGACAGTTTTGTGTTTTCATTTCTAATATGTATATAATTTATTTCCTTTTCTTATTGCATTAACTAAAACTTCCAATATGACATTGAAAGGCACAGGTGATAGTTTATATTGTTTTCTTGTACCTGATATTATGGGAGAGCTTTGAGTTTCACACCATTAAGTATGATGTTAGCTATGGGTTTTTTTTTTTTTTTTTGTAGACAGGCTTTATCAAGTTGAAATATTGCTCTTCTATTTCTAGTTTACTGAGAGTTTTTTATCATGATTAGCTTTTGGATTTTATCAACTGCTTTTTCTTGCTTCTATTGATGTGATTATGTGATTTTTAAAAATCTACTGATGTGAAGAATTATGTTAATACACTTTGGAACGTAGAATCAGTTTTGTATACCAGAGATAAATCCCACTGGTCATGGTGTGTAATTAATTTTATGACTTTTTTAGATTCAATTTGCTAATATTTTGTTGCATCTATGTTTATGAGAGATATTGGTAGGTAGTTTTATTTTCATGTGATGTATTTGTCTGGTTTTTGTGTAAGGAAAATACTGACCTCACAGAATGAATTAAGATGTATCCTCTCTATTTATGTCCTCTGAAAGAGATTGTAAAGGATTAGTATAATTTTTTCTTTAAACGTTTGGTGGAATTCACCAATAAACATATCTGGTCCTAGTGCTTTTGTTTTAGAAGGTTATTAATGACTTATTCAATTTCCTTGATAGATATTGGTCTATTTAGATAGTCTGTTTCTTCTTGTTTGAGTTTGGCAGCCTGTGTCTTTCTAGTAATTGGTCCAGTTCATCTGTGGATTACCAAATTTGTGGGCATAGAGTTGCTTCATATTATTCTTTGTTATCTTTTTAATGTGTTTTTTTTTCCTCTCTCTCTCTTTCTTTTTCATTAGTCTGTTGAAGCTTATTGATCTTTACAGAAAATTATTTTTTGGTTTCTTTCATTTTTTTTATTGAATCCTGTTTTCAATTCCATTGGTCCCTTCTCTAATTTTTATTCTTCTCTTCTGTTGAATTTGAATTGAATTTTTCTCCTTTTTTACTTTCAGGAAGTGGAAACTTGTTAATTTTAGATCTTTCATATTTTCTAATATATATATTCAATACTATAAATTTCACCCTAAGCACTGCTTTCACTCTTTTCCACAAATTTTGATAAATTGTGTTTTAATATTCATCTAGTTCTAAATTTTAAAAATTTTCTTGAAATATCTTCTTTGACTTATGTGTTATTTAGAAGTGTATTGTTTTTGTGGCTCAGTCAGTTAAGCGTCTGACTTTAGCTTAGGACATGATCTCATCGTTAGTGAGTTTGAACCCACATTGGGCTCTGTGCTGACAGCTCAGAGCCTGGAGCCTGCTTCTGATTCTGTCTCTCTCTTTCTGTCCTGTTCATGCTTTGTCTTTTTCTCTCAAAAATAAATAAACGTTAAAAAAATTAGAAGTGTATTGTTTTGTTTTATTTTGCTTTTAAGTTTTTATTTAAATTCCAGTTAACAGAGTGTAATATTAGTTTAGTGATTCAACGCTTACATACGACACCTGGTGCATAAGAAGTGCACTCCTTAATCCCTATCACCTGTTTAACCCATCTCCCCCCCCCCCCCACCTCCTCTCTGGTAACCATCAATTTGTTCTTTATAGTTAAGACCCATTAGGCTAGCTGCAAGGTTCTCAGGAAACATGGCAAGCCAGAAGGGACTGGCTTGATATATTCAAAGTGCTGAATGAGAAAAATTTGCAGCCATGAATACTCTATCCAGCAAGGCTATCATTCAAAATAGAAGGAGATATATAGAGTTTCCCAGACAAACAAAAACTAAATGGGTTCATGACCACTAAGCCAGCCCTGCAAGAAGTATTAAATGGGGGACTCTTTGACTGGAAAGGATACAAATGTATTATTTAATTGCCACATATTTGGGTATTTTCCATTGATCTTTTATTGATTTCTAGTTTAATTCCAACATGGTCTAAGAGTATACATTATATAATTTCTATTCTTTCAAATGTGTTAAGGTATGATTTATGGCAGAATGTACTCTAACCTGTTGAATGCCCCATGTGAGCTTGAGAAGAGTGTATATTCTGTTGATGTTGGACGAAGTAGCCTATAAATGTGAATTTAATCTAGTTGATTGTTAGTGTTGTTGAGATCAACTGTGTCCATACTGATTTTCTAGATGCTGGATCTGTCTATTCCTGAGAGGGAGATGTTGAAATCTCCAACTCTGATAGTGGATTCATCTGTTTGTTGTTCCTTACAGTTTTATCAGTTTTTGCTTAACATAGTCTGACACTGTTGTTAGGCACATACACATTAAAAATTGTGGAGAACAATTGTGGAGAACTTGGAGAACTGAACTCTTTATCATTATGTAATGCCCTTCTTTATTCCTGATAAATTTCCTTGATTTGAAGTTTACTGTGTCTGTAATTAATATAGACCCTCTGCTTACTTTTGATTATTATTAGCATGGTAAGTGTTTTTTCCATCCATTTACTTTTAATCTATATGTAGTTTTATATTCATATTTAAAGTAGATTTCTTATAGACAACATATAGTTGGATTGTGTTTTTTGATTCACTGTGACAATGTCTGTCTTTAACTGGTGCATGTAGACCATTCACATTCAAAGTGACTATTGATGTGGTTAGATTAATAACTAACCACATCTGTCACTCTTTATTTGTTCCTCTTGTTCCTTTTCTTTTTTTCTCTTCCACTCTTTTTCTGCCTTTTGTAGCTTTAATTGAGCATTTTAAGATTCCATTTTTCCTCCTTTTTAGTATATCAGTTTTACTTCCTTTTTTACATTTTTAAATGGTTTCCCTAGGGTGGACAGTGTACATTTATAGATAATCCAAGTCTACTTTCAAGTAACATGTACCACTTCACAGTAGTGTGAATACCTTATAATAATGTGTGTGTGTGTGTATAACATATATGTGTATATGTGTGTATATACATGTATATATGTATGACATATATGCTTTTTTGTGTATGTATATATAGATACAGATACACACGTGTGTGTATACAAAAACAGACATATTTGAAAAATTGTAGGAATTATTTTGTATAAACTGTTATCTGTTAGATCAATTAAGCATAAGAAAAATACAATTTTTTGTTTTACCTTACCTTATTCTTTCTTTGATGCTGTTTCTTCCTTTATGTAGATCCAAGTTTCTAACCTACATTATTTACCTTCTCTCCAAAGTTCTTTTTTTCTTTTCTTTTTTTTTATTTTTTTATTTTTTGTAAGATTACTGAAAAAATATTCCCTCATTTTTTGTTTGTCTGAGGAAATCTTGGTTTCTCTTTCACTTTTGAAGGATATTCGCAGGGTACAGAATTCCAGGTTGATGGGTTTTTTTCCTCTTAACACTTTAAATATTTTACTTCACTCCCTTCTTGCTTTCATGGTTTCTGAGAAGTAGGAGTAATTTTATCTTTGTTCCTCTATAGGTAAGGTGTTATTTTTTCCCCTCTGGCTTCTTTCAGAATTTTGTCTTTCATTTTCTATTATTTGAAAATGATATGCCTAGGTGTAGTGGGGTTTTTTGTTTGTTTGTTTGTTTTTAATTCACCCTTTGGTATTCATCTGGCCTGTTGTTCTCTGAGTTTCCTAGCTTTGTGGCTTAATGTCTGACATACATTTGGGGAAACTTTCAGTCATTCTTATTTCAAATATTTCCTCTCTTCCCTTCTCTCTTTCTTCTGTTTCTGGTACTCCCATTATGTGTATGTTATACCTTTTGTAGTTGTCCCTCAGTCCTTGAATATGCTTTTGTGTTTTGTTTTGTTTTGTCTTGGTTTAGTTTTTGTTCTCTTCCTTTTTTTGTGTTTGAGGATTCTATTGATATATCTTCTAGCTCAGAGATTCTTTTATCAGCTGTGTCCAGTCTACTAATAAACCCATGTAATGCATTCTTCATTTCTGTTACCTTCTTTTTTTTATATAACCTATAGCTTTTCTTTTTGGTTCTTTCTTAGTATTTCTATCTCTCTGCTTATACTTCAGTCTGCTTTTGCACATGCCTACTTGTCTACTTTATTAACTAGAGCCCTTAACATATGAATCATAGCTGTTTTCCATTCCTGGTCTGATAATTCCAACACCCTGCCATATCTGGTTCTGATATTCTGTCTCTTAAAATTGTTTTGTTTTTGTTTTTGTTTTTTGCCTTTTGGTATGTCTTGTAATTTTTTCTCGATAGCTAGACATGATATAATGGGTAATAGAAACTGTTACAAATAGGCCTTTAGTGATATACTGTGAGGTGGGGGCGGGGTGGGAAAGTATTCCATAGTCCTGTGATTAACTCTCAGTCTTTTAGTGGCCTTGTGCCCAGGTGTTTCTCAGTTTTCTTCTCCCTGCCCTTGGTGGGGCAGGATAGCAAAATTGGGCTGGATTTGGGTATTTCCCTTTTGCAGCAGATTTTACTCTGGTTAACTCATTTTTCCTGAGTGCAGGCTTTGTTTAGAAGAGCCTCTCTTTTATTTCAGAATGGTTCCTCTCCCTCCTGCTGCCAGATACCCAAGGGGATTTTTCTCTGGTATTTACAATAGGAATCTGGTTTAGCTCCATTGGTAAATCTGACAATATTGTGTCCCCCTCCCTACACCCCACCAGGCCTAGATCCTCCTGGAGTTATTCACTCTCAGAGTTATCAACACTGAGCCTCCAACAATTCATCATTTACAGTTCATATCTTCCTACCCTGGCACTGGCTCCCATGGCAGTTTCCTTTTATGTGTCTGAGTCCTGGTAAGCTAAGATGCCCTGCATTCACCTGTCTGATTGTCCAGTCTTGGTGGTTGCTATTTGCCCTGTGTCCTGTCCCCTCTAGGTACCCAGAAGATTTGTTTATTTCAATCTTCTGGCTTTTTTCTCATTAGGACACAGTGGTGACTTCCAAGCTCCTTCCATGTAGAACAGGAAACTGGAAATGATTTCATTTTGTTTACTTCCCTTAGCTAAAAACCAAAAACCAAAAAAAACAAACAACAACAAAAAAATCCACAAACAAAACAAAACACAGTAGTTGTGAGATAAAAGACATAGTCAACCCTCTAAGGAGTAAAATAACAAAGAAGAGCAGGTAACTAATATGAGAAAAAATTTCAAACTAACAAGTAAAGGAACAGAAACTAATAAAAGAATTATTTCCCCATCAAATTGGAAAATATTTTTAAAAGATAATGAAATTGTTATGGTATGATATAATTTTGTAAAGCAGACACTCTGTAACACACTGATATAATGTAAATTGGTACACTCTTTCTAAGACAATTTGCAAGTATGTTTCAAGAAACTGTAAAATATTTATAAGTCTGAATTATAAGTGAAACTATAATTCCAAGAATTACTCTTAGAAACATAATCTAAACAGTAATTATAGGTACAAATAGATATATATTATCTGACAACAGAGTAATGGATAGCAAATGCCTGTTTTTTCGCTGATGTATCTCAAGTGCCTGATCATATTAGATGCTCATAAATATTTGTTTAATTAATGAATATTATTAATAGAAAATTATATCACCATTAAAAATATTAGCTTTGAAGAATAGTCAGTGATATAGGAAAATATCCATATATAATTTTAGTTCACAAATATGATTGTAAAATTTATATATACAGCATGTTTCCAACTTAGTGATTTATTTTTTTCTTTATATGTTTATTATATGACATTACGCAATATTACTACATATGAAGAAAGGCTAGCTCTAAGTTCTATTAAATATGTTTCTTACCTTTAGACTTTATACTATTTTTAAATATATAATGAACTTATAGTATCTTAATTTGTAATTAATTTAATTTATATAAATAGTTTAACATCTCAATTGTTAAAATAGCATACACAAAAATATATCAATGCCTTACCTATTCTCTCTTCTTGCTTCACACAGGTAACTGCTTTCAAATATTTTAGCGGTTTGTTTTTCATTTCTAACATGTTTCTTAAAAAAAAAATTAATGTTTATTTATTTTTGAGAGAAAGAGAGAGGCAGAGTGTGAGCTGAGGGGAGGCAGGGCGGAGAGGGAGACACAGAATCCGAAGCAGTCTCCAGGCTCCAAGCTGTCAGTACAGAGCCTGACACCGGGCTCAAAACTATGAACCACCAGATGGTGACCTGAGCCAAAGTTGAACCCTTAACTGTCTGAGCCATCAGGGCACCCCCATTTTTAAATAACCACTTCTTCTTGGTATTTCTTGATTTTTTTAGTTTACACTTTAGACATAATATATTGGTTTTCTATAGCACTCTCTTATCCTCTCTCTCCTGACACTTCCCAATTTAGTTACTTCATATTTTTTAGTTAAAAAATATTGAATTTAATTCTCATGTAAATGGTATCCATAAGTGACCATATTTTCTTTTTTATAAAATTTTTTCTATTATTTCTTTCCTGGAGAAAATAAGTCCCTGCTTTTTTATTTGATTTATTTATTATTTTATTTTATTATTTATTTTATTTATTTCTAGACATCTGTTATTTTGTAGATCCATTATTGAACACATACATAGATATTTGGATTTATTATTTCTTTTTTGTTACAGTTGTAGTTTTAAGAAATTTATCTATTTCATCTAATTTACTTAATTTATTGGCTCAAATATTTAGAATATCACCTTATTATTGTTTTAATGTTTGTAGAACCTGCAGTGATGCCATTTCTCATTACTTATATTGATAATTTATGTATTTTGATTTTTATTATTTTCATGAAGTTGTTCCAAGGGATTATGAATTTTATTAATATTGTCAAAGAACCAACTTCTGGCATATTACCTCTTCTCTATATTTTGTATATTTCCTCTTACATGACGACCACTGTGAATTTTTAATAATTTATTCTTCTTAGTTTTCATTTGTTTTTCATTTTCTAGCTTCTTAAATAATTTTAGCTTCTTCACATGCACATTTTGTTTTCATATTCGTTAAAATGAGTATATTTTAAAAATTTCCTTGTGATATTTGACCCACGGATTATTTGGAAGTAAATATTCAGTTCCAAATCTTTTGTGTGTGTGTGGGTGTGGATTCTTTTTTAGATTTTTAATTGTCTTCTATATGATTTGTGTACTTTTAAATTTACTTAGACTTGTTTCATGGTCCATTATATGATATGACTTGATGGAAGGTTCGGGTACACCTGAAAATAAGAATATTCTATACTTATTTTGTGCAGTATTCTGTATATGTCAATTAAATCAATTTGGTTGATAGTGTAGTTCAAATCTATATCCTTACTAGTTTTTATCTACTTGTTTTATTAATGACTGAGGAACATATATTAATCTCCAACATAATTGTACATTTATCTGTTTTCTCCCTTTAATTCTGTCCATTTTCTGCTTCACATATTTTCAAGCTTTGTTATTAAATGTATACACACATTCAGGACATCTCTTCTTGATAAATTGACCTTTTGTCTCTATAAAATGTAATTTTATATCACTGGTAATACATTTTTATTTCATTATATTACCATTACATTTTTTGTAATGTACAATTTTATTGAAGTACATTTTATTATATTGAAATCTATTTTGTCTAATGCTAATATAGCAATACCAGTTTTCATATGAATGATGTACCATGTTCTGTCATTTTTCTTCTCACCTACCTGTCTCTTTAGATTTAAAATATAGCTCTGTATGACATATATAATTGGTTGCCTCTCACTACCTCAGTCTCTCTAGACAGACAGGTAAGGAGGTACGTAGGTTGGTAGGTAGGTAAATAGACCTAACTCTAGATGTTGGTATGTATTTCCAGTCTGATAATCTCTAATTAGAATACTTTTAGTTCTAATGTTTTTTCACGGTTATCTGGGAACTTCAGTATGTGTCTACCATATTATAGCACACTTAGAATTAATACTTTGTTTTCATATGTTTTACTTCATAACTTAGAAACTCCATGTTTATATTACCATTTTTGCTTTTAATAGCCTTTTAAATAAAGTAAGAAAGATTAAAAATAGTCTATTTTCTACATGTTTATAATTTCTTTCACTTCTAAGCTGAGTTTCCAATTATTTACTTTTATACTGAAGGATTTACTTTATCATTTTGTTGTGCACATTCTGCTAGGGACAGATTCCCGCACTCAGCTGTTGCTTAGTGGATATATCTTTATTTTGTATTCATTTCTCAAGGACTTTTTCACTGTAGAATTTTAGGTTACGAGTATTTTTCCCTCCAACACTTTAAAGACGATGTTTTTTATGTTCTGGGTTGAATTGTTTATTATGTGCAGTTGGCAATCATTCTTGTTCTTCTGTACATTATGTGGAAATAAATGAAGACCAAATGAGAACAGGCAAAGGCTATTTATTCAGAGCTGGCTATAGCAAGAGTCAGCCACCATTACTGATGTTTGCAGAGACTCAAAGACAGGCAGAGGAGCGGGAAAGCTTTACAGTGAAAGCAAAGGAAAGCCTTCAAGTAAACCCTGATTAGAAGCTGTTGGCCTGGGGAAGCTGGAAGTGGGCTAATTAGAAGTGGTACATTCTGTGCAGTTAGTTAGGGCTGCGTAGGGCTTTCTTTGGTTAGTCATAAGTTGGATGTGGGACAGAAATTAGGGAAGCTGTCAGTTACTAATCAGGTCCTGGCCAGTTTGAACCAGTTGTATAGAGGTTATTGCTGGGCTTTTTAGGCTGGTTTCTAGAGAAGGACATCTGATTGCCTCCACATCTGGCTTACATAGTAGTCTGACTTTCTGGGCTAGTTACTGTAGAAAATGAGTTGGTTTCCTGAGATGGTTGCTGCAGATTGTGGGTCCCAGTTCTATTTTTGTATGTGGTCTGGCCATTATCTGTATGTATATTCATTCTTTCAGTTATGTGTATTTTTGTCTCTGTCTTCTGTTAAGATTATCTTATATTTTTGGTTTTCAGCAGTTTGCCTATGGAATGCTCAGGTGTGTGTGTGTGTGTGTGTGTGTGTGTGTGTGTGTGTGTAAATTCTGATTAGGGTTTGTTGAGTCTTTTAAAACTGTGAGTAGAGATTTCTTTCAGTTGCTTCAATTTTTCAGACTTCTCTTTTCCAAAAACATTTTCAGCCTCATTTTCCCTCTGATCTCCTTTGCAGATTTCAATTGCATGATTACATGTGTATTATTGATATTATGTCACAGATCACTGACATTTTTACTGTCACTTTTTTCCAACAATCTTTTTGCTTCCATGCTTTTAATTTAGATAATGTCTTCTCACTTGACTTCAAATTCACTTATCCTTTCTTTACCCATGTTAAGTCTTCTCTTAAACACGTCAAATGAACTTTAATTTCAGACAACATATTGTCTAATTCCATAATTTCTATTTAGTGCTTTTTTAGAGCTTCCTGTTTTCTGCTGAAATATGCTATCATTACACCCAATATATTAATCTTTTGCTATAAGTTGTTTAACATGTTAAACTTGTTTAATATGACTAACAAGTTAATAATGATTATTGTAAAGCCCAGGCATGCCAATTTCAATAATGAATTATCTATAGAGCTTCTATTTATTTTGCTTTCCCTTTATTATGGGTAATATATCCCTCCCGTATCTTGTAAAGTTTTATTTTTTCTGGACATTGTTATAAAAGAATGGTGGAAACATTGTTTCGATTCTTTTCCCAGGTAATAAAACCCTTTCACTTGTCTAGTGGTTAGGGTAAGGGGCTAATCATTCCAAGTTCCTCTGATCGATGAGCCATAGTTTGAATTATATTGAGTTAATCTTTGGTTTGTCAGGCTACCACCCCTTTTTTCATCTTATCAGTATTTGGGCAGAGAGGGTATTGTATTGCAGCTCCAAGTTTGTTCACTCTTTAATTCAAATTGGAAAGCATTTTGAGATATAATTACTTCAAGAATGCTTAGGAATTAGCAATTTCTCTTTCCATTGTTCCTTCCTCCACTGCTGCTTCCTGGTAAAATTTGAGGAGGCGAGGAAGAAGAATTGACATACTCAGGTATTTGTTTTCACATTTAGGGCTATTTTCAGTTTTTAAAGCATTCTGCAAGACCCAACTGTCGTCTAGTCTTGCCCGACTTGTCCTCATCTCTGCAGAGCCTCTCCATCTGCAGTGGGTCTGTACCTGCACTGACACATTTGTGGCCACCACCAGGCGGTGCATGGTGCAGGTGCAGAAACTGTAGCACTGCTTTGCTCACCTAGTTTATTTAACTCTTAGCTCACTGGCTTTTCCTTCTCACGTTGTTCCTTAGTTTTTCATCATTTCCCTTCTCTCTTAACTTTGTAGCACCTTGTGGCTCAGTGTTTGGATACTTCCTGTTTTCTGTGTGCAGTCACTCCTTTGGTGATAGCAGACTCGAACATTTACATATCATCTGTGCAGTGACGACTCATAGTTATATCTCCGAACTAGGCTTCTACTGTTAACACCAGACTTGTATTCCCAAACCCCCATTTGGCATTTCCATCTGGACATAAAATAAGCATCTTGATCCATCCACAATTTAACTCTTTCTAAAATAATCAATCAGTCAATCAGTCTTGCTTCACCTGCATCCTTGTCTGCCTCAACTCCGTCCTCTTAGTTGCTCAGACCAGAATACCTGGAGTCAGGTATCACTTCCTTCTTTTTAGCATTCAGCATTCGATCAATCAGATAACTTTCTGGTTCTTTTATCTTCAGAGTATATCCAGAATCTGGACCCTTATCTCCCTTTCCAAACCTACTCTCCTAGTCCAAACCACCAACCAACATCATTTGCCTGTTTTTTTAAAGTAACCTCCTATCTAGTCTCCCTGCTTCCACTCTTGTTTCCTTTTCCGTCCTACAGTGCATTCTCAACCTGGGTGATCCTTTTGAAGCCTGGGTCAGATCATGTTATTCTTTTGCTCAAAACCAGAGGCTTCCCCATCTCTCACTGTAAAATCTGAAGTCTTTGTATGGCCTGGCTACAACGAGCTTCCTGCTGTTCTTCAGACATGCCAGCTGTACACAGGCCTCAGGGTTCTTCGTGCTTCTTATTAACTTTGCTTGAAACTTTCTTATCTGCATATTTTGCCCCATTACCTCCTTCGAGGGTTTGCTCAAATATCATCTTCTCAGTGCATTATTAAGTGACCAGTTCATTTACATAGCAAACTCTATACACTTTCCCCACTTTATTTTGCCCTATAACACTATTTTCTTCAACTATCTATGTAATTTACTTTAGTATTTTGTTTGTTTTTTTTTTCCTCCCCCACCATTGGAATACAAGCGGGGCAAAAGGGATTATTTTCCCTGTTTCGTTTATGCTGTATCCATAGAACAATGCCTGACACATAGAAGGTATTTTGGAATATTTCTGTGTATTAGTAGTTGTTCTTTTGTCCCTTGGCTAGCTGTTCATATTGCCAGTTTTTGTCCTTTACATTATGACAGTCTAAAGGTGAAGAGATTTCTTTGTTTTACAGTGACCCTTTCCTTGTCCCCGTTATATATTGTTATATTGATTATTATAGAGATCTGGGATTATTGTTACAATTAGAAAAAGCAAACACAGTTTTCTTGAACAAAGGTTAAGTGTTATCCTAGGGAAACGGAACATATATTTGTATTCCGTCTTTGAAAAACTACTTTGCAAATATTAAAACACTTTTCAAATATAAGGAATTAAAATATTGTGCATAGTAGACAGCTTTTTAGTACTGATTTGACATGCCAGCTCTCCACTAGCAACTACACGCTGCTTTTAAATATTGTGGAGCCTACGTAAAGTGTAAGTAAAGTTTGAATATTCAAATTTCATGTAAATAATTTAATATTTTTATAACAGAGTTCCAAAATACTTTTCCCTTTATAGCATATTCACGGCTCTTTAAATTCATAGCAATACCTATGCTCGTGGACCAATTTTAATCAGGTGTAAAGACTCTTAAATAATTGAAAAATCCAGAAAATTAAGAGTAACTGCTCATGTTTAATAACGGACTTACAGAGTGGAGGTGGGTTTGGCGATGGGTGAAATAGGCGAAGGGGATTAAGGGTACACCCATCATACTGAGCACTGAGTAATGTACACAATTGTTGAATCATTATATTGTACACCTGAAACTAATATAACACTGCATGTTAACTATACTGGATTAAAATAAAAACTTAATTTAAAGAATGGAATTAAAGAACTTTGTATTTTAATGTAATAAAATGGTAAAATCTCTTGAGAGCTATTTTGATAATTCTCAAGAGTGAATGAACCATCTAAAATAAAGAGATGTTCCACCATTATAATTTTGCAATGAGTAAAAAGTATATCCCAAATTAAACTTCTTTTTTAGGTTAATTATTCATGACCACTATTTAAAAATTTATGCAGACATTATTTTAATCTCTGTGTAAATATCCCAAGCAAATTTCAAATTGTTATTTTTGTTGTTAGAATATATACATGAAATCAGTTTATCCTAAGAGATGGCTTATGTATTTTAGAGATTAATAATCCCCAAGTTAAGCTCTTTTAACAAGAGTTGTGTTTTGGAAATCTGTTTACATATTTAAAACCACTCAAAGTGTTATATATCATTTAATGGCAAAATTTTGAACTTTTTACTTAGAAATTTCCTGAAACATTCAAGCAGAGTCCTCAAAGCAAATAAACCAATGCTCTAAAATTTCCTACAAATTAACTACTTAGCATTTTTTATATCTCCTAATTTTTTATATCTCCTGTCAGAAATTCTTAGCCTTCATGACTATCATCAAACTACGTAGTTAACAATTTATTCAAAGTTATAAAACAGTTATTTTACTAATCAGGAAACATAGATGTGTATGTATCTTCAAATTAAAATATAAAATGACGAATCATAATTTTAGTGCATTTTATAGTATAAACATCCTTTGCAGAATATTTTTTAAGGGGAAAACTCATTTGCAGGCTGAAATCCTTGTTAGTATCACAAATAATAAAAGTTACGCATTTTAGCCTTTAAAAAAAGAAAAAAAAACTCATTTCTTTGATGAAACTGTTGGGTATTTAATTTTAGAATGTCTGATATTCAACATTTCATTTCAGGATTTTAGAATGTATTGTGATATCACTTTAACTTCAGTGAACATGTAGGGAGAATACGTGTAACTGAAAGAGATAGAGAAAGCAATATATGTGAATATTAATAAACTGCTATTGGCTTTTAGTTGATTTTATAACTTTCAAACAAAATTGATAAAAGCTGTGTCAAAGATACACAATCAAATGGAATTATGAGATGATTAGCGATGTTTGAGAAAATTGAGTGTGTGTGTGTGTGTGTATGTGTGTGTGTGTTTTCTTTGACACATCTGCTTTCCCTTCTAACACTTCCTAAAAGTGCACTAAACTAGATTTCTAAGCTAATTTTTAATGAGATTTTACTTGTTTCTGTTCTAAAGAATGCAGTGATATCCTTATTTGAATAGTTTTTATCATTCAAGTTAATTGCCTGTTTCATTGAGTTGGTTTAGTAAAATCAAATAACTTTCTATGTAGATTGTGTTATCTAGCACGTGAGTAAATATTGTATATTTTAATTTTTTGCCGTAAAAACAAGATGTTTATAAATTACATGTATTCTAAAAACATCATGGGGAATAAACGTTAAAATTTTGGAAATTTTTATGCATTAGGATGGTCATAGTAGGATGCTTTTCAGGTAAACCATCTAGAATATGGTTGGAAGATTTGTAAGACTTGAATGAGTATTTTCTCTTAAAAACGTTTTTAATGTTTATTTATTTTTGAGAAAGAGAGAGACAGAGTACAAGTGGGGGATGAGCAGAGAGAGGGGGAAACACAGAATCCAAAGCAGACTCCAGGCTCTGAGCTGTCAGCACAGAGCCCGACGCAGGGCTCGAACCCATGAACTGTGTGAGACCATGACCTGAGCCGAAGCTGGACACTTAACTGACTGAGCCACCCAGGTGCCCCATAAAGGAATACTTTCAAGTCTAGGGATCAAAGTTACATAATGACAATCTATAGAAATGTATTTATGCTAGATTATATCATGACTAATAATACTATTGAATTATATTTCACATTTCAGAAGTAAAGCATATGTATTACATCTACTATTAATAATACCACCAATTTGTTTTCCATTTTGAAATTTCAAAGAGCAATTTTCATTATAATGATCCTGGAATGTGGATATTTCATAATTTGGAATGTGTGCTAATCTACCAAAATAAAATATGCTCTAGCATATGATCTTCAAAAACAGTTCTTTATGAATGGTTAGAAGTCAGACTCTGTAATTTCATTGACCCTGCTTCTGATGAACTTAATAATGGAGATAATAGGATCCAAGGCTTTTATGATATTGTAGTATAAGTGGAGAGAAGAAAAGGACATGTGCCTTGGGGCTGTATACAGTCTCTATAATATAATACAGTGAGTATAATCATAATAATATTGTTTACATAAAGCATTGATGACAATTCCATATTACAGTCTTTATTTCTTTTTATTCCTTTGACCTGCTTCATTTAAGTTTCAACAAATAAGAGGAATTGGCAAAAAGACACTGTGTAGTGTGTCCTGCTTTACTTTTCTTGGACTCATTTGATCCTTCACTGGTGCTCATCCTGCACTATGTTTTGCTATTCATAGGTGACAGTGTACTGATTGTATTCTGTAAATTGTACTTGACTTCTTATGATGGTCTTTGTGTCATAATTATTAATTCTTTCTAAACACATGAACGATTTAGTCACACCATTCAATATACAGCAAGGAAGAAAAAATGGCATTTTCCAATTATGTAAATAAAATTAATTGTTGTCTGTGCATAACAAAGTCTCTTCTGTAGAATTGCTACAATGTGTTGCTTTTGAGAGAAAATAATTGAGCTTTAGTGTAGCATTCAGTGATATAATATTGGTATTACTAGTTTATTAATTAATTACTGTCACATAATATGGCAACGTATAATGTCTGGAAACAATAATATTTGTTTACATTTTTGTTGCATTGGTTTATTAAATGCATTCACAGACATTATTTTATTTGGGCATGAAGGTAGACAGAAGGATTGGTTTTCTCACATGTCCACATAAAAGATGTAAAAGCTCAGACTTGAAGAGATGACTGTGTCCAATAACACACTGCACATGCAAGAATAAAAGTCTCCATCTATTTATTTATTCTAATATCCAGTCTTTTTTTCTTTTAAAGCACAATTTCTATTATCAATTAGAAGTTTGCCAAATTTTGATATAAATAATTCCACATATGATATCATAAATGTATATTTGGGGGGAAGAAACAATGTAAGACAGTTAATGAGTAAAGTCTAGAACACAAAGTAAAAGGATGATAAAGACCAAAATTGTCACTTAATTTATTTTTGGAAGTCAAACTCTTTGCTCAATGCTTACCCCTGTTAGGGAGTCATTGCACTAAAACTTTGGCTGGTGGTTTCACACTGCTGCTAATGTCAAGGTTGCTGTCTTTTCAGATTAATTTCCCATGGTCTGATCACCTCTGTTGGGTCAAATCAAGATATGACATGGCCTTTCTTCTCTATTCGTTTCATGTGGGTTTAGTTATCCATCTTTTGTCTATGCCTCGCCCAGGAATACATGAGGAATGAATGAGAAGGTAAAAGTTACCAAAGGTGAATGACCTCTTTAGAAGCAAGGATCCATTACTGATATAAAGGGCAATATACTTTATAGCATAAAGTAACTTCTCTTTGTGTTTATATGATGTAGTTGATTGAAGGATGAATGGCATTTTACCTGATAAATTTAGTGATGATTAACCAGTTCTGTAAATTGGCTGTCTTTTTGGTTCGTGATTTGCATTTACTTCACGTATTTCAAACATCTCATTCTGGATACAGTTAATTTTTTTATATGAATATGCACTGTTGCTTTCTATTTACTGGTATCAAAGTCCAGATTATTTCATTCTGTGATCTCAAATTGACATAGTTTCAGTCCACCTGCCTATTTTAATTTTGATATATAAAATGTATATCTATGTATGTGTGTGTGTGTGTGTGTGTGTGTATATATATATATATATATATATATATATATATATATTGCATGTAAAAATGGATATTTGAGTATATTATTACTCTTTTAAAAAATTAGATGATCTCCCTTTTGACACATTCTCAAACTTGATTAAACTTGTCTTTTAGAAATGTTGAGAATTTGGGGGCACCTGGGTGGCTCAGTGAACTGAGCTTCTGACTCTTGGTTTCAGCTCAGGTCATGATCTCCTATTTCTTGTGATTGAGCTCTGCCCTGACAGTGTGGAGCCTGCTTGGGACACTCACTATCTCTCTCTCTCTCTCTCTCTCTCTCTCTCTCTCTCTCTTTCTCTCTCTCTCTCTCTCTGTCTCTCTCTCTCTCCTTCCCCCAGTCACACTCTCTCTCACAAAATAAATAAATAAACTTAAAAAAAGAAGTGTTGAGCATTTTAAGTGAGGAGTGGAATGGAAATAACAGGGACTACTACTCCAGCATATTATATATGAAGAAAAGATAATGTTTATATCTTTAGTTCATTTATAATATTCTGGCAGAAGTATAGTAGAAGGCTTCTTTGGGAAAGAATTCATGCTTGTTGAGGTTCTGCCACAGCCTCTTCTTGCCCCTCAGGTGAGGTTCATGCATTTAACTGAAAATTAAGGTCCATCACCCAGTGCTATATTTTTATACCTATCTAAAGTATTTAGCTATTATCTTTCATTATCTGTCTTTTATGAGACATCTACAGATCTTTATCTTCTTTTGTCCCTTCAAATGGATCTTTAGGTTACTTATTAGCATTCCAGGCTTTGATATTTGCTATTTCTTATTTTAACCTCATTTTCTTCTTTTGCCCACTTTCCTTATCTCACATTTCTATTTGTTCCTGCTTTATCTGTTATCCAATTCTGATAGACTTAATGCCATTTCTGGTATGTATCATTCTAAATAATACATAATTAGTTGCTTTGGTAATTGAAGCAAGAGTTTCTAATAATGTATCCAGAGGAGTTGTAGCAACTATGATAAGCAATATTAACCCTCTTCTAACTGTTCACTCTTTTTACGTACTGTAAGATACAACAGTTATTTAAGACAGGATCCCTTCACCTAATGAATTTATAATATTCCTGGTTAAAAATTTCACATTACTTCCAAATAAAATAAACTGTTGATGTTAAAACAAACAGGCTATACTTTCTTTTCCTTCATTTGTGTATAGTTCTTATGAGTTACCAGTCCATTAATGTAGAGCTTATGAAAACAATGAATGTAATGTCCCCTCAGCCAACCCAACAGTGTGACTCCGGCAGACTAAGCCTATGTGCCTTGAAAGGATATGTTTAGAGAGACCACTGGTCAACCTTCTTGTAGAAGCATTTTAGCATCCTGGTCACCATCCCATAAGGTCACTTTGTACACGTGGTATTCTTCCAAAGAGCTCTTGAGCTGTGTCTACTTAGAATCACTATAATAAATAGTATAAGAGACTAATATGCTCTTCTCTCCCCATAGAGCTAGATCTGTAGGATTAGAATGTTGGTGATAACACCTCATTGAATTTTTCTCATTCACCATATCTTTTTTTTTTAATTTTTTAATGTTTATTTATTTTTGAGAGAGATAGAAACAGAGCACGAGTTGGGGAAGGGCAGAAAGAGAGGGAGACACAGAATCTGAAGCAGTTTCCAGGCTCTGAGCTGTCAGCACAGAGGCTGATGAGGGGCTTGAACTCACTAACTATGAGATCATGACCTGAGTCGCAGTCAGATGCTTAACCAACTGAGCCACCCAGGTGCCTCTCTCAGTCACCATATCTTGAAGAGTACCATTGAGGTAATTTATTATTGGGGTGGGTGTGTGCTCAGTTGGTTAAGCATCCGACTTCATCTCAGATCATGATCTCAAGGTTTGTGGGTTCAAGCCCCACATCAGGCTCTGTGCTGACAGCTCAGAGCCTGGAGTCTGCTTCAGATTCTGTGTCTCCCTCTCTCTGCTCCTCCCCCACTCATACCCTCTCTCTCTCTTTCTCTCAAAAGTAAATTAAAAAACATAAAAAAAGATAATTTATTTTAATAATAAAGATTATTACAAAAATTATTGTATGGAAGATAAGTGTTTATTCATTCAACACTGATTCAGCAAACATCTTTCAAATATCTATTGTGGACTACTGACTAAGCTAAATACATGTGTGTACTCCTAGTTCTTAATTATATTTTCTCTGCCATTTTTATACCTTATATTCAAGTGACTGAAATCTTAGGATTTCTTTCTGCATGAAACTCAGGCCAGTTAAGGCATGTCAGCCTTGTATATTCCTTTAAGTTAGTTTGAAGTTCTGTTTTCTGAAGAAAAATACTAAATACCTTGGCAACTTGAAATAGTCACACAACAAGGCACGATGTGATGTCTTTCCATCTACGTAGCACCTTTATCCTGAAGAGATCAAGATATTTCATAAACATTTATCTCCTTTCCACCCAGAATTCCTTTCTGCACTAATTGCTAAAACATGGAGAAGTAAAATTTCTTGTCTTGGGTCATGTAGTCCTCTTCCTTAGACACCAACTATATACCTTCTCTATGTCCTGGTTTTCTCTACAGCATGGTTCATGAGTATGTCCAATTTCCTCCTAAAATAATGAATTAGGCCAACCAGCAAATATTGTACATCTGCTATTACTAGGCATTGTTCTAGGTATTCAGGATAAATCGCTTAACCAAACAGAAGAAAAAAAAAAACCTTTCCTTGCCCTCCTGGCACTTATATTTTGATGGGAGGAAGGGAATAGAACAGGGAACAGAGACAATAAACATCATAAATGAATAATTTATAGTATTTTGAAGAGAGAAAAATTCAAAGGCAAAAACAAAGTAGTGAGGAAAAAGTTAGACAGTGGGGTGGGAACATGTAAATAGATTAATCCGACTGGTGCAGAAATAATTTAAGTTCCCAACTATGTAAAGCAACGTCACTAAAAGTTGGCTCAGAATTGAAAATTAAGAGCTGGATTGTTTGGGGGTGGGAATTGCACATTCAAATGGCGGAGACTTGAGTTTACTAGTTCAATTTCATGAACATTTATGAGAACCATTCTGTACGAAGTACTTTTCTAGTGGTTTTGAGTACAAAGGTAGATATAGTGTGGCTTCTGCTCTCAAGCTGCTCAGACTTTGAAGGACAAGCTATTTTGGTATCTGTTTCTGCATAAAAACACCACCTCCAAGTACAACTGTTTAGAACAATAACCATTTTATTATCTCATGATTTATTGGGTTGACAGAGTTTACCTGGTGTTGGTTCTCCTTCTTCTGATTGCAGTGGTCCGGGGGCTTGATTGGCCTGGACCATCAGAGGGGGCTCGCTCATTTGGTGGCTGCCTTGGTGGGGGAGGCCGGCAGGCTTATTTCAGGTAGGACATCATTGGGTCACTGAGACTGCCTGTGGGTCACTGTCAACACCTCCTTGCCTCTCAGATTGTACTGCGCATGGTTTCTCCGCATGGTTCTTCCAGCAGGTAGTGAGACTTCTTATGTGTTGGCTCAAGGGTCCACAAAGTGCAAAAGTAGAAGCTGACAGATCTTCTTAATTGTTAGGTCCAGAACCTACACGGGGTTACTTTCTCTGCATTCAAGTGGCTAAAATGAGTCCCATGCCAACTCAGATTCAGGGAGAATATTTCACAAGGGGCAAACTGTGGGATACACAGATCATCTAGGGCCATTTTTGGAGATCAACAATTCCAGAAGACAGTGCTTACGATATGTGCAGGGTACTGTGAAAACCTCGACAAAGGGCACCTGTCAGTCTGGAGAAGCTCAGATGAGGCTTTCAATAACAAGAGAATGCTGCACTGGACCTTAAAGGAAAAATCAGAATTAGCCAGTGAATGAGGAACAGAAGGATATGCCAGGCAGAGAGAGAGAGAGAGAGAGCGAGCAAGAGAGAAAGCACGAGGCATTTTACAACACGTGTTGTCAGAGGAGAGTATGATGTGTTCTGAGAACTTCCAGTTATTCGGTATAATAGAGTACAATCTCTTTTGGTAAATACTGAGAAAGACAGCTAAAGAGGAAGACAGTGCTTTGAACCAAGGGTATTTTATAAACTCTATCTCAGAAAGTTGCTGTGAGGTTTACATTATATCGAATATCCAGTGTGTGTGTGTGTGTGTGTGTGTGTGTGTGTAATGTGTATATATAATATGTATATATTCCATATACTAGGAATACTTCAATATACTAGGTAACTTCTAACACTTGTTTTGTGATGATGGGGGTTTGAAATTCACCAGGGAACTGATGGGAAGCCAAGTGTTCTTTTTTTAAAATGTTTGTTTATTTATTTTGAGAGAGAGAGCCAGAGAGTGAGTACAGAAGGGGCAGAGAGAGGGGGAGACCGAGAATCCAAGCAGGCTCCGTGATGTCAGCATGGAGCCCAATGTGGGGCTTGAACTCAGAACTGTGAGACTGTGACCTGAGCCAAAATTAAGAGATGTTTAAACGACTGAGCCACACAGGCGCCCCAAAATGATTCTGAAAAAATCATTTTGCTCTATGGAATTTACAACAGAGAATATTATATATTTATTATTATTATTATTATTATTATTATTATTATTTATAACTTGTGTGTTACATAGCCCTTATATTCATGAAATTTATGTGCACACTTTTTTGGAGAGCTGGTTGTTAAACATTTACCAGCACATCACAGGTAATAAATAATTTGCCTGTTTCCTATATGTTCCAAAAAGTCATTTCTCTCCTTTTCATGCATTTAACTCACTATTTCATCCTGGATATTTTCTACTGATCTGTATTCCAGTTCACTAATCCTCTCTACTTTTCTCTCAAACTATTGTCAACAATCAAATCTATCTTAAATGCCTAATTTTAATGCTCCCTTATTTAAAATTCTTGAATTTCCTTTTGATTCCCTTTTATAATTTCCAGTTGGGTGAAATTCCCACCTCTTTTCATCTGGCCACTTAAATATAATAATCACAGTCATTTAAAAAATTTACTTATTTATGTATGTATGTATGTATGTATGTATTTATTTATTTATTTATGACAGAGAGAGAGAGTACATGTGCATGTGAGTGGGGGAAGGGCAGAGAGAGGGAGAGAAAGAATCCGAGGCAGGTCCTGCCCCTCCATCCAGCCCAAAGCCCCATCAGTACTCAAACTAAGGAACTCTGAGATGACTTAAACTGAAATCAGGAGTCAGACACTTAACTGACTGAGCCACCCAGTTGCCCCAATATTCATTCATTTAAAAATTTACTTCTGATGACTCTGGTAACTGGTTATCTGTGTCTTTCTATTGTCTGTTTTCTATAAAATGTTTTTTTCTCTTGATCCTGTTTCTTGGTATGCCTTACCATTTTTAATTAAATTATGGATATTGTGCATGAAAAATAATATGTGGTCTTAGGAGTGTTGTCTGGCTCAGGGAGAGTTTCCCTTATCTTCTAGAAAGGCAGGTAAGGAGGCCCAGATCATTTCAATCAAGTCAAGGATCAGACTGATTTGATGCTGCATCTCAATTCTTATAATAAGCTGCTTTCCCCATCTGTTTTTCCTCCAGTGAAGGGTGTAACCTTCTAGAGGTCCCAGCTGATAGCTTGATTATTTACAAAAAGTCCTTCCTCCCTCTGGGTCCTTGGGTTTTCGGTCCAGTGCAGGACTACAGCAAACACTGTCACGTGTTTGCTTGTTTGTTTGTTTAGAGGTTTCCTGCTTATCTTCTTGGGCTTTTGCTGTGTGCAGCTTATAAATAGGCAGAAGTCTCAAGAATAAAACCACAAGTTGTGGTCTTGCTTCCATGCTACTACCCTTTCTCTGGGATCTTGACTACCTCACATCTTGGCTACCTTTTTCAATCTGAAATCCATTTTTTTTTTCTTTACAGCGTTATGAGATCTTCAAAAGTTCTACTCTTTTTTCTCTGCCTCTTCACAATGTATGCTCATATTCTTAGTCTCTCTCTTCACATGAATATCAGCATTTGCCTGGAGGAAAAAAACTGCTGCTTAGAGAATGTTGGTTCACAGTTCTCTGATTTCCTTCTCTCAGGGATCTTGGGCTCTCAAATCCTGGTTGCTGTCTGATGACTTCAATCGGATTTCAGGCATACATTTTTTTTTAAATGAGCTTTTCTGCCTATTCTCAGTGATAACATTGGCTTGCTCGAATCTTTTCCATTCTGGCAACTACACGCTCCTTTGATGATTTCATATGTCTGCACCAGGATAAAATTCTCTCCTAGATCCTCTCGTAGCATTCTGTACATAATTTTCTAATAATTATACTCTGTTGTGATAAAGACTTGTATACGTCTCTGTCTCTACTGCTTGACCATAAACTTCTAGAAGGCAGACTATCTCATTTTTCTTTGAATTCCCAATATCTGACACATGATTGCACTGAATAAATTATTGTGTAATAAATAATTTAGAAGTGGTTATGGATATCTATCTATATCTATATATCTATATCTATCATCTCTCTCTCTATATATATTATAATTATATATATAATTATATATATTATATTACATATATATTATATATTATATATATATGTAATATAATATATATACAGATATATATATATATATATACAGATATATATATAGATACAGATATATATATAGATATATATATATATATAGATATATATATCTGTAGATTTCTGGGCCGATCAGGATGTCACTTATATGACAGGTATTTCAGAATTTGTTTTCCTCTATGTTTATTGTTTTTAAAATCTCAATTTGTTTTCCATGCTTTTACAACTTTATTCTCTTTAAAAATTTAAACCATCTGGAATTTATTTTGTTGTATAAAGTATAATAGAGTTATAATTACGTTTCTTAGTTATGTTTTACCTTAGGAAGATAAGAAGAAAATTACTTTTTCAAAGTAAGGGGGAATTACTTTTGTAGATTAACCATATATTATTTCAGTTGCTAGAATAACATGTTTTTTGATTGTGAAATTTTTGAACATTCTAAACTCATAATAGTTAGTTAATAGATGTATATTGCTCTTTTGACATATTTGAGTATTTTTAGATGTTATATATTCATTTGTTAAGTATTAGACAGATGATAGAAAATACTGTTCAATACATAAATAAGAACTTTTATGTATTAATTTTTAATTTTTCTAGTTGGAATTTGACCACTCCTTCTATGAAGTCTTCACAGATTCCTTAGGGAAGAGTTAGTCATTCCCTTTTGTAGCTTCCCATGGTCCTATGTAGCTCTTTTATGGCTGTTACTAACTTGCATTATATGTATAGGTTTAAAATTTAAATCTTGTCCCTGTTTCTATCACCCTTTCTATTTTTCAACTTTGCTTTATTTTCCTCTCAAGTAGCTATATTCTACTTACATACTCACATTTCCCACATCTAACACACACACACACACACACACACACACACACACACACACACACCAAACATGGGTAACCTTGAGAGTAGACATTTCTCTCTGTTTGGTTTACTGCTGTATCTCCAGCACCTAGAACTGTACCTCACACATAGCATATATGTTAAGTGGATATCTCTTTCCGACATTATATTGTGAACTCGCTGAAAACAGAGACCATGATCTAAGTCTTAGTACCCTGATGTCTAGCATAATATCTACTAAAGCAAGTGCTAATACTTTTGCAATAAGTGATAACTCATTCTCTCATAAAACTAAGGGGATTATGGTGCTCATATTCAGATAATCCTGCTTGCTGTGATCTGTAGCTGTTGTTCAGCAAATAGTTCCTAAACTAGAATTAGTATGCAAGAGGGCTACATATTGAAAATCTACTCCGTTCATTTCTTGAATAAGTATTTATTTACTTATTGAACTTTATAAAACCCATAATAGTTATATAGAGAGATTTATTATGTCTCTTCTGTCATATTTTAGAATCCTTAGATATTATATATTTGCTTTACTCTATTATATATTGAAATCATACAGATGATATGAAAAATCATCTGAACATTTAGTGAATACATATCCTATAGCAGATACTGTGTTAGGAACAGGAGGAACAAAATGAATGATATTTCATCCCTGTCTTCAAAATCCTAAATGATACTTAACATTTACATAGTATTTTCTGCATGCTAGGCCCTGTTATGATAACATTAGGTATCTATTCCTTGAACTTGTATGAGAATTCCATGATATAAGTAGCATTATTTTCCCCATTTTGAAAGTGAGGAAACTGAGGCACAGACTAGTGCAGTTTGTCATTAGAATCTGTACTCAGTGTCCAGCTAAAGTCTAGAGACTGTACCTAAGCCTTTGGACAAAAGGCAGCCTCTTCGAAAAAAACGGTGGTTCTTGACCCACACTTTGCTCCCCTTGCTGTGGACTCCAGTATCTCAGTCTCTTTCCTCAGAACTGCCTTGCGGTTCATCTTCGAAACTTGTTTTGAGAAAAATGTTCCTTCCCCTACTTTCCCTGTCTCTATTTCCCAAGACAAAGTTATTATTTTAGTTTAACAGACATACTGATTATTATGTTGAAAAATAGAAGCTCAAAAGTAATGCATAGGAGACAATCATAAAACTCATAAATTTCTGACAATAGTGATTCCTGGCATTCGTATTATATTGGTTGGTTATAATCTGCTTGCAGAATTCAAATTTAAGTTGTGGCACTCTAGCATGACCTACTTAAAATCTTTTTTAATTAATAATATTGGTTTTTTGGAGTGAAGGGTAACTGGAAAATATATATGATTGATCTCCAGGTAGTTAGTCTTAAAGGAATAGCAGATGGTAAACATTAGCTATTAGAGCAGGAAATTATTTCTTCAACATATTTTTTTTTGCTAAGAGATTCTTTGAAAATGAGTAATTCTGGTTGGTTGATTTTGAAAGTAAACCATATGTTGTTTACATGTTTTGGCATTTATCCAGTTTCCCTGAAGATGAGAGTGAAAATGGGGGGAAAAAGCGCCTTTTACTAATTAGATAATAATGAACATAATGAAAACAGGTGCCATAACTTCTTGAATTATGAGAATGTATCTTCAGAACCAGCTCCGGGAATAGGATCTTGAGGGAAAAATATTCTGTACATACCCATGATGTGAGCATATATGTGTCTGGGAGTATATACCCAGGCACACGTTAAATAAATTTAACTATTTTTTACTATGATAGAAATAAAAAAACATGGATCAAAATGTGTTTTCAAATGCCCTGTTCATTTTATATGAATTATTCAATATAAATACATGCATTATTTGCAATCAGGACGTCCTAGTTAATATCTTAAAGCTTTTCACACACATCTGAGTGAGAACCAAGAAGTAACTAAAGATAGCCTAATGATTCTCCTAGAAAGCCAGTAGGACATTGAATCCTTGTAACCTATAGATCCCCTCACTTCTGAGTGACAACAACACCCTCGAAGTTATATTCTCCCTCCACAATCAGAAGAATGCATGTAGGTGATGCAGATTCTATTGCTTCAGCCACAAAGGAGAGTAATTGCAGCCTAGTGTGGGGGAAGGGTGGTGTGTGGTAAGAGCTGCTCCAGACATAAAGGATTGAGAAATGGAGGAGGTGTTGGGGAAATCAAGAGGAGCAAATAGAGTTTGGATGACTCTCTGGGTGAAAGCCTCACTCATGGTACGGTAGTAAACCGAACGTTTGCTGCTGAGAAAGGGAAACTTTTCCTGCCCTGTGTCTTTTCCTTCTAGTGGGAAAGATGGACATGTTTGAATTTATATGAATGCCTTTTGAAGAAAAACAAATATCCCAAACGGTACAAAGTTAGGACTATTAAAATGCATTATCAACTTTTAAAAATACACAATAATGTGCGTGTTAATTATTTTCCAAAAAATATAACCGCTGTGTTTGAAAATAATATGTGAAATCTGCCCTCATACGATATGACCCAATACTAGATCTCTTCTGCTGTTGAAAGGCACTTAAATTCTACTGGTGATTATTTTTCTAAATGATTAACGCTTATTGTGATTATTCTCCAGCTAATATATGTATGCAAAATGTGGCTGCAGGGATTTGCTTTTGTTAGCATATCCCCTCCCCCACCCTGAAACCTCAAGGCTCCAGATATTGATGCTGGAGAGAGAAAATGGATGTGTGTATGTGTGTGTGTGTGTGTGTGTGTGTGTGTGTGTGTGTGTATCTAACCTTCAAGTTGATACATTGGTGATGATATGCAAACAAACAAAAAAAGATAAAGCTTTCTCTTTGATAATGCCCTTCTCAACACATTAATATGATTTTCAAAAAACTTAACAGTAAGCAGAATGGTTTAAATTTAAGTGAGGCTAGTGTTCTAAAACAGCTATACAAAGCAGTTACAACTGGAAATTTAATATAACTGAGAATGGCACTTTTATTAAATAACTCTGTGATCTTCCAGCCATGTTCTTAATCAGTGATCTCCCTGTAGCAAAATGCATAGGTAATCAACAACTCTGTCAGTAAACTTGTTGGGGGATTAAATCCTAAAGGAAGGAGCCCATAGCCCTGGAGGAAAACTGAGTACATGTTTCCCTGAGTCTTTGAAGGCTCATCTCGGTAGTCCCACTGCTAGAATGTGCTCTGTTGTCATAGCAACACCATCTCCTGCTTCATACAGGAAAGATTAGCTCTTACTGTGCAGAGGAGAGAATTTAGGGGAAGTCAGACTAATCCCTGGGTGCACTTGGAGAGAAAGGTTGGACCTCGCCTGAGGGATGCTGTCTCTGCAATGATAGAATTGGCTGCCACAGACACTGGTATTTAAGTTGAAGAGCAGAATTCACAGTAAGTGTCAGCTCCTCCAGAGTAGAATATTGATGAATGAGGTTTGTCTAAGTCTTGTTGAAGACTGTCCCATGCAGCAGTGGAATGACAGCAGGAGACTCTGATAAGACTGCCAATGTTTTCCTAGTGTAGGTGGTATTTAGAGGGTTGACCACATCAGGAACTTGAAAATTTTTAGATACTTTTGAAACATCAATCTAAAATCCTGGAAGCAAATCAAAATTAGATAGGCAAAAAAATGTATTATATATTTTTGGCGCTAAATTTATTTACCCTAGATTTTTATGCACTTAGATTTAAAATTCCATAGAGATAAAGCAAAAAAAAAAAAAAAACTCATGAAAAAATTTTATTATTTCTAAGCAAGTGTGTTTTTCCAACACCAAAAGTAATGAGATTTCATTTTAGAAAAAAAAATGATTTCATTTTAGGATTGCAAATGTTTGTTTTCAATAATATACACTGTTTTTGAAAATTCTTTTAGAAGCCTACAAGTGGTATAATTCTTTTAAGGTAGTTGGAATATGATAAAAAGATATTCTTTGGGGAAGATTAATTTATTTAGGTCTTTGGTGCTGTTGCTTCAACTTGTCAGCATAAAGCATGTGCAATGTATAAATCTTTCAGGATTTTCTACTGCTTGTCTCAAATGGATTTTGTTCTGGGGGGGCGGGCTATGGGGTTTTATTTTGTTTTCCCCTCTTGATGTGTATTGGCACAATTTTTTCTATAATTAAAAGGGTTGTATGAATTTTAGCTTAAGCACTGGGAAACCTTGTTATGGGTTTGAAATGTTTGATATGGATATCTATTGTGGTGATATCTACTCATTGAAAACTTAATTACCTCAAAGTACACTTTAATCCACATCCGAAAATAAAAAGAATATTTCAAGAATATGTAGATTTTATGTACTGTATTAGTGATATGTAAACTGTGTGGTTTTGACAATCAGTGTGTATTTCCCTGAAAGTATATATATTTTTTATTTAAAGTGTTCCTGGTGAAATTTGAATCATGCTGCATTGATCATGTTTTTCACTTGCTTTGATCATGGCCCTATATTTAAAATGTGTATTTAAAAACTGGGTTTTGGTGCCCATGTACAAAATCCTAGGCTACTGATGTACTGCCACACTGTAACTAACATTGCAGTCTGTGCTAAATATAGCCAATATCATAAAATATATTTAATTATTATTTGAAGTATACTGCTTTGATTTACCAAATGAAAGAGATTTGGGTATTGGCTGTCAAGCAGAGCGCAGATTACACATAAACTCCTTTTCTCTGAAACTTAATGTTAGAAGAGACCATGGGTCTTAGACTTGAATGAGCAGTTGTATTAAATGGCTACATAAAATTATTCTCTTCATATGTCAGGAAATGCACACAAAACCATAAGGGTCACAATTGGCTTAATAGCATTCAAGTTATAACTACGCAGAAAGCCTGATGCTCTTAAGAAAATGGAGACAAAGCTGGAAGTCAGGGAGCCCCTCTCAGTGAATGATTGCAAATTATTACAGCAACCTCTTTTCCAGCATTTCTGTCAGTTTAGGGTAGGGCCCTTAGAAATCACAAAGAGAAAGAGGCACATCTGCTAATTTCTCCTGAGCCTCCTCCCCTTCCTTCCGCCACCCCCCCCCCCCCCCCCCCCCAAAATAAACTGGAGTAACTTATTTCTCTTCATTTATAGACTTTGGGCAAAAATAAGGAAACCAATGACCTTATTCTAAAAAGGGAGAGAAACTTAGGGTTCACTATATGATGTGAGGCTCAGAATGAACAGAACAGAACTGGGAAAGGAGGAGGGCTGAGTCAAAATGGGCACCACTCACTGAAATAACAAAGTATGTAAATAGATAATAATAATTGAAAGGTAAGGCAGGGATTTAGCCCATTCACTACTTTAACTGAAGCTTTTCAAGAGGTAGTCCTAACTAGTTTAAAAAAAAAAAAAAGAAAACAACAACAACAACAACAACAAAAAACCTTGTTATATCATTTAGAGTTTTCCATTTTCTGTCTTCTGGGCTTATTTCTTTTGTAAATACAGTAATGATTGAGCCAAATGCTGTCAGCTGAAGACTTGTGGGGATTTATCACCTCCCTGAGGCAGTTTGGTTTGGGCTGCTAGAATGTCAGGGTCTTGCTTGGTGAGGAACAGGTCACATTCTAAAGTCTAATTATCTCTTGAAAGGCATTGCTTCAGGAATCTTTGAAAGAGCAAGTTGTTCTATTGAACTGGTCTCAGAGGTTTGGAATATCTTGTGGGAAGTGCAGAAGTCAGTTTAAGATTAAAAATCTTCAGGACATCAAAATCTTGGGGCTAGTAGGTGATCTGGAAATGGTCTGAGCTTTTGTGAGGAAAGTGAGTACAGAAAAGAGAAAGAGGAAGCAATGTCCTGGCAAGATCACAACACAAGCTTCTGCTAGGGAATAATCAACAAACACATGCATGGAAGGCATTGTTTTTATGATTTTGATATATGATATATGGTATGATATATGATTTTGCATATGATATATGATTTTATAATGGTCAGTTATCATATATACTAAGAATAGCTTCTAAAACTACCTGGTATGGTTGATGGCTGACATGTGCATAATAATAAATACTGAAGATAAAAATATTTAGCACAAAAGGTAATACTCTGATATAAACACTTTTTGTATTTGCTTTTAAATAGCAAATTAAGGGGTCGCTTAGGTGGCTCAGTCGTTCGAGCATCGACTTCGGCTCAGGTCATGATCTTGTGGTTTATGAGTTCAAGTCCTGCGATGGGCTCTGTGCTGATGGCTTGGAGCCTGGAGCCTGTTTCAGATTCTGTGTCTCCCTCTCTCCCTGCCCCTGCCCTGCTTGTGCTGTCTCTCTTTCTCTCTCAAAATAAATAAACGTTAAAAAATTTTTTTTAAATCACGTTAAGATTCAATGTTGCCTGTAGAAGTTTCAATTCTATGACACATTGTTGGGTTAGAGGCCACTTTAAAGAGCTGTAATGTAGCAATAATTCCTCCTTTTTTTAATTTTGGGATTTATGTTCATGTAAAAATATTCTCCTTATGTTCTTTAAGTTTTACTCTATATGTCTCAGGACAAATATGTAAGATGCTAGATTTGTCTGTTTTCTTAGGATTGCCTGCAAGCAAATAGGTAGCATGATGTATGAGAAGATGGCTGGAACAATTGTTGAAATTGGGTTGTATGTAGAAAGACCAGAATATTCATTGGGGCTATGTACTTTTGGTGATACACACTTTTGAAGGCAGATGGGAGCCAATGGAGATTTCTGAACAAAGAGTGAGAAACAAGGAGCAGGACTCGCGAAGTTGTATCCTACAAACCTAGAGAGGACAAATAGATGATATGGGCAATAGTTAATGGAAGGTGATGTGGACTGCGAGCCTTAACTAGCATAGGAAAACTGAGAATTAAAGGTAGGGAACTGATGAGAAAGAAATCATAGCCATATAATCTGTGGAATTTCATGTATTAATTTATTCAACCAGGGTTTATTTGGCCACTGCTAAGATGGATGCTAAGAATTACAGAGCAAAATGCTTATGTTCAGGCATTCATTAAAAACACTCGGTCTGGTGGGAATGAATGAGAGATAGCAAATCAGAGTATCTCATGGTTAGAGGTGTGATAAAGCAAGCACAGGGGATAGACCTGGCCATTGACTGGATAGCATTAAAGAACCTTCAAACCTGGAAGTTGATGGGTGCCATTACTAGACATAGAGAAAGTCAATAGAAAGAGAGGGTTTATGAGGAGAGCAGTGACAGTAATGGAGACAGCATTCAATTTGATTTTAGACATCTTGTTTGATCTTTAAGCCTTAAAAAACAAATATTGCATTTAATTATAAGAGTTAACCTACCCATTATGTAGTTTATTTTAGAAGGTCATGCAATGCCTTCAAGTTCATAGCACCTTTAGCATTTGTTTTACTACTCTCTATTTTGTTTCCTCTGTAATATTTGTAAATAGCAATTAGAGTATGTAAAAACTTGACATGTGTTTTCATGTTGAAGTACAACTTTTTAGTATGACCACAAAGAAGTTTATCTTTCATTCCTGGGGTCTGACACTTCCAAAATTTAATACTTTTTATCTTTGTATTCTTCTCTTGGCATTAATATAAGATAGAAATAAATTTAATACAAAGGAAAAATGAATATATTCAGCTGAAGTTTTGAGAAAACCACTTTTGTAAAACTTAACCCAATGAACTAGAGAGAGAACTATTTTATTGTCTTTTCTATCTGAACGATGGCATAATTTTCTATAGTCTTGAAATGATAATAGTTATAATAATAACAACAACCACATCAACCCTTACACTTTACATTTATAATTGTTGAGGCAATGAAAACAACCCTGCCCCCTAAAGACCCCTCCATACATGTATAGAAGAAACAGAGAAAACACTATTATAGTGTAGGGATGTATGGTGACATCAACGTGACTGCAAGGTCTGTACAGAATTTCACACATGTTTATACAGGAAAGTAACATAAAGGACAATGACAACTTGTCTGTTTTCTTGAGAGATATATAGATGTACCTGATCATCTCCTATTTATCTTGTGAGGGAAAGCCTAAGCTAATTCTGGAGGCTCACATATACAAGTCTGAATGGTCAGAAGTCCTAATGCTGCAGTGGAAAATCAAAAGGTTGGTCCTGTTACACCTGTTCATTTTCAAGAGACTGTAAAGGGGATAGTAGGGAAGCAGCTCCCTGTCTCCTCGAAGAAAATCCATCGTTTTATCCTTGCACAGTGCACTTTTTCTATACATTATCTCATTTAATAATCACAATTATTAATACACAATTATTAATAATTACCATTATGTTTCAGTTTTATGATTGAGGAAACTCATGGTTGAAAAGGTCAGGGAATATTTTTAAAGTTGTATAACTAACAGCCTGAGCTTATCCAGCTCGCTCTTGATCTCACATTCTCATTTCCTAAATGAGGCATTGTAGAAACTCATTTTTGGATGCTACATGGAGAGGTAATGATAAGGAAACAATCATTTTTATTGTTCTTGCCTTAGGTGTCTGTGAACACTTATAAATAAGCAGGCCATTGGATAGAGTCTGATCCAATTTTTCTGTATAATAATTATTTCATGGAATTGTTTTGGAAATTAAAAGAGATAAGTAATATAAAGAAACCTACACGGCACTAGGTGCTTAATAACTGATAAGTCACCATCACAGAAACTTATTCCACTCCAGGAAGAGGAGAATGATGGAGGCAATTGGAGCTTTAGTAAAAATAGTGCATAAGTACTCTTAAATACAGAGAGCAAACTGAGGGTTGCTGGAGGGGAGGTGGATGGGGGGTTGGGCTAAATGGGAGGACACTTGTTGGGATGAGCACTGGCTATTGTATGGAAGTCTTGAATCACTGGGTTCTACTCCTGAAACCAATACTACACTGTATGTTAACTAACGTGCGTTTAAATAATTTTTTTAAAAAAGAAGGAAAACCAATGAGTATCAAAAAGAAAAAAAAATGCTGTCCTGGAGAGTCAGATCATCCATCCATCCATCCATCCATCTCTTCACTCATTATTCATTCAGCAAGCATTTAAAACCCTTTCCCTGGGCTTCCTTCGGCACAGACACATTGTAGGAAAATGAAGAAAACCAGAAGCTGCCCCTCCCCTCAAAGAGAAAGCTAAGCTCTTCCTTGTTATGGATTGGGTATGGGATTTAAATACTCTGCAAACATTAACTCATTTAATTGTATCAGTTATCCTCTAATGTAAATCCTAAACCTGCCCCTTTGTTCCTGTGGGGAAGCTTAGGTTCGGAGAGTGTCCCAACCACCCAACTTATAAGTGACAGACCTGGGTCTGAATCTAAGTTTTTCTAACTGCAACACCCAATCTCTTAACCACAGTTTATTCCCGCTGTTGCACACGTGTCAAAGGTGTTATGAGGAAGGGTAGTATAAGATACAGAGCTGTCCCAAAGGACAGTGGTGACAAAGTGGGGGTGGTTACATGGGGAGGCCTCAGAAGATACAATTTCTCTGTATAAGAACTGTTTCATGGAATTATTTTGGGAATTGAGGGAGCTAACTAACACAAAACACTTGCAGGGCACTAGGCGCTGTACAGGCTAGCAGCCACTTACTTTCTGGCCAGCAGCCTGAACTGAAGTTCCGATTTCAATCTCAGTTACTGCTCAGGGTTTTTTTTTTTTTTCTTTTTCTTTCTTATTTCTTTGATTGTTTCATAGACAGTCTGTCTTCTTCACTTTGTCTAACAGTTTGAGAGATGATTAAAGATTCAGAAAACAGAAAACTTTCCCAGCATTTGACCTTGACCTTCCATGTGTATCCATTAGGGTTCCTGTTTTCTGTCTCAATTTTTTTCTAACTTAACAGAGAGAAAGGGGCTTGAATATCATGAAAGTTTTTCATTTTTTCAAGTAACAATGCCACTACTGGCTAGGGAGCTTGCCTCTTTCTCTATGCAGTCTTCATTCATAGGTTTCGTTGAATGTGTGGCAGAGAAAGGTAAGAAAATTAGTGCCACAGAAAGGAAGAAGCAGTGTTTATAATCAGGTCTTCAGAAGGATCATTGGCTCAATATCTGAGTCAAAACATTAAAATACACTGAAGAATATTCACACTTTGTAACCTATAGGAAAAAGTTTTCCCATATTGGTCCTGAATGCGTATCTATGTATATAACATTACATTGCAGCCTTTTAAATCACAGGCAAAACTTCACGCAACAGAAAACTCTCTGAAGGCTGTTAACTTTATCTGTGACAGCATCACTTATAATCTCATACCTTTTAGTAAAAGCTAACAATATGATTTTAAAGTTTAGCCCTGTGTAATAAATATTAATAACATTCACAAAGCAATATGAGCTAATACAATGATTTGTGGAACAAACCTAAGGTAGATTTTAAAAGGAAAATGAGAAATTGACTTTGACACTGCCTGTACCTTCTGACCTTGTCTAATAATAATCACATTAATTAGAAAATGAAAGAAAGAAAGAAAGAAAGAAAGAAAGAAAGAAAGAAAGAAAGAAAGAAAAGAAAGAAAGAAAGGGAAAGAAAGAGTCACATATAATGCTTTTCTAATGCTTGGAAAGAAGCTTAGAAATTTAGAAAATCCCAGAAGCCATGGCTTTATTAGAGAATGCTGCACATGTGTATCTTCTCTCTAGAAGTTGCTTTAAGCGAGTAGGGAATTTAAGGGTGATAACCAAGTTTTTTTTCTTTTCTGTAGCTAATAAGGTCTCAAGGGATGACTATCTATACCCATATCAGGAAGGAGGCATGTGCTTCTCTTAACTCTTGCCAATAGAGAATACCAAGGATCTTCTTAGCCTTTAGTTCTTTAGTCTGGTCGCCATCCTACACAGGGGGAAGTGGGGAGAAGAAAAGGCCCAAGACTTTGATTTTTCCTTTCTGCACATTTTTTGCTGCAAATTCTCACACTATTTTCCTTAAGTTCTCTTCAGATTTCTTTAGAGCTTAAAATTTTAACCTGTTAATTTAGCATTGTTTCTTCCTGACCCCAAGACATGGTTTTCTTAGTGGCCCCTCCTCTCTTAAAGCAAATGTCATAGGTTTTCTTTTAAGTTTCTTTATTTATTATGAGAGAGAGAGAGAGACAAAGAGAGAGAGACAGAGAGAGACAGAGACAGAGAGAGAGACAGAGAGAGAGAGAGCTGGGGAGGGGCCAAGGGAGGGAGAGAGAGAGAGAATCCCAGACCTGTTCCACTCTACCAGTAAAGAGCCCAACATGGGACTTGATCTCACAAACCTTGAGATCATGACCTGAGCCTAGATCAAGTTGGATGCTTAAACAACTGAGCCACCCAAACGACCCACAAATATGGTTTTTAACTGATCAAGAGAAAAAGCAGTACTGGGACTAGCATGATATTGTTAGTAACTTTCTAATTTTAAATATCTTAAGTATTGGGTTTTTGTTTTTTAAGAAATTATCAGTTACAAGCAAATTATATGTTAATGGACCTGTGGTTTAAAATTGGGTCTTTAATCTGGCAAATATTTACATTATGCTTTCTCCATCATAGAATATTTTTGGTTATCAGACAAAACTAACATGTGACCTTTGCCAACTTAAGGTGTTCTCTGTACCCATCTCTAACGTTTTAGAGACTAAATAAATCTCTTACTGAGATTCCCCCTCATACCAGGGGAAAAGTTTGGTAGGGTAATTAAAATATAAAATATACTTCTGACCAAACCTACTTGAACAATTTTGGCTCAGAACTACCTCGAATTCTGGGTTGTATCACTGTCACAGTTCATGCTTCACATGGTCCTTTTGTTGTGTATCTACCCCAGTGAGATACCTAAGTTAGAAATACAAGAAGATTCCATTAACTGATGCAATATACTTATTTGTCATTGCCCTGCAGCATAAGGAAGTGGGAAGCTCAGACTTTGACCTTACACATATTTCCCTTGGAATCTCAGCCCTCTACCTCCAATGTAGTTCCCTCATTTATCTGCTAAAGGGCTAAGAACATGCCTTACATGTTGCTCTATTTCAAAGTTCAATGGATAAAGTAAGAAAATTTATTAATAAAATATTACACAATTGTTTTAAATATATATTCATGTTTAAAACATTTAGACTTCCTAGAATCACTTCCATCACCAATATATTATTAATAAAATATTACATATTCATTTGGATACATATTCATGAGAACGTGTTTTTAAGGTACAGAAATCTATAAAGAAGGAAGGGTCTCCTATTCTCTACTCCTAATCTGCTGTATTCCCAATAGATAATTTCTGTTAACAATTTGGTATGTACTTTTCCAGAAAAGATAAATAGCTAAATGATAGCCCGTTCAATAGATATCCTTTTAAAAGAAAGGGTCACCAAAATTTTGAATTTGGGTTTCATTTTTATCATTTTGAATCATTTGTTGAAAAGGACATTTTGTCAATGATTTGCTGAAGTTGTCATAGATTTTATGTTGTTTTTATACGAGCTCTTTTATACCAGTACTACAAAAGACATAACAATTTACAGACTAAAAGAAAAGTGGAATGGGATTGACCACCACCCATCTTTTGAGAAACATTATTTGTGGCAAGATCTCTTCTCTTCTGGAATGACAAGTAAATACACATCTTAACGTTATAAATACAGAAATGGATGCTAAGCCAAATTAAAGACTAGCTCTTAGAATATTGGTCTGCAAACGTCTGCAGAGCTGAAATGTGTAAATTAGAGATTCACTGGAGTCTGCTAGCCAAAAGCGAAAACGAAAGTGCTTACAGCTCGCTAATTAATGCCGCATGTCCAATTTGATTGCAGAAAAAAGAGCCACCGAGGCCTATGGGAAAAAGCAGTGGCCTGGCAGTCAAGAGAACTGAGTCCCCTTCTATTCTGCTACTCAGTGTGGGACCATCCTCGAACAAGCCTGTCCTTTGTCCTCAACGCAACCATTTAAAAATAACGGTCATATTCACCACCCTGTTAACTTCTCAGAACTGGCAATAAAACGGGGGGAAGAGAGAGATTGAGTTCCAGAAAAACCATGATATAACTCTAATTTATTGCAGAACTGTTAATGTTCTTACGTCTGTATTGTTTAGGTATTTCACAAATTCTTAATGAGTTTCTACCACGTCAGGCTCTTTGAGGAGCACTTCGTGGACCTCAAAACTCTTACTGGTGCATGACAAGATGAAGTGCTTGGTTTGAAACCACAATTTTATGCCTGTAGAATTTAATAATAAATGGGTTTGTATTTTGTACGCTCTGTTTCAAGCTTTGGTGTTTGTTTTTACAAACTATTTGTCCGTGACAGATTGGAGATAAACAGATTGATTCTTCATCACACATGCTTTGAGAAGCACTGTAGTTGGGAATTGGAGCTGTGGGTAGATAAAACAAAGAGCAAAAATTGACCTAATCACTGCTCTTTCAGAGCTGGAGGTCCTGGGGGAGACCCAGATACTAATCAAGTAACCGTATCTAAGTGATTATGTTATTCAAAGTGAAATAAATTGTTCTCCTCAACCACGCTCCTCCTCTCTCCTGTTCTCGTCTTCCCCCTCCACTGCCGACTCTCTCTGCCTTCTTTCCTTCTCTCTTTCCCCCTCTCTGCCTTCTCTCCTTCTCTCTCTGCCCTCCCTACTCCTCTTTGCCCATTTACCCCTCATCCCTCCTCTCCCTTCCTCTGCTATGACTCACTGTCCCTACTGTTCCCTTCATTTATTTTCACCTACTCTGAATTCTATATCTGAGAACCTTTATCAATCTATGCGGTAGAATAAATAATTACCTTGATATCAATCATAGTCAACAAGCAGAGCTCTTCAAATATTCCAGTTTGGGGGCAGTATATATATTTTCTTTCTGATTACTATAGAGTATGTGCTTACATCCCTGTGTATTTCTTCCTCTCTCCTTTTCTTCTTTCCTTTCATCCTTTTAGATTTATTTAGATTATTTAAGTTTATTTAGAATTTGTTAAGCCCCTAGTATGTGGCAAGCATCATGCTTTGCATCCCACTATATCCCTGCCTCCTATTCCCTATTCCTACCCCTAACATGAAAAATCAGCAAAAGTAATAAGAACTGGAAATAAAGATTCTATGAATATTTAACCTCGGCATGCGCTATCTTAGGATGTGTTCTTGTATGTACCCTTTAGAAAAAGAGAGATACTATTAAGATGAAGCATGTAGAAGTTGAAATTCAAAGTTTTGTCATTAACAATATAAATACAATTGGCATGATTCCTTTTTGAATTCCAGAAAACTGTAGGCAAACTACAATGTCACTTAAGTCATTGCTTTCCTTTGCCTTTAGGATAGGATTCTTAATGATAAAAAGGAAAAAAGAATTTATTTTCTGAGGCACGAAATCACTCAATCATAGTACATTTTGCACTACTTAGTAACAGCTGTAAATAATAGCTGAAGTGATTTGTATGTGAATAAATGTGAAATTGTGCCCTGGTTTCATCCATTAACTTATTTTCAGTTGTTTTGTCACTGTTTACCCCTGCAGATTGGTCAGTATACCTTGGTGGCTGCAGGAAAAAGGCACATTTTGGGTGAAAATATATCTCAGTAGAGTAAGATAAAAAAATTTCCATGTCTTGGTTCAGTATAATCCAGAAAATAATTTTCAATCCATATCTTCAAAGCATCTGAAAAATAGAGCATAGTATCTTATAGAAAGAACTTCTCTGCCTTCAGAGACCATACATTTCTTTTTCCAAGGCTGGTATCTGCACCATCACCAGAACAATTGGATGACATGAGATTATGTCCTAGAGAGGTTTGTGGGAGAGGGAAAAGGACAGTGGCTCTGGACTTAGCTTCCCTGAGTGTGAATTGGGCCTTGGGCCTTGTGGTACTTTGAATAAGTCATTCGATCAAGATCCCAGAATATGCCTCTCTGATAGTAGATTAGCTGGGCCTGCTTTGAGGATTAGATATAATGAAATAAGTACCCAGCACATAATTTTAAATTATTTTTAATGGCAAATAGCACTAATTAAACAGTGTACTTCTTTGTATCAGTTACTTCAAATAATGAGGACAGAAGGGAGGTGTCAGTTTTTATAAGAATGATGTCACAGTAAAGGAGACAGTGATTTAAGGAATGCAAGGATAGGAAGTCTAGAACAAGCCTGGCCATGACTTAGCCTTGGCCTTATTGAGTTATATACAGGATTATCATACAATTTATTGTCCAAAGCAAAACACATTTAGAGTCAAAGGGGGGATAATTAATAATTGTACTGATGCCAAGATGTGTGAAGCCAACCTGCCACATATGTGGTCCCTCTGTTGTATACCTTTTTTCTGTGTCCATCTGTTACCCCCACTCCAGCCTCTGGCTTTCTTTGATGAATTCGGCTTGTTCACATTCCCTGGCAACCTCTTCAGTCCAATGCTCCCTTAATGGTTCTTACTTTAGCTGTGGTTACTAACCATGTTAGGAGTTTGGGCTTCTGAGATTTTTGTTATGCACAGGGATTGTCTAGAAGGCTTGTTAAAATGCAAATTCTGGGGGTGCCTGGGTGGCTCAGTTGGTTAAACGTCTGACTCTTGATCTTAGCTCAGGTCATGGTGTCAGGGTTGTGGGTTCAAGCCCCACATTGGGCTCCATGTTGGGTGTGAAACCTTCTTAAATAATATGTGTGTGTGCATGTGTGTGTGTGTGTGTGTGTGTGTGTGTGTGTGTGTGTGTGTGTAAAAACCCATGATTTCTGATTCAGTAGGTTTGAAGTAAGGCTTGAGATTTAATAGTTTTAACAAGTTCACAGGTGATTTTGATGCTGCTCATCATTAGCCCACATGCTGAAGAGAAAGCTGTTAGTTCAAATTCCAAGAGATGGAATTTTTTTGAGCTACTCACCTTTCTGATTTGACCATAGTGGTTGTGGCTTTGAACTCTTATGGTATGTTGGTTCTTTGGTCAGGTGCCTACCTTGGCAGATTGAGCCTGGGGAGGACATATGGCTACCAAGACAGTAGGTAGGGTAACTTGTTCTTGAAGGGAGTATAGAGAGGAGATTCATACACTAAAATGATATGTTCAATGTAATTAGTTGTCCTGTTTCTTTTCATGGAGAGCCAGAGGAAGGAGCTTGAAAAGGTGCCATCAGCACTGGATACCCCTCTAAACCAGGCCAGTCAAAACTCAGTAAACATTTCCTCTCTGCTAAAGTCAAGAAGCAATGGCTTTCAAACTAGAATCTACTGTGCTTTATCCAAAGCAAGATTTTATGGATGGCCATGGTTGTGTAACATTAGTATAGCAGCATGAGACATTGGGGACAGGGAGTTTATTTTGAGCAGCTCTTGGCTAATTAGAAATAATCACACTGTTAGAGCTCTTATCTTGGTATTATTCAGAGAGTTTAAATTGGTATAGTCAGTACAGAAGTTTAGAGAAATTGGTTTTTTTAATGGTCAACCAAGATGGATTTTTAAATTTTGATTTCAGGAGAATTCAATGAGTTGCTATGATAGAAAAAGTATTAATGAAAATAAGCACATATATCACTAATATAAAAAGAATATAATCATTACCTGGGAATCCTTTCAATTCTGAGCTCATTTTTATTTTTTTCAAACTCATTCTGACATTACCTCCTGCCAATCCTTTTACTACGAAAAATAAAACATCAGCAAACCCAAAATGTTTTCTCTTCTTCTTTGAATTTTCAAAAAACATTATGTTTCTACTTGGTGGTTTTGAACTATGCAAAGCAAGAGCTTAGAAAACAGGATCAATGTAAACAGTGTTCCGTGGATATTGGTAGCAGTCGGTCTGTGAGAGCCTGTGCTCTAGAAGGAGGATTTGGGGCAAGATGGCCGCCCTGATGTTGCCCAGGCTGCTCAGGTAGAGTTGACCTAATTCCTCAGCCATCCACTATTTGAGAATTTGCTTGGTTTCAAACTAGGTGATGACTTTGAGAACGTTCATGGTTCTCTTGAGCCATAATCCTCCTTTCCCCCCAAATCAGTGCTAGGACTACCTATTGGTTATTTAATTTGGTATTAACAAAATTAAATATTTAAACTGGCTCAAGTATACTGAGTTTGAGAAATGTAAAGTGTGGAAACAAGTCTTCCATCTTTACTATTTGTTAAGGTCTTGCAATTAATGTAGCCAAAGCAAGTACTATTTCTGTTACTGAAAATAGTTCACCTTTTATTCTTGGGTGGTGACAAATATCCAAATGCTATGTGGACTCATGATGTGTAGTCTAGGATTCTGCTATTATGAAAGCATTTCACTCTCAAAGTACCTGCTTTACAATTTCCTCTCTAGCAAGTGCAGTGCTTGCTATTTTTTTTTTTACAGAGCACTTTATTTTAGAGTTGAGTAAGTAGTTCTTTCTTCCGTTCTGCCCATTTCTTCTGTATTTACTCACAGTCCTTTTCAACTTGGCAACTAGAAGTATATATGCACCTTATGCACTTATGAATACTCACACACAGAGATGAAGCCATCCATAGTCATTCAGATTCAGTCATCCTTTCCCATGAATGTGGCCATTAGCCCTTGTCTATCATTCAGTTATGCTCTCGTGATCTGTGTGATGGGAAAGATGGGTGTGGGAATGTTAGTGGTATCAGAGATTTACTTACCCTTTTGGGATGGGCGTAGGACTCCTGGCTTCTTTGTGCTTTGAATAAACTAACTGTGGCCTATGAGTAACACCTTACTGATTTTTTTTATATTGAGGTATAATTGATATATACCATTGTATTAGTTTCAGGTGTGTAGCATAATGATTTGATACATTTGTATATCATGCAATTGTCAGTATGATAGGTCTAGTTAACTTCATCACCACACATAGTTTCAAATTATCTTTTCTTGTCATGAGATAAAATCACTTTTCAAATAGAAAAGCAGCAAATGTGTTACTGTTCTCTTTCAAGAGTAGGACTTTAATTTTCCATATCCTCCAAATACTGATGTTAATGTTAGCTTGCTTTTATCTCATATATTCGTAAATTGTGTTATTTTTTCTCCTCCTATTTATTTAAAGCTTTAGCAAGTTTCCTAAAATGATATCATTTGATAGCATTCAGCCCTGAATGTCAAATACAGTTGTCTTTGGTTATAAATATCGTGTAATTGGTCAGCTTGTACTTATAATCATGGTGATATTGAAAGTTCATCTGCATCTATAAAAACATCAGAACTACTCAGTTTATGCTAATTGCAAGAAGGGTAGGCAGAAGGTCTTTGTTACAGAAAGTAGAAGGTGGTAGCAGGCTATTCACTGTGATTTCTGATTTTATGAAGTACTACAAAACAGGTAACCTCAGATGACATCTTTTAATTTAGTGTCTCTAAGAGCTCCCTAAATCCAAAGTTAACTTGTCCCCCCAACCCCCCCGCCTCCCCAGAGCATATTGCCTGTCTTTTACAGGCTCTTCTCTTCACAATACCTAGACAGGTGTTTCCTGCTGAGGTGTAGCTACATGATTTAGACAGACATTGGTCTGGAATTAAGGATCGGGTGTTTGATCCTATATTTGTCACTATCAGTGTGACTTGAGCAAGTTCTCCATTTTATGTTTATCAAGCTGTTTCAATTAGTAAAACTGATAGTGTTATTTTATTCCTAGATCTGTTTTAAATATTGTAAATATTTAAATATGTAAATACCAAAATGATTTGTATAAGTAAAATGTATAATGATTGAAATCAATTTATATTATTCAGATGAATCTAGAATAAATTAGTCTTTGTTAGAAAGATATTAGTACTTTCACAAGTGTCTAAATAATAATGCTTTATAATTTGCCACCAAAACTCTTATTGGCTTAGAATCCTTTAAGATGACCAATAAATTCCGTGATACCACTGTTACTGATGATGATGGATTCAGCACCAGAGGTAGAAATCGTAAAGAAAGTTTGGTGCAAATCTGTTGGATATCAAACAGTGAATTAATATTAACAAGGAAAAAAGAAATCACAGAACATTTGCTATAATACTATCAAAGATGCTAGAAGACAGAAGTCTTGAAGCCAGAGTAAGGCAAATTGTATCAATTGTGATCCAGTCTAGAAAATCGAGGCCATTACAGGTTACTCATCAGAAAAACTTAATACTAGGCACTATTTATAATGGTGTGAGAAGAGCTCAAAGACTAAACAGAGGATAGTAAAGTGATATAGGAATTAATAGCAGAAGGAAGCCACTGCTACAACTAGAGGTGGAAAAGTTGAGAAGGAGTTGGTGTTAGTAGAGCCCAAGAGCCAGAGGACCTACCTGGTTGCGTGAGATTCACAGAAGATACTGCCTGGCAGGATTTGGGACGTGGAGAAGATGCATCCTGAGCTAGAGACCTGAATCAGACAGGATGTATATAGAAAGTGGAGGTAGGGATACCCAGCCATTTTCTCTTTCTCCCATCCTCAGTCTTTGCCAGCATCTCCCATCATTTGATCTAAGCCATAAAACAATAAGCAAAGAAATCTAGGAAATGGTTTGCAAAGAAAGGGGAAGAAGAGATCAAACCAGCAAATGACCAAAGCATAAGATGGAACGTATGTAGAAGCCTTTCATTGTCCCGTTTTAGGATTTGTTCATTTTTTAGATCTAAGAAGTGCTTAGTGGCTCCGGTTTCTTGCCATCTCAGGATGTTGTGGATGAGATCTTCACTTTCTTTGTTGAATAGTCCTGGCTCACCCACTGCACTAGGGAGAGGAACTTACGGGGTTGGGAGGGCTTAGGAGAAAATATCGTGGAGCATGCACTCTAACCATCAGCCTCTAAGCTACTCAAAAAAAATGGGCATTAAGTAGGTCTAGTATGGTTACAAGATTTCTCCCTTTACACACACTCCCAAAACACATTACACTTCTCCACCTGCTTGCTAATGGCTGAAAATATCAAGAGTAAAAGCCTTTCATTCCACAATTAGAGATAAGATGTTTAAATTAACAAGTGCCTAGCTGAAATGATTTTTTTCTATGGGGAAATTTCAGTCAAAGACCAATCAACCAATCAATCAGTCACTCTCTTCCTCAGTAACATGACTTACAGAGAACCAGTGTGCACACAGCTGGAAGATTGACCATGAAGATGGGAAGAGAACATGAGGGACCCAGAGGAAAAACTTGGAAGGTTTTGACAAGTTTTCCTAGAATAGCACTGTTTACCTACTATATGAGCAATGATAACAATGATTGCAGCACATGCGAGCACATAGGTGATATGCAGCTCTGCTTTAGGGGCTGAGTAACAATTCTTGATTTCATAAACACGCACTTGACATTGGTAAACATCTTTCCTAGGAGTTTGCTAGTCAAAGTAATTGAGGTGATCTTCCCTGAAAGAATGCCTTTAGTTCTGCAGTTACATATTTCCATTCACTCTATGGGGAAAAAATCCTATTCTCTCCTGAGTCTTTTAAAAGTGGGGCCACACTGGCAATAAGTGTTCTTGGTTATTTGTTTTGATTAAGAGAGAATATTTGGCTTGCTGGCATCTTTTTCTGAAAATGTCCTAAAGATTTATTAAACGGGATTAAAATGGCAGATCAGTCTTACTAAACTCAGATTTAATATTCTCTTGACATCAAGAGTTCCCTCCCACAATTGCGTATGTCACCAGTTAGTTGTTGGAGATGATCTACATGAATTTCTCACATGTGGCCCCAAAATTCTCATATGAGAAATGCTTCTAGATGGCTGCCCCTTAAGATAAATTAAACCAAGGTTCCTGTGTTTTGTTGGGTGAGAGGTTTTTAGTGCCCAAGAGGATTTTCATTTTTAACAGTTTCCCTGGAAAATTCAGAAGCAATTGAAGTTTGAGAACCACTGATAGGTACCTATCATATGAAATATGCCTTGAATAATTTTGAGTGGTGTTACCTATCTTGAGCCACCATAGAAAATCCTTTATGTTTGTTTCTGTGTTCATTTCAGATTGCTGTATAACAAATTATCACACACTTACCAGCTTAAAACAACAGCTGTGTCTCACAGTTCAATAGGTCAGAAATCTAGGCAGCCTCGACTGGGTTCAATGCTCAGGGTATCACAAGGGCAGAATCAAGGTGTCAGCCCGTCTAGCCTTTAAAATAGGGACTCTGGTAAAGAATCCACCTCTAAGCTTATTCAAGTTGTTGGCAGGGTGTAATTCCTTGTCGCTGTAGAACAGAGGTCCCTGTTTCCTTACTGGCTGTTGGCAGAAGTCTCTCCCAGCTCTCTACAGCTGCCTGCATTCTTTCTATGTGACCTCCTTCATCTCCGGGCCATCAGTGGCAAACCGGAACCCTTTATGCTTTGTGTCTCGGTGACTTCTGCTGCTCACCAGAGAAAGCCCTGTGCTATTAAATGCTCATGGGATTAGATCAGGCCCACCCAAAGAATCTCCCTCTTCAATATCCACTGTGCTGCATGACATTTGTATAATCACAGGAATGATATCTCACCATGCTTACAGGTTAGGGGAATTAGGGTATAGAATCTTGAGGGGGAAGGCACTATCTAGATTCTTCCTACCACAGTGTCCAGTGTACTAATGCTTTCAATGAGTAGCTCAGTAACATATATGAGGACGTAAAAAGATGTGATTCTTTTTAAAATTTTTAAAAAATCCTATGTTTTGAGCAACATTAAGCAGATATGTGACTATGGCCTCCTGTGGTTACCTAGTTCAACAAATAGTTATTGAATATTTACTATGTGGCAATCATAAATTCATAAAGGAATAAGAACTAGATCTTTCCCTTCAATACCTCACATTTCATAATTAAACATCTCTGGAGATAGAGGAACTTCTTTGATATTTTGATAATGTGTCAAAATGTTTTCCCATATACTGATTCTGTGTAACTTCTAATCTTTGATCTTCTGACAGGTAATAAAACACATTAATATTTTTCAATTTGATTCAACCATATTTCTCCTCATAATCTCTGACAGTGTTCTTTTCAGGTTTAGAATCCTCTTGTTCTTTGAGTATATTTTATTACATGATTTCAAGTCCCTTCCACATGTAAGTTATATTTTTAGTAAGACATAATCAAGTCACTTAACATTTCTGTTCCTCAGTTTTTTCAGAAGTAAAACAAATATTATGCATTAGTTAACATTGTTTTTTCCACGTTAAAAAATTATCTCTGGCTAAACTAAGTGAAAACAATGCAAAGAATGGGAAGCTAATGGAGAGGTACTGGAATTTCTGACAGAATCACAGAAAAGAGGTAAAAATTAAAAACAGCCTCAATTTTAGAGAAATGGTGATAACTCCAGTGATAATAATTCTTGTATTTTCTTTCTAGAGGTTAAGATAAAAAGACCTAGTTCCAATGACGCCCTTTTTCTGTCTCACAGCTCCAAATTGTTCTAAGGTAGGAAGGGATTATGGCTTCTAGAGCCTATATGCATATTAGCAAGGTATCATCTACCTAGGTTTCCATCCCAATGGGTGCTTGGTACATGCCATCATTTGGCTGCTAAAACACACACATACGTACCACACCAGTGCACATCACACATCACATTAACTTTTTCACATAGCCAAAGATAATCCTATTGAAAACTTACCACCTATTTCACATGAACCTCAACCAATCTCATTCTTCCCCAAATGGAATGAAATCTAAGCCCAGCTATTGCACTCAGAGATGGTGTTGGGGAGCCCCAGTTTCTCAGGCCAGATTACCCATGGATGTTCGTTTCTTCTTTCGTTCTGTAACCATTGAAATTATGTAATTAATGGACTAATTAGCATATTTATCTACCATCACCACACCATATATACACAATGGAAATAAAACTTCCGGATGCCTGGGTGGCTCAGTCAGTTAAGTGTCCGACTTCACCTCAGGTCATGATCTTGCAGTTGGTCCCTGTGTTCAAGAGCCCTGCATCGGGCTCTCTGCTATCTCCCTCACTCTCTGCCTCTCCACCCTCCCTCTCCCCGCCCCTCTCAAAAATACATTTTGAGAAAAAAAAATTAAAGAGACAAGAAACATGTTTTAATCTTCAGACACTTGACAGCAAAGAAATCCAGATAAATACTGCACTCCTAGTTTCTGCATCTGATTCCAAAGCCAAAGATAGTATCACTAGCCCGCTCCACTACTCATTCCACGTTTTCCTTTCTTTAGCTGGCAGTTGGATTACTTGGAGTATTTTCCAGGTCAGATATCGGAGGGGAGGCGGGGGAGATGAGATTTTATCTCTACCTATAAGGATTACCTTGACAGTATTTTCCTTTTGGCAAAGTAAAATGAAAAATGCTTCAGGTACTCGTTTGGGCCTATCTCCCAACCCATTTTCTTTTTTCGATACCTTTCATTCCCTTGGTATTCAAGATGAGTGACCACGGCCCATACATAGCTCTTCTTTTGCCTGTTCCCGTAGTGGCCCACGTGGTGTGAAATGGTCACTTGTCTGCTGTTTTTCTGGAAGCATCCTTCTTACAGGCCAACAGAACGTAGAGCTGTAGAGAAGAGTTGTGAGAAGTGTCACTAGCATCTCAGAAAAGCCTTTTCAGACTGATGTTGTGGCTAAGAGAGAGGCAGCCCCAAGAGTCAGTAGCTGGTTTAGAGCATATATCACATCCTGAAAGGCAGCACCTCAGGCTCAGATTGTATCTTTCAGTGGCATCACGGCTGAGTTTTTTATTTTTATGTTTGTAAACATTTTTTGATGTTTATTTGAGAGAGAGAGAGAAAGAGCAACAGAGCATGAGCAGGGGAGGGGCAGAGAGAGAGAGGGAGACACAGAATCCGAAGCAGGCTCCAGGCTCTAGGCTGTCAGCACAGAGCCCAACATGGGGCTTGAACTCACAAGCTGTGAGATCATGACCTGAGGTGAAGTTGGATGCATAACCGATTGAGACACCCAGGCACCCTGGCATCATAGCTGAGTTTTTTAAATAATAGTTTATTCCATTATTTTATAAGGTACATAGTTTGTCAATAATGGAGTAGAGAATAAGAATAATAGCTCCATGGCAAATCTTCCACCTGTTTCATTTATTTTAGTATGATGTGATTTCCTTAATTAAAATTAATGTTGTGTGGGCAAAAAGAGTGGTATATACAACATTATGAAGTTCATATGTGGTGGTGTTGAAGGAAGAATGAGTAAAATGCAGGGCCAAGTCAAAAATAAGTGTCCATTCTGTTGAGGACAACTAACTACCCCCTCTAATTAGAGGCATCTAATACAATTGCTCTGCCCTGGACTATTATGAAAGGTCTATCAATATCATCCTTCCTTCACCTTCTATTCAGAAGTCCTTCAGACATTCCTTTTCCAAGTATCTATACCATTTGGCTGCAGCCAAAGACATACTAAAAACAACCTCTGAATATCTTTGTTTAAAGAGAATATATAACCAGACTTATTGCTAAAGGTCCTGTCCTTTTAGTGGATTTCATTCTTGTTTGGGCCTATCCATGAAAGCAACTGTACCATTGCAGAGTGTTACAGGAAACCAGGCTGACATTTTTCATTCCCGATTTTTCAGAAAGAATTTCATTTAAGACAGGAGACAGAGATTTACAGAAGGAAATCTTGTATGGCAGATTGTGCTCATACGGCACTGGGGCATGAACAGGCTTGTATATTGCTTTCTCTCAACAAAGGAGGGCTACTGAGAATGCACAGATTTAGCACCGAATGAACCAGGTGGTGCTCAGTTGGTAATGGCCAGTTGGATAAAGAGTCAGAGGCTGTTATCAAAAAGTCAAGTTACCCAAGGAAGAATGCAGTGCCCTGCACTAAATCTTGTTCTTTACTGACAGAATTTCTCTGGTTGGAGATGACCCCAAGCTCCATGCCCAATCCCGAATGGCTACAGATCTAGAGTACCATTTCATCTACTTTGTCTTCATGAAGGCCAAGTGGAAAAGCCACTCTCATTACAGTCTAAACCAGATGAAACCTACTTGGTGATGTGCCTTCTTCTTAGTGATAAACAGGTCAAGTTTTAAGAACTTCTCCTTCACTGGGGAGGGGGAAAACTGAATCTCTCTGTTACTTTCTTACCCTCAGTATTGGTTCTATCATTTTAAAATCAATGCTGTTTAATATTTTAGTAAGAGTCATACCTATATATACACACACGTATATTTATTTACATTAGTAAACTCCTTACTGTGAATGTTTGACTTCAAAATGTAGCATCATTTTTTGTACATGTTTAAGATAGCAATGGGGCGCCTGGGTGGCTCAGTCGGTTAAGCCTCCAACTTCAGCTCAGGTCACGATCTCACGGTCCATGAGTTCGAGCCCCGCGTCGGGCTCTGGGCTGATGGCTCAGAGCCTGGAGCCTGCTTCCGATTCTGTGTCTCCCTCTCTCTCTCCCCTCCCCCGTTCATGCTCTCTCTCTGTCTCAAAAATAAATAAACGTTAAAAAAAAAAAAAAAAAAAGCATTACTAGGAATGCCTGAGTGGCTCAGTCCGTTAAGCACGTGACCTTGGCTCAGGTCATGATCTCATGGTTTGTAAGTTCAAGCCCCACATTAGGCTCTCTGCTGTCAGCACAGACCCTGCTTCAGATCCTGTCCTTCTGTCTCTCTCTGTCCCTCCCCCGCCCTCGCTGTCTGTCTCTCTCTCTCTCTCTCAAAAATAAATAAACATTAAAAAAATAGATAGCATTATTAAATAGTATATAATGTAGATTATAGTTTTCAAATGCAAATAAAAACAGACAACTGCTTTTGCTGATTATCTTTTCAAAGATGTTTGTGGTGTTGAGGACTTGGAAGTGCAGGACTATTGTAATGAACGATTACAATTTTTGCGTATAAGAAAACAAAAGATAGAACAGGGCTGTTTACTGAAGTTAATAACAGTAATATAGAGGATGAGTAAAGTAGAAATAAAAGAATGGAAAAGTCATCAGAAGGATTTGAAGAAAGGAATTGAGAAAAATGAAGAAGGAATTTCTAGGTGACAACTGCAAATGGACAAAGGGTGATAAAGGCAGGAATGTGTCAGAGTCTTGGGCTGGGGGAGGGATGAGCTGCCCAGCAAAGGATCGATCAATCGATCGATCGATCACCTATGTATCTATTCATTTTTGTTTCAAGTTTTTATTTAAATTCTAATTAGTTAATATATAGTGTAATATTGGTTTCAAAAGTAGAATTTAGTGATCCATTATTTCAATATAACACCTAGTGCTCATCACAACAAGTACCCTCCTTAATACCCATCACCCACTTTAACCTGTCCCCACCCACTTCCCCTCCAGGAACCCTCAGTTTGTTCTCTATAGCTATTAGTTTCTTATGGTTTGCCTCCTTCTCTTTCTTTTTTTTCTTCTGTCCCCTATGTTTATCTGTTTTGTTTCTTAAATTCCACACCTGAGTGAAATCATATGGTATTTATCTTTGACTGACTTATTTCTCTTAGCATAATACACTCTAGCTCCATCCACATGATTGCAGATGGCAAGATTTTGGCTGAGTAATACTCCATTGTGTGTGTGTGTGTGTGTGTGTATGTATATGTATATACATATGTATATGTATATGTATGCATATGTATATGTACACATATACATAAATATATACATATATATATATATGTATACATATACATATACACACACACACACATCTTCTTGATCCATTCATTAGTCAATAGACATTTGGGCTGTTTCCATATTTGGCTAATGTTGATAATCCTACTATAAACATCAGGGTACATATGCCCCTTTAAGTCAATATTTTTGTATCTTTTGGGTAAATACTTAGTATTGCAATTGCTGGATCATAAGCTAGTTCTATTTTAACATTTTCAGGAACCCCCATACTGTTCTCCAGAGTGACTGTACCAGTTAGCATTCCCACCAACAGTGTAAGAGAGTTCCCTTTCTCTGCATCCTCAGCAACAACTGTTGTTTCCTGTGTTGTTAATTTTAGCCATTCTGACAGGTGTGAGATGGTATTAATTATAGTTTTGATTTGTATTTTCCTGATGATGAATGTTGTTGACCATTTTTTCATGTATCTGTTAGTCATTTGTATATCTTCTTTGGAAACTTGTCTATTCCTGCCTTCAGCCCATTGCTTAACTGGATTGTTTGTTTTTTGGGTGTTGAGTTTGGTAAGTTCCTTATAGATTTTGGATACTAACACTTTATCTGATATATCATTTATAAATATCTTCTCCCATTCTAAGGTTGCCTTTTAGTTTTGATGATTGTTTCCTTCACTTTGCAGACGCGTTTTATCTTGATGATGTCCCGATAGTGCATTTTTGCTTTTGTTTCCCTTGCCTCCAAAGACGTGTCTAGTAAGAAGTTGCTGCCACTTATGTCAAAGAGGTTGCTACCTGTGTTCTCGCAAAGGATCCATTTAGACTGTATTACTTGCTTCATGTTGTAGAGTAGCCCTAGGGTGCTGTGGTATAAGATGTAGGGTATAAATCTATGATTTCACTCATGTGGAATTTAAGGAACAAACAGATGGACGTGGCATGGGAGAGAGAGGCAAGCCATAGAACAGACTCTTAACTATAGGGAACAAACTGAGCATTGATGGAGGGGATTGGTTAAATGAATGATGGGTATTAAGGAGGGTTCTTGTTGTGATGATCACTGGGTGTTGTATGTAAGTGATGAATCACTAAATCCTATTCCTGGAACTAATATTACACTGTATATTAACTAACTGGTATTTAAATAAAAACTTGGAGGAAAATTAAAAAGATGTAGGGTATAGTCTAGCAATGGATGCACTTTCATTTTTTTATAGGGGACCCTAGGCTGGGAGAAGACTTAGAACAGAGGCCAGGAGTAACAAAGTGAGGAAGAAGGCTGGCACCTAAACTCCATTTTGCAAATAGATTTTGAAGGACTTAAAAAAAAATCTACTTTTTTTGGATATTAAGGTACCAATCTTTTGACGTAGGGTTATTTACAGCTGTATTTTGGATTTAAAAGTTAGCTTTATGGTGAGATATCAAAGGGCAGTTTTCTAAGGAGGAATCAAAAGGCTAGAGGTAGAAGATTGTGGTGCATTTGAGGAAAAATGGTAAAAAGCTTTTTAGACCCTGTAAGCATCTGACCTGGATTTTAGGACTAAATTTCCAAATACTAATCTTAAAATGATTATTATATAAATTTTTTTCCTATTCATTTTGCCCAAGGCACTTGGCCTAAAGGCCATAATGAAGAGCTACCAAAAGTAAATGAATAAGAATGTAGGTCAGGTGTTTTGGGAGATTCCAAATATATATACATCACATTATGTTTATATAGAGAGATATAGATATGCACACACATATATGGATATTTATATACTTAAATACACACACATCATACATACTGTTATAGGTTAATTCTCTTTAAAAAATATGTTTTAATCATTTATTTTTGAGAGAGAGAGAGAGAGAGAGAGAGAGAGGAAGGGAGGGAGGGCAGAGAGAGAATGGGAGACACAGAATCCGAAGCAGGCTCCAGGCTCTGCACTGCCAGCGCAAAGCTCAACGCAGGGCTCCAGCTCAGGAACCACAAGATCATGACCTAAGCTGAAGTCAGAGTCTTAACCAGCTGAGCCACCCAGGCGCCCCATTGGTTAATTCTCTTTATATGGGGAGAGCTAACCATTGAATCTGGTTCTGATGCAACTGCTTCACACAAAAGGCTTGTGACGACATTAGACATAATTGAAACAAATAGTATTTCTAGGGTCTGTACCAATTGGTGGAGAGAGTGGGAGTAGGGAAGGAGAAAGAAGAAAATGAACAGCTTGCCATTAGGGTTAGTGTCACTGCACCTTACAGGCAAGAGTCGCAGCTGAGCTAACTTGGATGGCCCTCTCCACAACACTAAACCCATCCCAGCAAAACTAACCTCAAAGCAATGGAACCCAAACATCCATCGGCCTTCCTGATGTCACTGGATTGCCACACTACCTGTCATCACATTCCACGTTCTCTTCTGTTGCTAGGTACCCTGGGCACTCTTAATTTTCAAAGCTCCAGGTGCCGTTTTTTCCCTTGGTACTCACACATAGAGTTTTGGTTCCAATGCTATGGTGCCCAGGCTGAAATTTGACAGAAGCACCATTGCTCTTGGCCTGTGAAGCTGAAGGCCATACCTACAGATCTCAGCACCGTACCCTCTGTGTAGCAGCTCTCGACCTGCATGCCAGCAGCCACTTAGGATGGAGCAAACTATGTTGGGTAAGGAAGCAGATTTCCCCTTGAGAGCAATAAACTGCTGTGAGTCGATTATGATAAATAGAGGAGTCTGAGATTTGTGGTTTCAAATTCTGGAAAAGTATCTTCAAGGAGGAGAAAACACAAATCGTTAATATGGTTATGAGAACCCAGACAATCAAAAATGCTTCATTTAGTTTCAGTTTAATGTCTGCTCCCTCTTTCTGTTGAATTTTTCTAATATAGACATCAAAACTTTGTTTCAAATTTTGATTGATAAAACAGTGGCATGTGACATTACTCGTTCTTTTACCATTTAAATGATAAAATGGTGTGAATATATATTATATACAAATAAGTAAATTATTCACTTGTTCTTTATGAAACATACCGATTTACTCAAGAATGAAATATGTAAAGCTGTGGAATTTAGTTACCTTGGTAACATCTGGAGTGAGGTACTCTGTCTAAAAATATTTTCTCCTTTATTGTTTATACTTTATACCAAAATTACAAATACATGACTTTTATTAAAAATTATCCTGAGGTAATAATGTTTATCTTATTTAAAATGCGAATACATGGTACACTAGTTACTAAATATGCATGATGATTTTAGATTAAAGAAACAGTTGTAGCATGTTAATTTCTTAACTGTAATAGACGTTGGATTTGTTTTCTGCTAGTATCCATTTTGTGTATATAATATACTTTTAGGGTTATTCGTTCTTTTAACATATTGACAAAATTTTTATTACATAAAATGTTTAGTATTTTAAGGGATTCTAGTGCACAAATGTTACATCACATTTTTCTTCATGAATTTAAGAACTGGACTTGAATATGTACCTTCTGCTTTTCTTTGGACTTTCGTGGAAAGAAATAACTTAAATAATCCGAAATGATTTCGCATACTTTAGCATAGGATTTGACTTCACATAAAGAGCATGTGCAATTTTATGGGTTGCTTATATAAATCACACCCCTAATTCTTTATTTCAAAAACCTTCTATATTTCATGGTTAAAACAAAAAGAAGAACGTTTTTGATTTTCTCAATAGCTGTGGAAAGTGATATGTCATGTTATTTATGACCAGTTTCTTAAATTCTCTTATGTATGTTTTCTCTCCCCATGAAGTCTTTTTTTGAATGGAAATGTACAAAGAGGAATTTATGAGTAGAATCTTGCCATTTGAATGTATTTTAACTTCACAAAGCGGTTTTAGAAAATTTTTAAAAATATCATTTTACTGAAAATTGAACTTAATACCCTTTGTTTTCATTTCACATTGGAGCTGGAGATCTGGGCTTCCTCCCAGACCCTTGTCTGCCCTACTCTCAGTCTTACTTGTTCTTTTCTTAGGATTTTTTGAGTCTCCTCTTGTTCTGCACTGTTGCTGCTTTGGTTTGGGCTTTCAGCAATGCTGAGCCAGTGGCTTATAGAGCTCTTAACGGTCCCACTTTTGTTGCCTTCATCCCATTCTCCTCATCAGTCAGAGTAATCTCTTTAAAACACAGTCCTGTTCATATCACTTCTGCATAAAATTGCTCCTATTCACTCCCAAGGTACGATCCACGCTCTTAGTTCAACAAAACACATTCTCTGCCTCCCTTTCTTATTCTCTTGTTTGCACTCAGCACCCCAACCTTACTTCCCATCTGCCCTGCACTTTCCTTCCTCTGAGGTGTTGCCCCTGCTGATCTCTAATTGGGAAACTCTCTCCCCCACCTTCATCACCGGGTTAAGGCTTACTCGTCTTTTGGAATTTAGCTCATATGCCACCTTCTTTAGGAAAACTTCTGTGATGTGTTTACCCCTTGTTTTGGGTCAAAGCCTTTTTCCTCTGCATTTTAGTTGCATGTTTGTTTGTTTTTTTTCTGTCTCTTTTAATTATTTGTGAAATTACTGAAGACACAGTCTCTATTGGCCAAATATTTAACCCCCTTTTGGCCAAGCATAGGTATTCAATAAACGTTGAATGAATGAATGAACAGGTGAGTTATACCACTTCTTCAAATTTATATATTTGTTTCATGAATTTAATTGATTAGAAGGCATAAATTTTTCATTGCATCCTACAAAAATAAAGCACACTGGGGAATATTCAGAAATCAAAATATTACAAATATGAATATTATTACTCTTATGTGTTCATATTTTTATGGCTTCATCAATAGACTTTAACTACAGGAAATAATCTAACACCTTTGCATTTCATAGTCCTTTAACATTAATAGAAAATTCTTACCATAAATGCAAAGATGAAATTAAGAGAAATAGAATTTTCCTGTTTCATCTAAATTTTGTTTTTTACTCTAAGTAAATTGTTATTGATATGTTTTACTAAACAAGCTTATCATTTATTTTAAAGCCAGAAAATTTTGGTTAATTCTACTTCTTCCCCTTCCTCCCTGTTTTGTTTTTTTCTACAGTTATTTTATTTATTTTTAAATTTCTTTATTTAAATTCAAGTTAGTTAATATACAGTGTAGTATTGGTTTCAGGAGAAGAACCCAGTGATTCATCACTTATATATAACACCTAGTGCTGATCCCAACAAGTGCCCATCTTAATGCCCATCACCCATAAGCCTGTCCCCCGACATCCCTTCCAGCAACCCTCGGTTTGTTCTCTGTATTTAAAAATCTCTTGTGGTTTGCCTCCCTCTCTGTTTTTATCTTATTTTATTTTTTCTTCTCTTCCCCTGTGTTTATGAGTTTTGTTTCTTACATTCCATCTGTAAGTGAATATCATGATATTTGTCTTTCTCTGACTGACTTTTTTCACTTAACATAATACATTCTATCTGGTTCCATCCATGTTGTTGCAAATGGCAAGATTTCATTATTTTTTATTACCAGGTAATATTCCATTGTATATGTAGGCCACTTTTTTTTTTTTATCCATTCATCAGTCAACGGACACTTGGGCTCTTTCCACAATTTGGCTCTTGTTGATAGTGCTGCTATAAACATTGGGGTACATGTGTCCCTTCAAATCAGCATTTTTGTATCCTTTGGATAAATATCTAGTAGTGCAATTGTCAGGTCATAGGATAGATTTGTTTTTAATTTTTTGAGGAACTTCCATAGTGTTTTCCAGAGTGGCTGCGCCACTTTGCATTCTCACCAATAGTGCAAAAGTGTGTTCCCCTTTCTCTGCATCCTCACCAACATCTGTTGTTTCTTGAGTTGTTAATTTTAGCCCTTCTGACAGGTGTGAGTTGGCATCTCATTGTGGTTTTGATTTGTATTTCCCTGATGATGAGTGATGTTGAGCATCTTTTCATGTATCTGTTAGCCATCTGGATGTCTTCTTTGGAAAGTGTCTATTTATGTCTTCTGTCCGCTTCTTCACTGGATTATTTGTTTTTGGGTGTTGATGTTGATAAGTTCTTTATAGATTTTGGATACTAAGCCTTATCAGATATGTCATTTACAAATATTTCTCCCATTAGGAAGGTTGCCTCTTAGTTTTGGTGATTGCTTTCTTCGCTGTGCAGAAGCTTTTTATCTTGATGAAGTCCCAGTAGTTCATTTTTTGCGTTTGTTTCCCTTGCCTCCAGAGACATGTCTAGTAAGAAGTTGCTGTGGCCAAGGTCAAAGAGGTTGCTTCCTGTTTTCTCCTCTAGGATTTTGATGGTTTCCTATCTAAAATTTAAGTCTTTCATCCATTTTGAATTTATTTTTGTGTATCGTATAAGAAAGTAGTCCAGGTTCATTCTTCTGCACGTCGCTGTCCAGTTTCCCCAGCACCATTTGCTGAAGAGACTGTCTTTTTTCCATTGGATATTCTTTTCCACTTTATTGAAGATGAGTTGGCCATACATTTGTGGGTCCATTTCTGGGTTCTCTATTCTGTTCCATTGATGTCTGTGTCTATTTTTGTGTCAATACCATACTTTCCTGATGATTACAGGTTTGTAATACAGTTGGAGTCCGGATTTGTGATGCCTCCAGCTTTGTTTTTCAACATTACTTTAGCTGTCCGGGGTCTTTTCTGATCCCATACAAATTTTAGAATTGTTCGTTCTAGCTTTGTGAAGAATGCTGGTGTTATTTTGATAGGGATTGCATTGAGTGTGTAGATTGCTTTGGGTAGTATAGATATTTTAACAATATTTGTTCTTCTAATCCACGAACATAGAATGTTTTCCATTTCTTTGTGTTTTCTTCAGTTTCTTTCATAAGCTTTAAATCATATATATGTTGTAAATATTAGAGAGTATTAAAATATCCAGTGCCATACAGTTAAGAAGAAATTAATATTAACATTTGAGACTATATTTTTCACTATTCTCCCTCCCATATTCCACATTTCCCATATTCTAATCATTTCAACATATATTAAGCCAATTTTTTATTTTTGGTAATTTCTGTCTCTTCTAAATGTTTGCTATCGTAAGAAACATTTTTGTAAAGACCTTTTTACCTGCACAGCAATGCACACAATGATTGCTCTCTTTAGGTTTAAAAGTCCCAGAAGTGTAATGACTGGAGCAAAGGTGACGAGCTCTTTTAATGTGTTTGATGTGTATTAAACACTCATAAAGCTTGAACCAACATATGCCCTGCTAGCATATAGCCAATGCTTTTATCAGAGAATTTTCCCCAAATCTTGACATTGTCGCTTGAAAAACAAAAAAGTTTCTGCAAAACAATGAACAAGTTTTCTTTGTTTAAATTTACTTTTCTTTGAGATTGCATTTGAGATCAAACTGTTTTCCCTACTTTATCTTTTTCTTACTTCATTTCTTCTTGTGCCTAAATGTGCCTACTAGATTACAAATAACAATGGCTGCTTCACAAGTTATTGCTAAGGATGAAACTGCACAGGATGTGTAAAATTAGCACCATGGCAAGCACGTAATAGGAGCTCAGTAAATGTGAGTTGAAGTAGAAACCGAATGGCATGTTAATTAAAACCAAAATATTCTTTTCAACAGATGATTCTGCTGCAGAGAGCTTTAATGGCAATGAGACTCTGGGGCACAGTTCAATTGCTTCAGGGGGAACACACAGCAGGGATATGGGTGACTCCAATGGCGATGGCAAAACTGGGCTGGAGCAGGACGAGCAGCCACTGAACCTGAGTGACAGTCCCCTCTCCGCTCAGCTGACTTCGGAATACAGAATAGATGACCACAGCAGTAATGGAAAAAACAAATATAAGAATCTTCTAATTTCTGACCTCAAGATGGAACAAGAGACGAGAGAAAATGGAAGCAAGGTAAGGTCATGTTACGATTTTCAGAGTTTTTGAGTTTGTCATGAAGGTCAGAAAGAAACACATATTTACACAAGAGATGAAGATTATTTTCGCTAAAAATATTTTAAACAAATCCTCATAATATGCTGCCAAGACATTTAGAAGCATAGATATCATGTGTCCACATGAGCAATAATTTTCCCGAATAACAGTGAGCAGAATGAATAGTGTTTCGAGCAAAGCTGTTGGTGTTTTCATACATGATGAAATCACTTGATTTAATGTTTCTCCTTCATATAATCTTCTTATGGATCGGTCTCTGGGAGTTTGTGGAGCTCATACCTGAAAATATAGCCCTGAGAACACGATTACAGACCTTAAAAAGATCACTATCTAGTTTCTACTAGAATGGATAGGTAGACACAGTAATAAAAGTTTCAATTAGACTCTCAAGTTTGCTTTAGAGACCCAGGGACTTCAGTCAGTAATTTACTCCCCATACCTGGGAGAAACGTAAGTGTCAGTGTTCTAGATGAAATATGCAGATTAAATAACTACTGCAACACATAATGTATCACACGCTGTATTATACAAAAGACACACACATGTTTCAGACATATCTAAATTTCTAGATGCTTTAGAGCAAAATAAATTATAATCCTCCCCATTCCCAATTGATTTATTATTTTATTTTTATTTCTTGGTCCTTCTGTTTTTATCTCTTTATCTTCACACCCGTTTTCAGAAATACTGCCCATTCTTTTTTTGTTTTTATTTAAATTCCAGTTAATATACAGTGTAATATTTCAAGAGTACAATATAGTCATTCAACACTTCCATACATCACCTGGTCCTCATCACAAGTGCCCTCCTTAATCCCCATCACCTCTTTCACCCATCTTCCCCCCCCCCATCACCGTCAGTTTGTCCTGATTGATTTAGTAAAAAAAATAAAGTTTAAATTTCCACCGGTTTGAAATAATGCATGCTGGTGACTTTCGCTCTATAATTTTTCAAGGTATACTTTTGACCACATGAGGATTTTTATGGAATGTACATTTTGACTCCTTCCCCCCCTACCCTCTTATAAATTTGAGTTGAAGAACTGATCTTTTGACATAGCAAAATGTCTTAATTTGGATTAATTTGTGAATGTGCTGAGGCACTGTACTTCCTAAATTGGCTCCATTCAGATCCTCTTGCTTGCCTGAGGGTATGTTGTTTCATCCTCTTTTAAGCAAGTCACTATACATCATCAGACACTTAAACACTTCTGCCTGAGGGAGGCTGCTGCAACTTTTGCTGGGGTAAATGTGCAAATATTCTCCCCTATGGTTTAAAGCATAATCACTCAAATACAAATGATTTTATATTCACTAGCATGATCTGAATCAAAGTTACATTTTACAGAACAAAATAGCCTTTAAATTCTCAGGCCATCTGCAACATCAGTCCAGTCTTCATAAAACTTATATGATTATGAATGTCCTTTTTATGCTATGTATCTGTTGAATATTTTTCTAAAATTACTCAGTGGTTTGCTCTTCTGTTCCTTAACCCCTTATCCATTATAATGATAGGAACTATGCTCATTGGAAACACATTGTTGCACATTTTAAACAGTGAAGTTACTTTTCTACTCTATTAAAATGAAGTTGCGAAAAGCACAGATTGATTGGGTTGTATGTGAGGAGTAAGATGAGAAGTGGGCCTGGGGAGGAGACCTCCCTAAGGAACCTAAAGTTTAATGGTTTGGTAAAGGAATAACAGTTCCAAGGGCCGACTGAGGAGTAGCCAGAGAGGCAGAAAAACAATCAGAGGGGTATAGTGAATGGAAGCTAAGGGTAGTATACCTTTCAAGAAAGAGTTGTCAGCTCTGATGGGCAATGCTGATATATCAAATAAGATAAATACAGAAAATAATTGGATTTATGTGAACAGTTTTGGAGCACTTTGAGAGCAGAATCCAGAGGGACTCTTTATTCGCTTCTTCAAAGATTGAAGGATATATTAGATACCTGTCATACTTGCATTAATGGAGTAGGTAGCAGAGACAACTCAAAGAGAGGACTCTATTCATAAAACCTTTGATAAATAGTTTTGGTACAAAAGGGTACATATACAGAGAAAGGTTTCTTAGTAAAACTATAGGCAAGTATCTATTTCTGTGTTAGAACATTGGGAATTCAAAGTAAGAAAATACTGTTTCTATTGAAGTAATAAAGAGGGCTTCGTAGAGAAAGTAAATCTTGAACTTTGAAGGAAATGTAAGATTACCATTTTTTCAGAAGGGATCTCCTTTTGGACATTGTGAAGGCCCTGGAATGCACAGGAAAGATGAGTTGGTCTCACAGGTTAGGGAACCATTGCCTATTTGGAGCTAGGTAGGACTTAATAACATCGTACTTGAAGAAGAACACAGTATCATTATTCAAGATAGACTATTTGCCACCAATAAATTTATTCACTGAATATTTACTGAGGGACTCCTACATGCAAGGCACTGTTGTAGGAAGCAAAAACATGGAAGTGAGCGAACTAGGGTCCTAGCCCCTCAAAAGCTTAAAGTCTATCAGGAAAGAGAGGCAAACCTCTGATTATAATCAGATTCCGTAAGTAATATTATGGGCATATGGCAGGGTGAAGTGAGAGATGAAAAGTAGTGCACCCACGGGACTATAATGTTCTTAAGGAAGACTTTGGAGAGAGGTTGATGCTAGGGATGAATGCAAAGTGTAAGTAGAAGCTATTTAGACAGGGAGGATTATTTATGGTAGAACATGTTTGGAGGCATAGAACCGCAGGAGAGTACACTTGTCATGGAGATTTGCAAGGAGCTTAGCATGGCCACAGTAGAGAATATGTGTGGAGAAATGGAATATAGAGTGGCTCCATCAATAAGGGCTTTATAGGCTAGTTCAAGGACTTTGGACTGTATCCCATAGGTAAGCTTAGCATGATAAAGTTGTGGTCAGCTTGGAATTTTAGAAAGATTATCTTGTCTACATAAACAGGGTAAACAGGGTAAAAGACAGAAAACTGGTTATAAGCTATTGTGGCATTCCAGGAAGAAAGTGATGTAGGAATATATATATATATATATATATATATATATATATATATATATATAGGAATATATATATAGGAATATAGGAATATATATATAGATAGATATAGATACAGATATAGATATAGATGTAGATATAATAGGGCTCCATAGGTTGTATATTGCCAAACTCCTGGGAATGTCTTTCACATAGACTACAGTATGAATAGCCTCTTTATACATCCCAGTAGGATATAAATTCTATGACTATAAGAATGATACCTACCATGGGTGCCTGAGTGGCTCAGTCGGTTAACCAGCTGACTTCAGCTCGGGTCATGATCTCACGGTCAGTGGGTTTGAGCCCCATGTTGGGCTCTGTGCTGACAGCTCAGAGCCCGGAGCCTGCTTCGGATTCTGTCTCTCCCTCTCGCTTTCTCTGCCCCTCCCCCCACTCACACTCTGTCACTCTCTCTCTCTCTCTCAAAAATGAATAAATGTTAAAAAGTAATTGAAGAAAAAGAATGATATCTACATTATTTACTGAGATGTGTCCAGCACCTGGCTTAATATCTGGTACATAGTAGCCTCTCAAATATTTTGAAGAAATGAAGTTTGATCGAATGTGGGAAGTGGAGCAGAGAGCATTCTAGAATGACTCCAGGCTTATTGGCTTGGTTGCCTAGGTAGATGGTGATTCCATTTACCAAGATGCAGAAAGAGAAACATTTGAAGAAGTAGTTTTTTGATAAATAAGGTTTACCATGCCTATGCAGTATCCACTGGATATATTTAATAGGCATCAGGGATATATGTGTCAGCTCAGAAGAAATGTCCAGGTTGGAGAAAGAAACACATGAAAGGTTTTAGAGCAGAAGTGCAGCTTAAAGCTGTTGTGGTTGACCGGATCACCTCAGAAGAGCATAGAGCGAGGAGAGGAGAGGATCAAAACATATCAACCTGGAGAATAGCACATCAAAAACAAGTGGCATAAAAGGAGCTTGTGGATGAACATAAAACCAAAGGAGAAAATGAAGGCAACCAGTAAGGAGATGTTTTAGAAGCCAACGTGTGGGGCAATTTCAAAATTTTTATGTAGCTAAAATGGAGTAACGGTTAGGTGAAGTGATATAGGTCTAAACCCAGATGATACTCGGAAAGTTAATGCTAAGAGTTGAAGTCAGAACACATGGCACAAGAAGAAGCCAAATTAGTAGGGAAGTGGATTGGAGACATTTTTAGAGGCTGGATAGGAAAACTAAATCATTTTAATTGTAAAGGAGACTGTGCCTGGAATTTTGTTTTAGGAATTCTTCTTGCAATGCAAATTCGCATGCAGAGTGCCCTGGGTTCCTGGCTTTGGATCACTACTTGCTCTGCCTGAGGCTATCTGGTGAACTTCATCCTCAAGGTTTATCATTCATATGTTCAGTTAGTACTACTATTTGTAGTCCTTAGAAATGTTCCAGTACTTTTGTACAAATTTATAAAGTGACAGTACCAATTTTTTCTTCCAGTATTTTTCAGTCTAGCCTCTGTTCTGCCTTGAAGGAATATTAAAGTTTAATTATACAGCATCTTTGAGAAGCGTAGATTGCTGTGAGTTTGATATTGACCTATTTCACAATTTTATTGTGAATAATACCAAACAAAAATAATTACAAAGCATTTAAAAACCTGAACACTGAATAGAAATGCTTAAAAAGAATAGCCGAGCTGGACTATGCCATTTACTGATTGCTTATTATTATGCAAATTCAGTCACTAGACTAACAAATCTTATTAACCAACCTAAAGAATAAATACATTGCATTGAAAACTTTTAGGTGATATATATTTTCTGCTTGCAGATGTCCATATTTTTAGAGGACAACAAGTAACATTAGAACTCAGAAGGAAGTAGAAATGTTGATTAAAGCCTTGGAAAATGAGATTCATGAGGAAGTGTCAAGGAACAATTTAGATAGGGAAAGACAGGCTAAGAAGACACAAATTTGGATATAAATATGTTTAAAATTATTAAGTGAGAATAAAAACAAAACTTGAACTCTAATGGAGAGAAATATATAACTTAAAAACACTATCATTGACTTTTGTTTTTTTTCTCTTTTTTTCTTTTAGTATTTGTGACCTAGCTGAATTATACTTAATATGGTAAAATATTCTGAATCAACATCCCCAAAGAATAATATTTCAAGTAGTAACTGTGGTAGGAGGGTGATTATTATTTGAAGGTTAATGTGTCACTGTGGTTACTGCATATTAGGTTTGGTTTTGGGCTCAGTTCCCAAGACCCTTCAATCTTCATTTTATTAAAGTAATCTTTTTTCCCCAAAAGGGTCCATGTGGCATTTTTTCAATGAATCTTTAAGTTCTAACCAAAATGGATATTACCATTCAAATTAAAGCTTATAAAATATTTATCATAATTACCATTAATAATTGCTATGCAGTTTTATTTAGGCATGATGAATGGAAGTAGCACATTTTTTGAAATATCTCTTTGTAATATTTAGGTGTAATGAGATTGTCTTTTAAAGCATAAGAGCCATGGATTTACTTTTGGAACAGTATTATCTTGGTCTTTGTTGTGTAGGTATTCCAGCTCGTTGTTGCTTTAATTTGATGATTTTCAATATCTAGCTTCTTGGTTGTTGTATAAAGATTTTGGCACAGACCTTCCTCAGAGTAGAAACAGCAGTATGTATTCAACAAATGTTCCTCATATATGCTAGGAACTGTCCTGGGTGCTAAAAAAAACCACAAAAAAACACAAAAGGTCTCTGTCATTAAGAACTCACCAGAAAGGTAGACACAGAAGTAAATAAGTGTGTTATAATATGGAAATTAATTGATATGTAGATGTGCCTTCTAGGCTTACTAACTATGTCTTGGAAAGTTTACCCAGTTAATTTTTAATGGTTACGTAGGAGATAGCTACTTGTTGAAAAGGGAGTAGGAAATTCTCAAAGAACACACCATTAAATTAAGACCTAGAAATGCTGAGGACTGAAGTGGTGAGAGAGAAGTCCGGAGAGGTAGTTCAGGGCATCAGATGAGAGTAGGCTATAGATACACTGTTAAAGTTTGAACTTCACTCTATAGTTGACAGGGAACTTCCTAGGATGTAGGCTAGGAAAATATCATGGTCAGATTGTGTTTTGGGGTAGATCATTGTGGCATCTTTGTTACAAGATGACTTGAAGTGGCATGGAAAGGGAAGAAGCTGCTAACAGGATGAGGTACTGCCATGGTGAGGTGATGGTAGGGATGGGAAAGAGAGCAAAGACTTAAGAGATATTTAGAACGTTAAATGGGTGGAATTGGGAGTTTGATTCGGCAAGTGATGGAGGGCATGAAAGAAACTAAGAGCCAGGAAATAACCGATATATCAGTTCTGATATTTGGATGTCACGTCAACTCTAACAATGATGAACACTTGTGTAATGTTTCATATTCATAACTCAGACCAACTCTGTGTGGTAAGGAGAGAAAGTATAATTATCAGCCTTACTTAAACATAAGGGCATAAAATCCAATGGATGCTAAGCTATTTAATATTAATTATGCAGTTAGTTAAGTGATAGAGCCTGCTATTGAACCCAGGTCTTCTGACTTTGCAGCCTTGTGCTTTTCACTATATTCACACCCACACACTGGTTGATGTTTGTAGGACTAGTTACTCTATGGACCATATAGTGACTATGTTAAGCAAGCTATCCAGAAAGGCAGATATTTAAAACAATCAGTGGATAATTCCTTGGTAAGTGGCACATATTTACAGTGGCATTTATTATACAGATATTTGTTTTGCTCTTCTATATGGATTATTTTACAAAATAAAAATAATATACTAGGTGCCTCTATTGGAAAACTAAGCATGTAGCCATTTGTTGCTTTCATGCACAAATGTAAATAAATGGATAGTAGTGGGTCCTTAAAAGCCCTAAGGTAAATTTTAGACTTACTTTTTTTACTGCCAATTTAAAATGACGTCTTCATGTATTTTACCTAGAGACATATATATTTTACCTAGATATATATATATATATATATATATATATATATATATATATATATATATTAATGTATAGATACATAGAGAGACCATGTATGTGTTTCATATTTTACATGAGTTACATGGGCCTCATTTCTTCTCATTATTGGACACATTTTTTTCTTCTGTCCTTAGTGGATCTTTTTTTAAATCAAAAGATATACAAGAAGAATATAATATCATATGATTTTCTGTAGTGTCTATCATATTTTCAACCTAAATTTAAATGTGTATAGTGCTTTTTCACTGTATAAAATATAGTATATTATGTATACCATGTAAAATATATGTAAAATATATACATATATTAAAAATATGTGCCTTATTCAGGAACTGTTAAATTAACTCTCTGTAGAATAATATAATTTTTAAAACTGCTTCATTTTATAGATGAAGCAATTGAAACTCATTCAAGTGACTCCTAACATGCAAATCAGTGTCCTTCTGAATCATTATGCTGTCATGGTTACCAGTGAATATGCTTATATTCTTGATATGTTATTAATGAAGAGAAAGGGTAAAGTCAACATATGTGAATATCTATGCATGATCCAGTCTATGTTTGCTCATTTCACATTTGTTATGTTAACAAAATGAAGAAGACAAGGGGCTTCTAAAATTTATACCCTGAAATGTGCAAAGGGTGGTTGATTTTAATTCCCCATATGCAGCAAAATATACATTTTAGGTTCCTTTTTAAACGTATGAGTTCATTTGGTTCAATACAAAATTTCAACTTATCCTTCAGCCATCAATGCTATGTATTGATAGGTAATCTGGTTAGAGTAATATGCGACATTTTTGGCCAAAATACAAAACAATGAAAACTGACCAACTATTGTCTTTGTCTTTATTTAACGATTAATCTATAGCTCAAAAAGAAATAGGAATTGTATCTTGTATGCTTTTGTGTTCAATGTTTTTTTGGTTAGGGGGTGGGTTTTTTGTTTTGTTTTGTATGTGTGTTTGTTTTATATTTGTATTCTGTCATTTGGAATAAGATACAAGGGTTAAAAATATCATTAGGTCCATGGGTATTTTGAGAATGGTAGAGGAACTCTGAGAGAACTATCGTTAATATACCCATAAGTAATTCATACGTGTCTCAGAATAGTTGGTATTACCGAGACTCATTGAAACACTGATATTGACCCAAATTTGGTGAAAGAAGAAAAGAAGAAAATCAATACCAGAGACCAAGAGTAATACATTCTAATTTGCCTCAATATAATAAATTTACATTGTTTTTGTTAATATTAAATGTGTGATGAATATTAAAGTATATTCCTGAAAGCAGTTATCTGTTATCTTGTTATTAGTATGATTTTTAACAAAAAATATTGCGAGATGGAAATCTTGGGTTTATTTGGAGTCAAAAGGATAAGATGGAGGAGAGTTTAAAGAAAAGGATTAAGCAATAAAAAGTCATAAACTTTCGTCCCAAGGAATAATAATGAAAAGTAACCTTACTGAGTTCTTACCACGTATCAGGCACTATTCTAAAACTTACTCGTGTAGCCCTCATATAACCCAATGGACTTGGCTCTGTTATTAGTCCCATTTTTACAGATGGGAGAACTAAGACCCAATGATACTATGATTATGATTACACTAAGAATTTCTAGAATTTGGACTTAAACCCCCCAAAGTCTGGCCCACATTTCAGCCATGCAATTTAAGTTGAGATCATGGGGAAAGGCCAGAAAATGAGAAACAGCAAATTTAACTTGATGCTGAGAGACCCTCAGCTGCTATTTTAGGGCTCATAATTACTCCTTGATCAGAAGCCACTCTGATCAGCTCTGTGACTTGGAGCAAGTCTTTACCTTATAAGCCTGAATACTTCATTAGTTACGGTGGGATAATAATACTTAACCTATAGGCAATGGGGCAATCAAATAAGACTGTATGCATTTTTATATAAGTAGATAATAAATGGAATGGCTATAGTGTTGTTATTGCCTCGAGTTTGGGGCTTAGCTGAGTCTTGCAAAAATGTTTTCAACTCATAATATTTATTTGGGAAGTTGAATGTCCATTTTTAGTAGCCTACCAAGTACTTACTGAGACTGGCAGTTTGGGCAAGCATATTACTTTATTTCATCTAGTAAATACTACTGTCTTTTATTCCCCTTTTTATCCCTTCTTCCTTCCTTATTTCCTTTTAGTTACACCTGTTTTCCAGGAGCCTGGAATATATAATACATTCCCAGAGGTGTTTTATAGGCATTTATTCTAGGACCTATTTCTGTGCATCTATAACAGGTACTCATAGAAATAGATCCTAGATTCCTTGCAATTTCTGCTTGTTAAAATCTTCCTGACCCTGTTGGAATCTGTCCAACTCAAATGTCACTTCCTTTATAGCATCTATCTTGATTACCTCAGCCAGGGGGGTGGAGGCAGGGAACATATTTTTTTTTTTCCTGAAATCCTAGGGAAAAAGATCCATGAGGAATAAGGTCAGCCTGATAAATTGTAGATTTGTTGGATTTTATGGTCACACCCTAAAGTGATTTACATGCATAAAGCTTACTCCTTACAAAATGTTGTACAAGTGTAAATTGTACAAGTGTTGTATTTTATGGTCACACCCTAAAGTGATTTACATGCATAAAGCTTACTCCTTACAAAATGTTTGTTGAACAAAAATATGCAATGATGTGGGAATGCATCATATTGATCTCATCTCACCCATTTTCTTATACCAACACTTTCTTCACATTGCCACCTGACTTCCCCCAACTTCCCACTATGTAGCTGACTCTTAACTTAATCTGGAATATGAATACTATCGCAGGTAATAGGTATATAATCTTATTTCTCTTGGCTTTAGATTCTCATTTGAATATTTCACCATAAATAGTGACTTAATTGAATATAATACTAAAAACAAACAACAAAAGCAAAAATCAACAAATGGAGTTGTGTCAAATTTTAAAACTTCTGGACCACAAAGGAGACAACCAAAATGAAAAGGCAACCTAGAGAATGGGAGAAAATTTTTTCAAACCTTATATTGGTAAAAGGTTAATATCCAAAATATATGAAGAGTGCATAACAACTCAGTAACAAAAAACATCAGATTTAAAAGGGGCCGAGTAGCTAAATAGGTATATTTCCAAAGAAGTCATCCAAATGGCCAACAAGTACATGAAAGATGCTCAACTTCACTTATCATTGGGAAAATGGAAATCAAAACCACATTGAGATATTATCACACACCTGTTAGAATGCCTATCATCAAGAAGACAAAAGATTATAAGTATTGGAGAGGGTGTGGAGAAAAAGGAACCCTTGTACAATGTTGGTGGGAATGTAAATTGGTTCAGCCACTATAGAAAATAATATGAGAGTTTTTCAAAAAATTAAAAATAGATCAGGAATTCCAGTATTAATCAGGAATTAATCAGGATCAGTATTAATCAGGAATTCCACTTCTAGGTATGTATCTACAAGGAATGAAAACAGGGTGTCACAAAGATATACTCCCAAGTTTATTACAGCATTATTCACAACCTAAGTGCATATCAATTGATGAATAGAAAAATAGGATGTGATATATACAGATGAATATAAATATATATGAATATATAAATATATAGGATGAATGGATAAATAGGATATGACCATATATATAATATCCTCTATATATTAATTATATATATATATATATATATATATATATATATATGATATTATTCACCCATGAGAAAGGACATTTTGCTGTTTGCAATATGTATGGAACTTGAGGACATTATGCTAAGTGAGATAAGTCAGACAAATACTATGATATATCACTTACATGTGGGATATAAAAAAAATTTAGAATTCCAAACTTTTAAAAACAGAAAATAAGATGGTGTTTACCAGCGGTGGGGGATGGACAATGGGACAGGTGTTGTTTCAGGGTACAAATTTGCAACAAGTAGTAAATAAGTCTTAGAGATCTAATGTACAGTATAGTGAATATAGACAATACAATCATATTATAATAATCAAACTTGCTGAGAGACTTGATCTTAATTATTACCATCACTGAAAAGTAATGATAATTATACAGTAGGATAGAGGTGCTAATTGTTGCTATAATGGCAATCATATTGCTATATATGAATGTATCAAATTAACATGTATGCACCTTAAATTTACACAGCGTTATATGTCAAATATATTTCAATTAACAAAAAACCAGCGACTTAAATGGATTGGATTTCCAATATGGTAATTAATGAGGATAGCATCATTGCAGACAGGTAAAGGAGATACTTGGAGGTTTATGAGGTCTTGTGATTCTCACATGTGTGCACTAAATATAAAGACGATTGTTTTTAAATTGGTTTCGCTTTGGTGTTTCAGACAATATTTTGAAGACTTAATTTTCTTAGAGTAGTTTTAGGTCCACAGAAAAATTCAGAGGAAGGTACAGAAACTCCCCATATGTGCCTTCCTCCCACACATGCACACCCTTCCCCAGTAACATTCCCTACCAGAGTAGTACATTTATTAAAATTGATGATTCTATATCGATACCATCATAATCACCCAAAGTCCATAGTTTACCTTAGGGCTCACTCTTGGTATTGTACATTATATGGTTTTGGACAAATGTATAGTGACATGTGTACATCACTGTGGTGTCACAAAGAGAGCTTTCACTACCTTTAAAAATCCTCTGTGCTCCCCCTATTTATCCTTTAACCAGTTTAAAGCAAAATTAAAAAATGTTTATTTATTTCTGAGACAGAGGGGGACAGAGCAGGAGTGGGGGAGGGGCAGAGAGAGCGGGAGACACAGAATCCAAAGCAGGCTCCAGGCTCTGAGCTGTCAGCACAGAGCTCGACGTGGGGCTCGAACTCACAGACTGTGAGACCATGACCTGAGTCCAAGTCAGACGTCCAACCGACTGAGCCACCCAGGCGCCCCAAAAGCAAATTTTTAAAGACCAAAATTAACCAGTGATACTTATTTCTACATTTTTATTAAGTGAGATATTATTCCTAGTGTTAGCCTTCTCATCAGAGATGCCTCTGTAACACTGAAAAGCTCAACAAAACTAGTATTATTTGAGGAAATCACCTCTGGGTCAGAATTGTCCCAGTCATCAACTGTTCCTCAGTTCCTGTATAAGCAGGGTTCCTACCAGTGACTGTGGGTGCTATAGACTTGCTTCTGAAAGAGCTACCACATAAACAAAAACAAAAGGTAAAAATAGATGAATGTCAATCATTATGTACAAAACTGTTGGCGAAAACACAAAGTAGGCAATTAAAGATGGTTTCATAGAGGAAAGAGTTTGCGTGAACCCAAAGAAAAAGGATAGTCATGATGAGAGAAGTTTGAGGAGGTGCAAAGGGAAGAGTAAAGTCACAAATGTAAGAAGGTCACCAAAATAACCTAGAAGCAAATAGCCATGGGTTTGGATGGACTAAGGATGCATAAAAGCATATGGGGAGGGGGGATATTTTCCAGGGCCAGTCCTGATACACTACTTGATTTATGTCCTTGAGCATGGAGAACCATGGAAAGATATAAGCATGAGAGTGATGCAGCGACCATGATCTTGGGCAGGAGGATGGATGGATGTTTCAGCACTTCATGGAATAGTTTGAGGATACGAGAGACCGGAGGCCCAGAGAACTTTTCCAAGGGAGGGGTACGAGCAGTGCCAATTTTTTTGAGTTTACAGAGTTTCAGGTGCTAGAGGGTCAGTTAGGCATGAATGGATGACAGGTGGAAATGTGAAGCCAACAGAGAGGAGAAAGACTAAGGAAGAAAGAAGCAGGGGTCACCTGCTGTGTAAACAGGAAGCCAGGCAGGAAGTGGCCAGCCAGCAGACCCAAGCCTTTCTCTATTGGCTGAAAGAAGAGAAAGCAGTGAGGATGGATGGATGTGAAACTGACAGAGAGGCAGAAAACAGAGAACCTGGCTCATCCAGTCCCAGAGTACAAGAAAGGGTGGTGATGGATCATTTTGGGTATAGAGGAGAAGGAAAAATGAAAGAAACCTTTGACTTGGATGTCCCCGGAGACCATCCAGAAGGCAGTTTCATTTGAGTGGTGAGAACAAAAGCGCATTTCAAGGAACTGAGGGATGATTCAATACATGGTTTCCTCAGAAAAAGACATGTATAGTAAAACAGTTCATTGGCTTTGTGTGCTTTTTTAAAAAATTCAAGGTGGTTACAGTAATAGTATTATGGAAATTAAATATAAGTTTAAATTGATATTTTAACACAGTATCTTAACACTGACTTTTCATCTGAATTTAGGAAATAATTTTGGGTACCAATTACATACTGAACACCGGGCATAAAGAAATGTAAAGAGGTTGGTGCTCCAGGAGCATCAAGAAAAAGAGGGAGACATTAAACACATTACAGTGTGACAGTCCACCACGTGCAGTCATTTAGGATTGTAAACAAGCCACACGTATAAGAGAATGACTCACTTTATTGAGATGAGTGGCGGGAATGAAAGTTTGGGGGGAACAGAAAAGATTTTTTTTTCTGAAAAAAATCTCGCCTTACCTGGATCTTAAAAGAAAAATAGTTTCCAACCAGAAAAGGGAAGAAAGATGGTTCAGATCTCTGCAACTGACTAAATTGGGTGGGTTCAAAGAAATTAACTCAAATTTAACTCAATTTACTAACTCATAAAGTGAGGGAGTCATCTTTATTGCTTACGATCCTTCGTTTAGTCATCAACAAGTATTTGCTATTTACTATGTGCCAAGCCCTGAGTTAAGTGCTAGGCATTTGGCAAATGCAATGAGAATCAAGTGGGAAAAAAAAAAAAAACAAAAACATTACAAAATATTTTATTTGGGCTCAGGACAAAATGAAAAGGATCTGTCATTATTCGTAATAGGAATGCAAGTGAATGAAACAATGCAGGAAATTAAGGAAATGATAAGCAGCCAGTGGTGCTAAAGAATAGGAAGAATGTATAGTACACCTGAGATGATAGGTGGTCGGGCTGTGCTTAGGACCAGAGGAGAGAGAGGCAGGAAAGAGATGAGACAGGAGCCAGATCATGAAGGATCTCTGAAGGATTTGAACTTTATATTACAGGGAAAGGGAACAAGAAGAGGATTTTTCAGCAGGGACAAGATGTGATTCCATTTGCATTTTAGAAGACCAAATAGTATGCTCTTCTAATTCACTAAGGTGTTTAATATGATCGAAGTACTAGATTTGCAAAGTTGATAAGTAATCTTGATTCTATCTGTTGAACGAGCATGTGCTGAGGATCTGCTGTTTGCCAGGCATCATTCTGAGCTCTGAGGATGCAGAAATGAATAAAATGCGTTCTGCTCTAAAAGAAATCCAGCCCATTGAGTGAGGCAGTTGTATACATAGATAATTGCCTATCGTAGAACACATGCAATAATAAAGATATGTGCTGGGCATGAATGTTTCACAACACTGGAAAACATCAATAAAAGCCAAAAGATAATCATATACTTTAACATTTGTTTGTAAGAAGTTCACAAATGGGTAGATTTCAAAAATGCCAAAAGAAAAATGTAAAATAAACTTATTTCTACACCTCCTGAAAAAAATATTATTATGTAGGGACACAGAATGAGTATGACCGAGTTTTCTTGGAACTCCCCTTTTTGGAGAATAGGGATAATGTTTACTCCCATAGTATTTCACATAGGTTTGATAAATATAATTAAAGAATGTCTGTCTACATTAGGAAGGACTGATTCCAGGTTTTGACCTGAAGTACAAAGCATGATCATTTCAAACATTAATTTTAATAAAGTGACAGTTGCTTCTTAATGAAACTTTCATTAAGGAACCATGTTCCCAAGTCATGTAGTAACTTTTAATGAGTGAGAAAGTAAATGGGGATTGATTTACTATTTACTATTTGTACTGGTAGTTCTTATTTAACACTTATATTGGAGCTTATATTTAATATTACATTTTTTAAATCTGTTTTCCATTTTATACATCATTTACCATTTATTGATCCCCTCCTGTCAGCCAAGTATTATGTTGACAGTTATAAATGCAAGGGTGAAAAAGACAGAGGTGGTCCCTGTTTCTCAGAGGCTGGTTGGGTCAGGTTGTTCATCAGAGAGAAGTTGAAGGCAGGATAAGAGGACATGCTGTGGTAGGAGCACTAGGAGAGACATTGATTGGGATTTGGGGAGTCAGGACCTCCTTTGTGGAAGAAATAAACATCTAAGTAAGAAACTGAAGAATAAGTAGGAGCTAGACAAAAGAGAAGCCTTGTATTCTGTGCTGAAGGACTGGTTCCAGGCAGACACTTAGAGGAAGACAGAGCATGGCAGGTTTGAGGAGCTAAAAGAACTTCAGTATGACAGGATTTTGGAGTGTAGGGGGACATAGTGGTAGAGATAAGTCTGAAAAAGGAAACAGAGCCATATTTCAAAATCTTTTGTAAATTACGTTTATTAATTTGGACAGTGTCGTGCTCGCTTCGGCAGCACATATACTAAAATTTGGACAGTGTCACTATAGAAGTCATTAATTGGGCTAAGATCTTCATTTTTAGGATATCTTAGTCTGTTGAGTCTGAACCTGGATGAACCAAGGTAGAGTCAAGATAATCTCCACTACCTTTGAAATAATCTAAGCAAGGGATTTTGGTGACCTGGTTTCTATCATGAGGACCTGGGTGGATGGTAGTGCACATCACTAAAGTAGGTCTCTGTGTAGATGTTGCTGTCCCCACAGAGCTGTTTGACATCCATTTTTGGGATATTTGCCTTTCCTACTTCACGCTCCCATAATACTTTTGGTTCCTCCTACTCCAGTGCCTAAGAAGTATGTTTAAATTTCAGCATTAGTGCTTAACACTCCCTCTGATGAAACCTGAGTTCCAGCCATTTTAATACTGTGTTTGAACATGAACTTCCTTCACTCAGAATATTCACTGTGTCTGCTTTCCTCATTCTACCCAATTTCAGCTCCCCAATTGCCCCCCCAACCCTGCACACGCACGGGTGCGCACACACACACACACACACACACGCATACTTCTTTGACCTGGTGTACATCTATTACCTATGACTGGTTCAGGTATGTGAAATCTTCCCTGATAATAATGACTGTAACTAGCTTCTTCTGTCTCTTAGAACTGGTATATAGTTCTATACAAATTACATTAGATTCTGAATATAGGTTGTATATTTTTCTCCTATGTTGAACCAGAGAAGAAATGTACAATAAAACCTTGGTTTGTGAGCATAATTCATTCTGGAAACATGCTTATAATCCAAAGCACTCATATATCAAAGCGAATTTCAAGAACCATTGGCTCAGTTGTGATCATGTGGCATTCTGCTACTTGTTATGCAACACATCACTTGCTTATCAAATTAAGATTTATTAGAACTGTTTTCTTGTCTTGTGGAACACTTGCATAACAACTTACTCGTAATCCAAAGTTTTACTGTATATCATCCATCTCTGAGGCGTTAGCATTTAGTGCAATTTCTCACAAGTGTATATTGAATCAGACTGGCTGGAAGATGGCAAAGTGTATGTTGTTCTTAGCTAATATTGTATGTATGGAAAGAAAAAATAAAGATGAGGGCAATTAGTAGGGATTATCTGATAGGAAGAACTGTAGTGAGATATGAGAGAATTTAGTTATCATCTACAGTGCTAAAGAAGTAGTGCTTGGGAATACTAACTTTCTCAGGTATATTTAGGAAGAATTCAAGTAAAAAAATGTATTGAAGTGTACCTTGCTATGCTAAAAATAATTAAGCTTTCTGAACCATCTATCTTATAGTAACTAGGAATAACTGAACTAAAATAATTTTTGTGCTGACATTCTTTTTTTTTAATTTTTAATTATTTTATTTTATTTTTGAGAGAGAGAGAGAGAAAGAGACAGAATGCCAGCAGGGGACGGGCAGAGAGAGGGAGACACAGAATCCCAAGCAGGCTCCAGGCTCCAAGCTGTAAGCACAGAGCCGGACATGGGGCTCCAACCCATGAACCGCGAGATCATGACCTAAGCCAAAGTCGGATGCTTAACTGACTGAGCCACCCAGGCACCCCTGTGCTGACATTCTTGGCCTGCCTATTCTTGTCCTAATTTATAAAGTCAAAAAAATTTATTTTTTTCTTTAAATTTAGCTTATTATTTTTTCTGTGAGGACTTTACATTTCCTAATTTAAGTTCTTTACATTGTGTTTTAGCTATATTTTTTATATTCAGGTTTATAGTTCCTTAATATTAGGAGATAAATTCAGTATCAAATCACATTCTCCCTCAAAGCCATTGTTGAATTTTAAGAACTTCTTTATTATGACAGCATTGTCACTATTACTGAGTACAGAAAATAGAAATTAGCATTCCATCATGTCTGCGGAGGAGTTTCTGGGCACTGAGAATGATATAGATATTATCTTTCCCCCAAAAAGGAGCACACATTGTCAAGTATTCACACTGTCTTGAATTTTAACCCCTTGGGATTCTATGATTTAATTTGGATATCATGCCAAATCTGAAGCGTGTTCTCGGGACTTTCAGATTTTGATCCAATTATGGTGGCAGATCTCTCCCTATTTTCTCTTATCAAGACTGAGACAGGCTGACATATTCAACAAAAATTTTGCCAGAGATTAGTGGAAAATAAAGAAATAGTAATAGGGAAAAAGACTAGTATAAAAACCAATATCTGGAGGGCAAGTATGTATAATGTTTTGTTTGTAGTTGAAACCTAACTACCAGCACAGTGTTGAGATCAACGTTAAATATAGTCTATGTTTTAAATAAATTCTGGAATTGAGTTAATCTGCAGTAATTACCAAAGATCTGGCTGTATTTTATAGGCACTTTTGCCTGGTTTCTTGGTCTTCCAGCAATTGACCAACTATTGAGCAGGTTGACTTGAGGGGCCATACTATAGTTTTGGAATTGTATTATTTATGGACAGTCAGATTAAATACCAAATGCCTGATCATGTCTCCAAAACTATTTCTTATCTACCTAATTTACATTTCTTGCCTGAGAGATGTTCTAGCCAATATGGCAATTGAATTATCTTTATCCTATAATGAAAGATAGATTTGACTTTTTGTTTTAGTTGTAAATACTTGGTAGTAACCGCTTGGTCCAGAGATACATTTTGCCCAGGTTCAGTAGAAAAAATGATCAATTAAAAGGTGTGTCCCAAGCATGGGTTAGGAGAGTAGGAGCATCTTTGCCAGTCCTGAGATAACCCTATTCAGCTTAAAATTATCATCATCATCTGACTCTGAAACATCTGGTTTCAGTTCACATACTTACATCACACTCACCACACTCAAGATAATTATCAACAATCATTAATCTATAATGATAAGTCCATGATAACACTAGTTAGTAAACATTACTCAGAGTTGCCCTAGACAATTCTCAGATATTTTTTTGTGTTATAGTATATTTCTTAGTGTGTCATATCCATAGTAAATATTTAGAACTCTTATGCCTATTAAGACACAATAAGATAAAAGGAAAATTAGCATTTTCTAAATCAGTTTCTAAAAAAAAATGATGAGGGAATATGTACTTATTTAAATTCTCTGTGATTAATTTCTTTTATTTGAGTATAGTTGGCACACAATGTTAGATCAGTTTAAGTTGTAAAACCTAATGATTCAGTTTCTCTACACATTATGGTATGATCGTGACAAGTGTAGCCACCATCTGTCACCGTACAATGCCAGCACAGTATTGACCATGTTTTCTATGTTGTGTCTTTTATTCCCATGCCTTATTTACTCCATAACTGGAAGCCTGTATCTCTCCCTCCCACCCCCCATTCATTTTTTTCCCATCTTCCTAACCTCTTTTCTCTGGCAACCATTAGTTTGTTCTTTGTATTTATAGGTCTGATTCTGTTTGTGTTTATTCATTCATTGGCAACAGCATGGATGAACCTAGAGAGCATTATGCTAAGTGAAATGTCAGACCAAGAAAGACAAGTACCATATGATTTCACTCATATGTGGAATCTAAGAAACAAAACAAATGGATAAATTCTCTGTAGTTTAAATACAATAAAAATGGTGGATTTGGAGTACGTGTTCTCTTCAACTCAAAAATCCCCTGTACAAAATCCACCTTATGATTTTTGAAGGCAGGTTAGCAAGCATTTCAATAAAACTGTGTCTTTCCTCTCCATATTCTTTTACATTCCACTCAAAAGTGTACCATTATGAAAAATGTCAATGAAACATGTGGAAGAGAAGAAAGAGTGAGAAGGAAAATAAATATTTGTCAAGGACCAACAATATGATGGGCATAGTGCCGTGTAATGTAGTAAACCTGTGAAAGTTTTCTCTCTACAGATCCTCTGCAACACATATCCCATTCATCATTCATTCAGTCAATTGGCAAGTAATCAAACATTTATTAATCACTTATTGTGTGGAAATACTGAACGTGCATGCATTTTTAGGTGTGTTTCATCAATAAAACATGAGCTCTTTAAATTTGATATATTTGAAAAATGATGTACAAAATAAAACCATCTGTATGCTTGTCTCCTTGTTTCTGACGTAGTATTTTTCTCTTTTCCAAGTCAGTTTATTTAGGATTTCATGATAAGAAACCAAGTTTTCTCCAAAAATTGTGAAATAGGTGGAAAAAAAGTTTTGTTAATAGTTTTGTTAAAATTTAAATAAACAATGTAACTTTACACTTTAAGGAACTAGAAAAGATACCAAGTTTAGCCCAAAGTTTGTAGAAGAAAGGAAATAACAAACATCAGAGTAGAAATAAATGAAATAGAGACCAGAAAATAATGAAACCAAGAGGTGGCTTTTTGAAAACATAAACAAAATTGAAAAATTTTTAGCTTCTCTAAGAAAAACAAAGAGAAGACTCAAAATCTGAAAGAAGAAACATTACAACTTATACTACAGCATTTCCCTGATACCAAAGCCAAATAAGAACATTATAAGAAAAGGAAACTACGGGCCAATATCCCTGATGACTATAGATGCAAATATTTTCAACTAAATATTAGCAAAATGAATTTAACAGCACATTGAAAGGATCATACACCATAATCAAGTGAGATACATCCTTGAGATGGAAGGTTGGTTCAATATATACAAATCAACAAATGTGTTATATCACATCAGTGGAATGAAAGATAAAAATAATATGATAATCTCAAAAGATGCAAAAAAAGCCTTTGACAAAAAAAACCCATTCATTATAAAATTGCTGAACAAATTGGGTATGTAAGGAACATACCTGAACACAATAAAAGAGCATATATGACACACATACAGCTAACGTCATACTCAGCAGTGAAAATTTGAGAGCTTTCCCTCTAAATCACAACAAGACAAGGGTACTCATTTTACCACTTCTCTTCAACATAGTACTGGAAGTCTAGCTGGAGCAATCAGGGAAGAAAAAGAAATAAGAGCATCCCAAATCAGAAAGGAGAAAGTAACCTTTTTTTTTAAAGATGACATGATCTTAGATGTAGGAATGCTAAATACTCCACCAAAAAACTGTGAATTCAGTGAATTCAGTAAAGATGCGGATACAATGTTTACATAGAGCAATTATTGTATTTCTATACACTAACAGCAAAATAACTAAAAATAAAACAATCCAATTTACAATAGCATCGAAAATGGTAAAATATTTACAAATATATTTAACTATGGAGGTGAAAGATCTATACACTGAAAACTATAATACATTGATGAAAGAAATTGAAGACACAAATAAATGGAAATATATTCTGTGTTTGTGGAAGAGAAAAATCAGTGTTGTTAACATGATCATACTACCTAAAACCATGTATAGATTCAAAGCAATCTCTATCAAAATTCCAGTGGCATTTTTCACAAACATAGGGAAAAAAAGATATTATAAGATGTGAATGGAACCCAAAAGACTGAATAGGTAAAGCAATCATAAGGAAGAAGAAAACTGGAGGTATCACACTTCCTTGTTTCAAAATAGACTACAAAGTTATAGTAATCAAAACAGTATGTTACTGGAATAAAATAGATGTAGATCAATGAAACAAAATCGAAAGGCCATAAATAAACTCCATATATATGGTCAATTAATATTTGACAAGAAAGCTTATGGTTAATGAAGAAATGATATAGCTTCTTTAGTAAATCATGCTGGGAAAACTGGACCATTGCATGCAGAAGAATAAAATTGGATCCCTATCTTATGCAACTCACAAAAATTAACTGCAAATGGTTAAAGACTTAAACATAAGATCCAAAACCATAAAATTCCTAAAAGAAAACAAGGGAAAAGCTACTTGACATTAGTCTTGGCAACAGTATTTTGGATATGACACAAAAAGCATAAGCAACAAAAGCAAAAATCATTGAATATTTCAATATCAAACCAAAATGTTGCTTAACAGCAAAAGAAACAATCAACAAAATGAAAGGCAACATACAGAAAAATACCTGCCAATCATATATCTGATATGGGGTTTATATCCAAAATATATTTTAAAAAAAAACTTGTACAACTCAATAGTAAAAAACAAACCAAAAAAAAAAAAGACTAATAAGTGAGTAGAAAAACTGAATAGACTTTTCCCAAAGAAGATATACAAATGGCCAATGGGTACATGAAAAGATGTTCGACATCACTAACCATCGGGGAAATGCAGATCAAAACTACCATGAGATATTAGTTCCCATCTATTAGAATAGCTCTTATCAAAAAGACAAAAACTAACATGTGCTGGTAAAGATGTGAAGAAAAGGAAACCCTTGTGCACTGTTGGTAGAAATGTGAATTGATAGGGGCACCTGGGTGGCTCAGTCAATTAAGCAACTGACTTCGGCTCAGATCATGATCTCACGGTTCGTGAGTTCGAGCCCTGCGTCAGGCTCTGTGCTGATGGCCTAGAGCCTGGAGCCTGCTTTGGATTCTGTGTCTCCCTCTCTCTCTGCCCCTGCTCATGCTCTGTCTCTCTTGCTCTCAAAAATAAACATTAAAAAAATTTTAAAAAAAGAATGTAAATTGATAAAACCATTATGGAAAACAGTATGGGAGTTTCTCAGAAAGTTAAAAATAGAACTACCATGTGATCCTGCAATTGCACTTCTAGGTATATATCCAAAGGAAATAAAATCAGGATCTTGAAGAGATATCTACACTTCCATATTCACTGCAGCATTATTCACAATAGCAGAGATAATAAAAGAACCTAAGGGTCTGTCAACATATGAATGGATAAAGATGGTGTGTCTGTATATAAGTACATATGTATAATTGAGCCATGAGAAAGAAGGAAATTCTGCCACTTGTAGCAAATGTATGGTATCATTGATTTAAAAAGCCCAGCTCATAGAAACAGACAGTAGAATCGTGGTTAACAAGGGCTGGGGTTCAGGGAAATGGAGAGATGTTGGTCAAAAAGGACAAACTTTCAGTTATAAGTTGAATAAGTTTTGGGGATCTAATGTATAGCATGGTGATGACAGTTAACAATACTGTATTACATACTTGAAAATCACTGAAGAGTAGATCTTAAATGTTCTCACCATAAAAAAAAAAGAAATGATGTACTTGTGAACTAACCCTACTGTGGTAGTCATATTAACATTATACACCTTAAACATACATAATATTGCATGTCAATTATATCTCAATATAGAGGGAAAAAAGAGAAACCCTATACCATTAAACTATGACTTTCTGTCTCTCTATTTCTCTCAGCCCTCAGCAACCATCAAACTACTTTTATGGCTCAGTAGATTTCCCTATTCTGGATTTGCATGTAAATGAAACGATGTAATATGTGGTCTTTGTGATAGGCTTCTTTCATTTAGGATAATACTTTTAAGGTTCATCCTTGTTTTAGCATGTATTAGTATTTCATTCCTTCTTATGACTAAATAATATCTCGTTGCATGGGTATACAATGCTACATTTTGCTTAACCATTCATCAACTGATGCACTTTTGAGTTTTCTCCTTTTGTCTATTATGAATAATGCTGCCGTAAGCATATGTGTACAAGCTTTGTGTGGACATATGCCTTCATTTCTCTTGGACATACATTTGGAAATAGTATTGCTGGCTTGTCATATGGTAACTCTATGATTAACCCTTGAGGTATTGCCATACCTAAATTGTGTGTATCATTTTACATTTCCAGTAGGGTATATGAGGGCTCTGAGTTCTCCATATCCTCACAAACACATGTTATCGGATTTTTTTATTCTACCCATTTAGTAGGTATGAAATGGTATCTCATTGTGCTTTTGGTTTGCATTTCCCTGTTGAGTAATAGTGCCAAGCATCTTTTCATTGGTTATTTGTATGTCTTTTGGGGGGGAAGTGTCTATTTAGATCCTTTGACCTTTTTTTGAAGTTGGGCTATTTGTCTTTTTATTAAAAAGTTGTGTAAGCTTTTTGTATGTTCTAGATACAAGTGTCTTATCATATACAGTATATGACTTGCACATATATTCTCTGGGTGGTCTTTTCATGTTCTTGATAGCACCCTTTGAATCACAGAAGATTTAATTTTGATGAAATCCAAGTTATCTATTTTTCTCATATTGCTTATGTTTCTTATGTCATATCTATGAGTCCATTGCCAAATACAAAGGCATGAAATTGCTTTCCCCTATGATTTCTTCTGAGTTTTATAGTTTTAGCTCTTTTCTCCAGTTGTCTTAGCACCATTTGTTGAAAAGAGTGTTCTTTTATCATTGAGTGGTTTGGCACCCTTGTTGAAAATGAGTTGACAGTAAGCGCATGGGTTTATTTCCAGGTTCTCAATTCTATTCCATTCACTTCAGTGTCTATCCTATGTCATTACTACATTATCTTGATTACCACAACTTTGTGGCAAGTTTGGAAACTGGGAAAAGTGAGTACTCCCATTTTGTTCTTCTTTTTCAGAATTGACTTGCCTATTCTGGGCTCCTTGCAATTCTGCATACATTTTAAATCAGCATATTAATTTCTAAAAAAAATTCAGCTTGGATTCGGGTAATAATTTCATTGAATCTGGAGATCAATATGGGAAGTATTGCCATCTTAACAATTTTAAGTATTCTAATTTATGAAGAGGGTATTTTTTCTTGTATATTTAGTTTATTTCAAAAATAGTTTGTACATTTCAGAGTATAAGGTATACACTTTTTCGTTAAATGTATTCTTAAGTATTTTATTCTTTTAGATGCTTTTGTAAACGTAATTTCTAAAAGTTTTTTATCTGGTTTGTTCATTGCAACTTTACAGAATACTATTAACTTTCGCACTTGGATCTTATATCCTGAAAACTTGCTGAACTAAGTTTTCAGTTTTAATAGAGTTTTAAGAGATTCCTTAGAAATTTTTACATACAAAAGCATTTCAACTGCAAATAAGGATAGTTTTACTGCTTTTCTAATCTTGATACTGTAATTTATTTCTTAAATAAAATTGCTGTAGCTAGAACCACATTTATGGTTAAAAGTGACTACATTTATGAATAGAAATGACAAGAGTGTATAGATCCTTGTTTTGGTTCTGATCTTTATTAAAGAATCCATTCTTTCACCCTTCAGTTAGCTGTTAGCTATGGGTTTTTGTACACGTCTCTTCTGAGGTTGATGAAGTCCCCTACTCTTCCTACTTGGTTGGATTTTTCTAATGAAAGAGCGTTGGACATTGTCAAATGCTTTTTTGGGTATCTATTGAGTTGATTTTATGGTTTTTATTTCTCATTCTATTGATATGATTAATTGCTTTTCAGATGTTAAGCCGACTTTATATTTCTGAGATAAATTTCGGTAGATCATGGTGTATAATTTTATTGACATGTTGCTGGATTTGGTTTGCTGGTATTTTGTTGAGGATGTTTATATCCATATTCATGAGATATCAGCTGCAGTTTTCATTTCTTGGGATGTCTTTGCCTGGCATTCAGACGAAGGTAACACTGGGAAGTGAAGCCATAGGAGCGTGGGCCTTCCTTCGTAGGTAGTTTTGATTAGTAATTCAGTATGTTTACTTTTTATAGGTCTATTCGGATTGCTTATCCTTGACTCAATTTAAGTATTTTGTGTATTTCTAGGAATCTTCCCATTTCATCTAAGTAATTTGTTAGCATACAATTATTTATTTATTTTAATCTTTTTTATTTCTGTGAGGTCAGTAGTGGTGACCCCTGATGCATTTATGTTTGTCATTTGAATCTTCTTTTCTTTTTTCTTTGTCAGTCTAAGTAACAGGCCATCGATTATGTTGATGTTTTCAAACAGCCTTTTGGTTTCATTCATTTTGTCTATTGTTTGACTATTTTCTATTTAATCAGTTTCTGCTCTCACTTTTGTTATTTATTTCTGTTTCCTTGCATTAGGTTTTATCTTTTTTCCCCAGTGTCTTAAGGTAGAATGTTAGGTTATTGGTTAGAGATCTTTATTCTTTTTTTTTTTTTAATATAAGTTTTTACAATTGCTCTCTAAGCACTGCTGCTTTAGCTGCATACCATGTTTGGGTAAGTCATCTCAAAATATTTTTTAACTTCCCTTTGATTACTTCTTTGACCAGTTGGTTATTTAGAATTGGATTATTTAATTTTCACACATTTGTGAGTTCACCACATTTCTTTTTGTTATTGATTTCTAATTTCATTCCATTAAGATCGGAGAACAATTTTTTTACTTATTTCAAATTATTTATATTTATGGATATATGCGTTCTGGACTAGTATATGGACTATTCTGGAGAATGAGCCATATGCACTTCAGAAGAATATATATACCACTGTTGTTTGGCGAAGTATTCTGTTGATGTCAATTAGATCTAGTTGGTTTATAGTGTTGTTCGATCTTCTATTTCCTTTTTGATCTTCTGCCTAGTTGTTCTACCTTGATTGAAAGTGAGGCATTGAATTCTCCAAGTATGATCCAACTATTATTATTATATCTTCCTGATGGATTGACCCTTTTATCATTGTAAAACACCTCTCATTTACTCTAGTAGTATCTTTGTAGTAGTATCTTAAAAAGTCTATTTTGTCTGATGTTAGTATACTCACTCTAGCTTTTTTGTGCTTCTTGTTTTCATGATACATCATTTTCCATTCTTGTAATTTCTATCTCTTTCTATCTTTGAATCTAAAACATGTCTCTTCTAAAAAATATTTAGGGACGCCTGGGTGGTCCAGTTGGTTAAGCATCCAACTTCAGCTCAGGTCATAATCTCGTGGTTCGTGAGTTCGAGCCCCACGTTGGTCTCTGTGCTGACAGCTCAGAACCTGGAGCCTGCTTCAGAATCTATGACTTCCTCTCTCTCTCCCCCTCCCTTGCTCATGCTCTGTCTCTTTGTCTCTCAAAAAAAAAAAAGTTAAAAAAAATTAAAAAAAAATAAAAGTTTAAAAAATGAAATGTGTCTCTTTTAAATAGCATATGGTTGTATATTACTACTTTGTTTTTCTTTGAATCCAGTCTCATAAACTTTGTCTTTTAATTGGGTTATTTAATGAATTCACATTTAATGTTATTATTGATGTTGTTGGATCTATACCTGCCATTTTGCTTTTTGTTTTCTGTATGCTTCGTGTCTTTTTTTGTTCTTTTATTTCTTCTTTACTGTTTTCTTTTGCATTGAATAAATATTTTTAATATAGTATTTTAACTTCTTTAATGATTTGTTTTTTTTCTTTTTTAAGAAAAAGTAGTAGTTGTTGTTCCAGGTCTTATCATGTATCTTAAACTTACCAGCATCAGCTTCAGATTTATATTAATTTACTTCAAGTGATAAATAGAAATAGTATTCCTATATAGCTCTATTCTCTTTTCCTCTTTTTTATATTATTATTGTTACATTATGTCTATAAACATAAAACATTGCTATAATTACTACCTTACGTAATCTTACCACTTTTAAAGAATATGAGAATGGAAAGGAGAGCCAATGTATATAGTGTTTCCTATATTAACCTTGTTTATCTTTTCTGGCTCTCTTCCTTTGTTCCTCTGGACTCAAGGCTGGTGTCATTTTCCTTAGCCTAGTAGAGCTTTGCTTCCATCCACCTCCTTTGTGCTATTATAGATATCCCCTACTTTGTGAAAGTTTGCATTTCACCACTTCACTTTCATGAAAAACTTACCTTAGTACCCACCTTCACTAACTGAAAGAAATCTAAAGAGAATTTTCTCTTTTGTGTAAAAAGGCAAAAAAATGAAGATAGCGTTCAGCATTTGTTTTTCAGCAAGCTGTGTTAGAGGCACACACACCCTGAGCGACAATCATGCACTACCAAGCTTCTTTCATGGGAACTGCACTCAGTATTCTCAGCATCAAGCCATCATAGCTTTGAACTCTGTCTGTGAGCATGTATGCTTTATTTAAATTTATTACTCATTTTGAAATAATTTTTTTTTTGATTCCTAGGAACTCTCATCATAACTCTTAGGTTAAGTTTGTATATGACCAAGATCCAGTACAGATGGGATAGGAGAGCTAGGTCAAAACTCAACTTCAAAGAAAGCTAACATTCCTTTGTAGATTGCAATTTGTAGAGAAAGAGCATTGCTCTTATCAGGAATATTTTTTAGGGCTAATCATTTATATAAAAAAAAAGAAAACTAAGCAAATATGAGGTTAAGTGGAATTATTAAATTGTTAAATGCATTTTTAGGGCAATATCTCAATTTATTCTACATCACCACAAATTTTGAGCTATAAAAGAAAAATAGACTTGAGGTTAAGAATTCAAAAAGATTTTATTTAATTATAAATAAAAACTTAAAATTATGCAAACGCTAAGTACAATTTCAAGTTAAGTAGATTCAAATGAAGAGAAAATAGATTTTCATAGGAAAGCAAGTATTCTCATGTCGATTTTAGAGTATTTTTCATTAACATTCTCCTATTAACATTTATAGAAGATTTATGCATGCACTGATGGGAGAATTAACCTCTGAATCTGTAATGTCAAGTGTTCTCCATAAAAAGCTTACAGATATCTGCTTAAAGAATTTGGCTGTTTACAATTAGAGATGACAGTACTAATTTTACAAAAATGATTTTATTAATTTTACTTGCAGATGTGTCAAATGTGCAAAAACCTAGGACTTAATTTTGTCTCAGTTTATGTCTCCATAGATACCTATCCATTTATGGTATAGACTTCAGTTTAACTGGAGCAGTACTGTCCAGCAGAAATTTCTGTGATGATGACCATGATCTCTACTGTCCAGTATGGTAACCACTGGCCATGTGTGGCCATTGAGCATGGGAAATATGGCTACTATGACTAAAGAACTTGATTTTTAATTTTAGTTAATTTAAATGTAAATAGACTCATGTGGCTAGAAGCTATTTTATTAAGCATCACAGAACTAAAATAATTAGTTAATGGTAATTCTACCCTATACATTCGTTTATTCTGTACCTATTTATATTCCTTCCTCCAGACACACACAGACTAACACTGACCATCACCCACAATTGTAAAAAAATAAATGCTATGTTATTATTACAGTTTTAAAATAACAAGATGGGATTAATAGTTATATTATTTTTTATTGAATAATACATTTTATTTATTTATTTACTTATTTATTTGTTTTTTTAAATAATTTATTGTCAAGTTAGCTAACATACAATGTATATAGTGTGCTCTTGGCTTTGGGTGTAGATTCCTGTGATTCATCACTTACATACAACATCCAGTGCTCATCCTAACAAGTGCCCTCCTCAGTGCTCATCACCCATTTTCCCTGCCCCTCTGCTCTTTCACCCCCATCAACCTTCAGTTTGTTCTCTGTATTTAAGAGACTCCTATGTCTGCTTCCCTCTCTGTTTGTAACTATTCTTTTTGTTTCCCTTCTCACATGGTGTTGAGTTTCTCAACTTCCACATATGAGTGAAAACATGATATCTGTCTTTCTCTGACTGACTTATTTCACTCAGCATAATCACCCATTATCTTACATTGCTCTACATTTCTTGGACATTTCATGTAGAAACTCACCCAAATAAAACTTTATAAATTAATGCATATTTTCATTTCAAATTTCAGTTTGCTTTAAAGGATGGTGCTGAAAATAAGAAAAAATAATCTAGTACATTTATCTGTACTCTTTAACAACCATTGGGATGATTAAGGCAGAATAATATTGCATCCTGGAGTATGTGAGCCAGATAGAGGAGGTATGGCTCTTGGTTGCATAGTTTGCTTATCAAAGGCATGATTCAGGCTAAGCTCTGTGCTATCTCTAAGAATTGGCTTGCTCAGGAAGAAGCAGTTTCTTCCCTACTCAGACAATAAGACATTGGTCTCAGGGAGGGCTGTGTTTAACTTATAGTGAAGAAAGGAAGGAAGCATATTCTCTTCTGCAAATATTAAAGTGACAGGATGTGCTTGCCATAAAATGGGAGGTTTCAGATATGGGGGAGTATAACCTATGTGAAAGATGTATAGCATAATAGGATGTTCAAGAGAATGAATGAAATATTTATATATTTATGCAGTGAACAAAAATGATTATAAGTATGGAAAATTAGCTGGCTTATATTTTCTGAAAGGAATTACTTTATAAAGCTGTTTTGATGCTGCTAAACTGATAACTTCAACCTCCCATTACCATTACAATACCTTATCGGATTTTTTTTTCCTTATACTTATCAATGTCTGAAATTATCCTGGTTAATTATCTCCTGGTTATATTCTTTTCCTGGTAGAAGATAGTCTCCCATGAGTATAGGATCCTTTGTTACACATTGTTATTAGATCTCTAGTTTTCAGAACAGTGCCTGTACATAGTAAGTGCCCAATAAATACTTTTTAAACAAAATAATTAGCTCATTTACATTGTTATGTTATTATAAGTGGGAAGAAAAAATGGCTAAATAGGTTATACCTAACTTACTGGACACCGTATGTGATATTATACATCATAATCATGCCACAGCTATAATGAGGTATCAATACAGAAGTACCTGTAACATAGTTATTTTTATTTTGTCAAACACTTATATAAGTGCTTCTATAAATAATAATCAGAAATTATTCACTTTACTATTAACTCATTAATCATTAATTGTTATGCTTCCTTAATTGTTCCCTAAGACATTTGCTTTGGGTTTTATAACAATTTGACTTTAACCATTGAAATAGGCTGAGCATAAAAATGTCATCTACCCCGTGTCTGTACAAAAAGTAAACATTATTATAAAGTTAAGTGAATATTCTTAGTAGCTCTTTGCTGGATTAGGCACTATTCATGAAAACACATTCTTTTTGTCTGATTCCATACAATAACCGTTTACAAACCTATTAATAGATCTTGTATTAAAAGTTATTTATCTATTGATTCAGCATCTAGCAAACTATCTTCATTGTGTTGTTTAGAGATATTGTGTGTTATGGATTTCTATTATTTCTCCTACCCAGCTGGTTCATAATTATTAACAGATGCTATCATTCATCACGCTAAGATGCAGTGTTGAATTGCAGCAAATCCTTTTACACCGATCAGTCTGTATTTTAGGCTTTAATTCAGGATGACTTTTGCCATTGGTTTTAAACGTGTAGTTCAAATAATTCTGATGGAGTTTTCCAAATTTTACTTGGTGCCCTTGTCTACAGAAAGGGAAGATGGTATGTATAGTGTAGGGGCTTTCAAAGTACTTTTCATTCTTAGCCTCTTACAGAATTTCACTATACAAAATGTATGTACCATGTGGTGTGTCTTCTTTTCCTTCCCCATAGTATGTATGTGTAGTTGCCTTAGTTGCAATTTATGTAAATCTCAATAATCATTCTTACTCTTCAGCTGGGTCCTAATCTACATCATCCATAGTGGTGGTTTCTCGTGGCCCCAAATCCATAATTATCTTTAGGTGGATGCTTCTTGAGTTTCAGTAGTCCACAATGAGCCTGGTACTCATGATCACAATGACTATGAAAGAGGGCTTCCTCCTACTAGTTCTCAATACCACCTATCTTGACTTTTCTTAAGTGAGCAGGGTTTCACTGCATGGGCCATTTCCTGGGATGAGTTGTCTTTCCCTAAAGAAATGATCAAGATTCAAGTACATTCTTATGGTTAAGCATTTCATTCTTCTGGCATCCTCTGAAACTCTCCACCTCTATCTGGTTTCTTGGGCACTCCAGAAGAGGAGAGTATTCCAAAGGAGAAGAAGAGAGAGGTCTGATGATAACCTGTGTAAGATAGGAAAGGTGGGAAGAATAATATTGACAAATATCCATTTTACTTCTCTGGCTAAGGTCTTATTTGTCTCAGAAGTGTGAAGTGAATCAAACCTTGCTCCATGACCTTATTTCTCCCAAGTCCACTTTATGGTCTACATGAGAATTTTATATTTCACTCACAACATGTGGACCTTAATTTTTGATCTGGAAACCCAAGTCTTTATACGTAAGTGAGCATTTGCATCACTTGTATTGCCTGACCTCCTCCAGAAAAAGGCAAGAAATTAAGTTATTTCTTGAATAGAGTGGGGAAAGCAATTTAACTTCACTCTGATTTACTGATAAAAGAAGAAATCTTCTGCGGCTCCTGGGTGGCTCAGTTAAGCATCCGACTCTTGATTTCAGCTCAAGTCATGATCTCATGGTTCATGAGTTTGAGCCCCACGTTGGGCTCTGACAGTTCAGAGCCTGCTTGGGATTCTCTCTCTCCCTCTGTCTCTCTCTGCCCCTCCCCCATTTGTGTGCACCTGTGCTCTCCCTCGCTCTCAAATAAACTTAAAAAAAAAAGAAAAGCAGAAATCTTCTGATTTTACTATGCCTTGGACAATAGGGCAGTTTCAGGTCTCCCCAACTCAGCCTGCCTATTGTTGCCCACACGGGACAATAGTCTTTCCTCTAAGTGGCCTCTGGTGCATTGGTGGCTGGATGGAGATCACTAGTATCTAACCTGAAAGCTTGCTATAATCATGTGTTAGTTCCAGGGTTTTTTGTCAGTTCTTTCAGAATTTTACATAGGTGATCATGTCATTTGCAAATGTGTATACTTTTGTTTGAGTTTTTTTTTTTTTTTTTCGCCTTACTGCATTAGCAAGGACTTCTAGTAGAATGTTGAAAAGGAGTGGTGGGAGAGAACATCCTTGCTTTGTACCAGATCTTAGTGGAAAACTTTCAAGTTTCCCACCATTAAGTGTGATGTCAGCTGTAGGGTTTTGTTTTTGTTTTGTTTTTTTTACTGTCTTATCAAGTTGAGAACATTTCTCTCCATTCCTAGTTTACAGAGAATTTTTATCATGAATAGGTATTGAGCTTTTCAAATGCTTTTTCTGCATCTATTGATATGATTTGATTTTTCTTTTTTATTCTGCTGATGTAGATAGATTAAATTAATTGATATCTGAATGTTGAACCCATCTTGCAACCTGCTGTAACTCTCACTTTGTTTTGGTGTAAAACTTTTTAATACTTTTTTGGACCAAATTTGCTAATATTTTGTTGAGAATTTTTTTTCTCCATGTTCATAAGAGATACTGGTCTGTAGTTTTCTTTTAATGTTTTTGGTCTTGGTATTTGCATAATGTGGACCTCACAGAATGAGTTAGGGAATATGGTCTCTCTGCTTCTATTCTCTGAAAGTGAGTACAGAGAACTTGTATAATTTCTTCCTCAAATGTTTAGTAGAATTTACCAGTGAACCTATCTGGGCATCATTTTTTCTTGTGTGAGTTTTCACAGTGTCTTGCAAGGAATTGGTCCATCTCATCTATGTATTTGAATCTATAGGCACAGAGTTGTTCATAGTATTCCTTTATTGTTCTTTTAATGTCCATGGGGTTTGTCGCAATGTCCTCTCTTATTTCTAACATTAGTAACTAGTGTCCTCTCTTTTTTTTTTTCTTCATTACCTTGACTAGAGCCTCATTGATTTTATTGATCTTTTTAAAGGACCATCTTTTGGTTTTGTTGATTTTCTATGTTGTTTTCCTGTTTTCAGTTTCATTGCTTCCTGCTATAATTTTCATTATTTCTTTTCTTCTGGTTACTTTGAATTTAATATTCACATCTTTCTCTAGTCTTTAAAAAAATTTTTTTAGTGTTTATTTATTTTTGATAGGGGGAGAGAGACAGAGCCTGAGTGGGGGAAGGGCAGAGAGAGAGGGAGACACAGAGCCTGAAGCAGGCTCCAGGCTCTGAGCTATCAGCACAGAACCCGACACGGGGCTTGAACTCACAGACCATGAGATCATGACCTGAGCCGAGATAAGACACTTAACCGACTAAGCCACCCAGGTACCCCTCTTTCTCTAGTTTCTAAGGTGGAAGCATATATTATTGATTGTAGATCTTTCATCCTTCCTAACATTCAATGTTATAAAATTCCCTCTAAGCACTGCTTTAACTGAATCTCACAAAGGTTGGTAAGTTGTGTTTTCATTTGCAAAATATTTTGAAAGTTTTCTTGAGATATCTTATTTGACTCATGTGATTTAGAAGTGTATTGTTTCATCGCTGTGTTTTGTTTCTAGTTATCTTTCTGTTACCAGTTTCTCATTTAATTCCCGTTGTTGTCAGAGAGCATTGTATGATTTCTGTTTTTTTAAATATGCTAAGGTATGTTTTATGACCTTAAATGTGGTATATGTTGATGAATATTCCAGGTGAGCTCTAGAAAAATGTGTATTCTACTACTGTTACATGAAGTAGTCTGTGGATGTCAATTATATTCAGTTGCTTGACACTGTTGCTTCTGACTGCTGGATCTGTTTCTGAGAGGGGTGTTGAAATATCCAACTGTGATAGTAGATTCATCTATTTTTCCTTGCAATTCTATCAGGTCTTTTTTGTTTTGTTTTGTTTTTTGCCTCATGTAGGTCAATTGTTGTTAGGTACATACATGTGAAGAATTGTTATGTCTTCTTGGGTGAATTGACCTCTTATCATTATGTAATATCCTTCTTTATACTTGATTACTCTCCTTATTTTGAAATCTGCTTTATCTAACACAGATACTCTGGCTTTCTTTTGATTATTGCTATTTTTTCTCCATCCATTTACTTTTAATTTTTGCGTCTTTATATTTACGTGGGTTTCTGGTAAACAAGGCATTAGTTGGCTTATCCTTTCTGATCCACTTTGACAATCTATGTCTTTTAATTAGTATATTTAGACCACTCACATTCAATAAGATTCTTGATATAGTATCTACCGTATTTCTTGCTATATTCTATTTATTGTTCTTGTTCTTTGTTTTTGCCTTCCATTCCCTTTTGCCTTTTGTGGTTTTAACTGAAAATTTTACATGATTCCATTTTCTCTCCTTTCTTAGTATATCAATTATACTTTTTTAAAAACTTTTTTTCAGTAGTTGTCCTAGAGTTTGCAATATACAACTAATTCAAATCCACTTTTATTTATTTATTTTTTTTAATTTTTTTAATCTTTATTTATTTTTGAGAGAGGACAGTGTGTGAGCAGGGGAGGAGCCGAGGGGAGGGAGACACAGAATCAGAAGCAGGCTCCAGGCCCTGAGCTGTCAGCACAGAGCCGGACGCTGGGCCTGAACTCACGGACCCTGAGATCATGACCTGAGCCGAAGTCGGACGCTTAACCGACTGAGCCACCCAGGTGCCCCTCAAGTCCACTTTTAAATAACACTATATCACTTCATAGGGGGTGTGAGTCCCTTAAAATAACAAAATATCCTAATTCCTTCCCCCCACCTTTTATATTATTGCTGTCATTTATTTCACTTTATGGACACATGCATATATATATATATATATATATATATATATATATATATGCATATATATACGTGCATATATATGCATATGCATATGTGCATATATATACACATATATAAGTATATATATGTTTAATTCCAACATATATATATATATATACATATATACAACATATATATATGTTGTATATATACAACATACATATATACATATATATATATATATGTTTAATTCCAACATCCCTGTCACCCTATCATGTCTGATTCTGATGCTGCCCTGTATCTTCAAATTGTGTTTTTGGATTTTTGGCATGCATTATAGTTTTTTTTTGTTTTTGTTTTTTGTGTCTTTTTGTTTTTCCAGGTAGCTGGATTCAATTTGCTTAGTAGAAGAAACGACTGTCAATAGGCCTGTAGTGATGTGTTGTGAGGCGTAGGGGGAGGGGCATGTTCTATACTCCTTATGATTAGGTCTCTTTCAGTATCCTGTGCTCCTGGGCTGTGAACCTCAGAAGTGCTTCTCAGGTTTTGCCTCCCCGCTTAGGTGAGGCAGGGGGACAGACTGGCTTAAGTGTGTAGAGTGGGCATTTCCCTTCCCTGTGTCAATTAGGCTCTGACAAAACTCCAGCAGGTTACACTCTGGTTAATTAGTTTCTCCTGATGGCAGGCCTATTTAAGAACAGACTGCTCTGGCTTATTTCAAAATGGTTCCTTTTCCCCCTCCCTCTGCCGGAAGTAGGAGGGGATTTTTTGTCCGATATTTATGGCGGGAATCTTGGGCAAGCTCCTGGACGTAATTCTCGCAATATTGTTGGGTTCTATCCTATGGCCGAGTCCTCCTAGAGTTTTTAACTCTCAGAGTCACCCCTGAGGCTCTAGCAATTCATCAGTTACAGTTCAGGTTTTCCTACCCTAGCTCTGGCTCCTGCACTGGTTTCTGCTTGTGGAGAGTCTGCTCAGGTAAGCTGGGAGTCCCAGGATTCACCCCTCTGTCTCTAATCTTGGGGGTAACATTTGCTCTGTCTTTCCCTCTCTTATGAACTCAGAGTTGCTGATATATATATATATATATATATATATATATATACACACACACACACACACACACACACACACACATAGATATGTGTGTGTGTGTGTGTGTGTGTGTATATGTATATCAAGTATATGGATTTATCAATAGTGAGTCCATCATAACGATTTTCCAAAACATGAAACTTACTTACTTTCCCCACAAAACATTATGTAATCCCTCATTAGGTTTTTGTTAGTTTTCCCTAGTCAAAAAAACATGAAAGTAAAACTATGTGACCGTTTCTCATTTCTTTAAGACATATAGTAGATTGTATGTTAATACTATGCTAAAATCCTTTAAATGGGTCAGAATAGCTGTATCACGTTATCTGTAATACAACCAAGGCTGGAGAATAATTTGAAGATTTATACTAGGCTTTTATGAAGTAAGGATTGGCTCTTCTGCAAAACGTTAAGTAATAGACAGCAATTTGTAGATATTGTAATCCTTATTAAACTCGCTGTAAAGATCAGTATCCTTTTGTGGTTCAACAAAGTATTCCACATCTGCCTAAAAAATAGCTTAACTTTTACTTTCTAGATAAAAATGGTCAGTGTTCTTAATCAGTTCATGAGCCATAAAAACTTTGTAAGCCAGAAACTTTGGGAGAAAAACATTATTTCAGAGCAATGCAATGTATTTTAGTTACCAGCTGCCATAGGACAAAAACCATACCAAGGGTTTTCTTTCAAACTTCTCTCTAATAACAGGAAGAGTCAAACTGGAGAAATTTGGCCCAAAATTAATTCTGTTGCAGGAGGATTATGCCTTTATTTAAACCTAAAAAGAATACATCTATGTAATGAAAATAATAAACTTGGTGGTTAATTCTGGTTTCAAACTCAATTTTCCTTTTAAAATAGTCATTTTCATAAAAAATTAAGTACGTGACTTACACTTTATTTAGCAGACTGTTGTTTGGACTATCCTGTTTCATGTAAATTGGCACTATTACATTATACATTGGCACTATTACATTACATTATACAGCTCCTCCCAGTTGTAAAATAAAATAAAATTATTTGGTCTTGTCCCGAAGTTATTGGAAGAGCATTAATAGACTTTAAATCAATATGTCAAATAACTACAATTACTGTTATTACAAATATCTCTTTCAAACTGATAAATATAAGGGAATACAGCACAGTTTATGCTATAAAGTACTTAAAGTCCATCATAAGTAGAAAGATATTTTTATCAGGCACACTTATTTTTCTTAATTGATTTCTTTTATATTGTCTTAAGAATAAAGTAATAAAAGGTAGTTGATTTGATTAAAGGCTTAGAACCAACTCCAGAGATTATTTATTTATCTACATATCTACATCCCAATTTCTTTATCTGTAAAATCCAAGTGGGTATAATGTTTGGCTCTTGGCTGCATCATCCTAGACTTGAGCAGATAATCAATTGAGAGAGATTAAGGAAACCAGAAATTCATTTAAAATCTATGTATTTCATACTTTCCCTAACACACACCAAAGATAGAACATGGTTAGAATTTTACCTAAAATCCACTGAATGTACAGTCTTTGCTGCAAAACTAAAATGGTTGATTGCATTTTATTTTACTCAGTATTGTTATTTAATGTGTTTCTCTAGAATTAAAAAAACACGAATCCTAAGACATGAGAGTTTTAAAATATTGGTCTGGAGGAAAAACAAATTAAAGTGTCTAAAGGGAGATTTTTGAAGATCAGGCATAACTGAGTAATAAACCATTCAGAAACTATAGTGATGGCCATGAAAGGTTGTTTTTTTCCCTCAATAGAAGACATAAAATAAATTTTATAGCATTTTAAAATACAAAAACAAAATCCTAAAACTCAAGCCATCAAATGTTGGAGGGTACAATACTTAGGCACTCACAATTAAGTGCCTGTGAAGGTTTTATTTTCCCCATCTGTCAGAGGGTTGGTGCTGCCTCAGTAAACACTTTCAGATGCCTGAATTTCCCAGCTGTCAAAAACAGCTCTCCAAAATGATCTCATGTGAGGTTTTACAACTAGTGTAACCATTTAGGGTTGATTAGTTTAAAAAATTATCTTAACAATTAAATAGCCTTTAAAATACTTATTTTAATTGTAGCCTATACCTTAGTCACTAGTTGGCATTATAGCATTTTTCTCTTAGGGAAATAATTTTCAATCAGTTTTTGTTCTTAAAAACCATCTCGTTTATTTCTCATTTCTGTGCTTCAAGGTATAGGTACTAGTAATATCCTGTTTTAAATGAGAACCCTGAGATTTAGAGAAGTGAAGTAAATCCTCCAAGGTCACATAGATAGCAAATGGGGGAGGGGGAATTGAGTTGGTTAAGTTAAAGATAGCCCTTGGACAAATGTTGACAATTTGTAAAACCTTGAGGCCATATTATATTTCTCCAGAGTTGATAAAACAATAGAAATCACTAGGTTTTGCGTTGTATTTTGGTTTTGGGGTTTTTTGTTTGTTTGTTTTATTACAAAATTGACCAGTATTGGGAAGTTTGCAAATTCACACGTGCCAACCCAGTAGAATATTTGTACGTAAGTGTGATGTGGTGTCTATCTAGAGGTATATTTCCCTGTATATTTGGACATAAGGTAGGTTAAAAGTGAAAATTGGATACAGACTGAGTTTATGTTACGTTTCATCATAATTCCTTGTGTCTTATAAATTTACTGTGACTTAATTTGTTGGAAAAAATAATATATTCTTTGTTTCCCTATTACTCAACAAATATGGCCCTATGGCAAGGAAAAAAAAATTGGTCTGTCTCATATGTAAGGTGTGAGGCCATTTCCTATGAATTTGGAACATATTTTCTCACAGATATATATTGGTTAATGCTGAGATTATTTTATTATGACTCAAATCATGTGCAAGCAAGACAGAAATAATCTTTAACAAATTTATTTTTTTACAAGTAAAGCACTAGCTTCTGTTCTGTAGTTCAGTATTAATTTTAGCTTTGTTGAAATTGCTGAATATTTGACTTTTTTATTTATAAGAAGTGGCAAGTTCATAGGATCCAATCTAAAATAAACGAGAATAGGAAACTGAATATTGGCTTAGCTGAATGTTAAAAACATTGAAAAAAGGAAGTAGGGGAAAACAAAAAAAACAAAGATCCAGTGAGTAGTTTGAAAGCAACAATTGTTTATATCAAAACAAAATTATTTTTGTTGTTTGTTTTTAAAATCTACCTTATTTTTAGAGGAGTTTTAGGTTCACAGCAAAATTGACGGGAAAGTACAGAAAGTTCCTGTAGACCTCTTATCTCCACACACAACCTCCCCCACTATCAATATCCCTCACCAGAGTAGTACATTTGTTACAATTGATGAAACTATATCATTATCACCCCAAATCCATAACTGTGCATTAGGGATAAATCTTGGTGGTGTACATGCTATGGGTTTGGACAAATGTATAATGCCCTGAATTCACCATTATAGTATCATATAGAATACTTTCATTACCTTAAAAATCATCTGTGCTCTACCTGTTCATTTCGGCTGCCCTATGACTCCTGACAAACTGTTCTTTTTACTGTCTTCATAGTTTTGCCTTTCTCAGAAAGTCCTGCAGTTGGAATCAAAAGTATAGCCTTTTCAGGCTGTCTTCTTTCATTTAGTAGTATGCATTTAAAGTTCATCCGTGACTTCTAGTGGTTTGATAGCTTTTTTTTTTTTTCCTTTGCATTGAATAATATTCGACTGTCTCTGGATGTACCACAGTTTATCCTTTTACCTACTGAAAGACATAATGGCTGCCTGTAAATTTTGGATATTATAAATACAGCTATTACAATAATTGGTATAAGGGTTCTTGTGTAGACTAAGTTTTCAACTCATTTGGGTAAATACCAAGGAGTATGATTGCTGGATCATATGGCAAGAGCATGTTTAGTTTGGTAAGAAGCTGCAAACTGTCTTTCAAAGCAGTTACAACATTTTGCATTCCCACCAACAATGAATGAGAGTTTCTCTTGCTCCACGTCCTTGCCAGCAATTGGTGTTGTCCATGTTTTAGACTTTTCACCATTCTAACAGATGTGTGGTGGTTTCTCATTTTTGGTTTAATTTGTAATTCCCTGATATATGAGATTGAACATCTTTTCATATGCTTATTTTCTATCTTTTTATCTTCTTTGGTGAGGTGCCTGTTCAGATCTTTTGCCCATTTCTTAACTGGGTTGTTAGGTTTCTTACTGTTGAGTTTTAAAAGTTCTTTGTATATTTTGAATAGTCTTCATCAGATGTGTCTTTTGTAAATATTTTCTTCCAATCTGTGGTTTATCTTCTCATTTTCATGACAGTGCACTTCATAGAGCAGACATTGTTTTTATTTTAATGAAGTCCTGTTTATCAGTTATTTTTTCACAGATTATGTCTTTATTATATCTAAAAAGTCATGGCTAGGGCCAAGACCATCTAGGTTTTCTCCTATGTTGTCTTCTAGGACTTTTTTTTAATTGAAGTATAATCAGCGTAGAATGTTAGGTTAGTTTCAAGTGTACAACAATTTTATACGTTACTCAGTGCTCACTAAGATGTGTAGTCACCATCTGTCAACCATACAATATTATTATAATACTATTGACTATATTCTCCACAATATACTTTTAATTTCCATGACTTATTTTATAACTGGAACTTTGTACATCTTAATTCCCTTTCTCTATTTCACCCATCCCCACCTGCCTAATGGGAACCACCAGTTTGTTCTCTATAAGAGACTGTTTTGTTTGTTTTGTTTTTTGTCTTTCTCTGTCTAAATTATTTCACTTAGCATAATACCCTCTAGTCCATCTGTGTTATTACAAATGACAAGACCCCATTCCTTTTTATGGTTGAGTAATAATCTGTGTGTGTGTGTGTATACACTACATCTTTTTTCCCCTTTGCTTTGATTTTCATTCCCATGACTTACTCATTCAGTAACTAGAAGCCTATGTCTCCCACTCCCCTTTACTCATTTTGCCGTACCCACCAACACCCTCCCCCTTGCAATCAGTTATTTCTATTTATAGTTCTTCTGATTTTTGTACATTTTTTTAGTTTCAGTTAATGAGTGGAATTATATGGTATTTGTCTTCTTCAGTTTGATTTCTTTCACTTACCATAATGCCCTCTATGTCCATTCACATTGTCTCAAATGGCAATATCTCATCCTTTTATGTGACTGTGTTATATTCCTGTGTGTGTGTGTGTGTGTGTGTGTGTGTGTGTGTGTATGTATATGTATATGTATACACCACAGTTTCCTTATCCGTTCATTTACTCATGGACATTTAAGTTGCTTCCATGTCCTGGCTATTGTAAATAATACTGCAATAAACACAGGGGTGCATATATATTTTAGGGTTAGTGTTTTTGTTATGCTTGGGTAAATACCAAATAGCAGAATTACTAGACTATATGGTATTTCTATTATAAATTTTTTAAGCAAACTCCATACTGCTTTCCACAGTGGCTTTTCCAATTTACATTCCCACCAATAGTGCACAAGTGTTCTTTTCCCCCACATCCTTACCACCACTTGTTTCTTGTCTTCTTGATTCTAGTTATTCTGTCAGGTGTGAGGTGATATATTTTTGTGGTTTTGACTTGCATTTCCCAGAAGATGAGTGATGTTGAGCATCTTTTAATGTGTCTGTTGGCCATCCGTGTGTCTTTGAAGAAATGTCTATTCAGGTCATCTGCCCATTTTTAGTTGGATTATTCATTTTGGGGTGTTGGGTTTTACAAGTTCTTTATATATTTTGGATACTAACCATTTATCATATGTCATTTGCAAATATTTTCTCCCATTCCATAGCTTGCCTTTTAGTTTTGTTGATTGTTTCAAACATTGTGCAGAAGGTTTTTATTTTGATGAAGTCCTAATAGTTTATTTTTGTTTTTGTGTCCCTTTCCTCAGGAGACATATCTATAGAAAATGTTACTAAGGACAATGTCATAGAAATTATTGCCTGTGTTCTTTTCTAGGATTTTTATGGTTCTAGGTTTCATGTTTATGTCTTTTCTTCATTTTAAGTATTTTTGTGTATGGTGTTAAAAAGCAGTCCAGTTTCATTTTTACATGTAACTGTTCAGTTTTCTCAACTCCCCTTATTGAATGAACAGACCATATTTTCTCTATTGTGTATTCTTGCTTCCTTTGTCATATATTAATTGATCATATAAAGGTAGGCTTATTTCTGGGCTCTCTATTCTGTTCCATTGATCTATATATCTATTTTTGTGCCAGTACATACTGTTTTGACTACTACAGGTTGATGTAATATTCTTGAATCTGGAATTGATACATCCAGCTTTATTCTTTCTTAGGACTGCTTTGGTTATTCAGGATCGTCTGTGGTTTAACACAAGTTTTAGGATTATTCTAATTTGGCGGACAATGCTATTGATATTTTGATAGGGATTGCCTTGAATCTATGGATTGCTTTGGGTAATATGGACTTTTAGGCCATATTCTCTCAATTCTTGATCATGTAATATCTTTCCATTTGTGTCATCTTGAGTTTCTTTCATGAGTGTTTCATTGTTTTAGGAGTACAGGTGTTTCACCTCTTTGGTTAGGTTTATTCCTAGGTATTTTGTGGGGAGAGGTCCATTTTAAGTATTTTTCTTTTTTAATCTCCTTTTCTGTGACTTTGTTGTTAGTCTATAGAAATGCTACCAATTTCTGGATATTAATTTTGTATCTTTCCACTTTATTGAATTCATTTATTACTTTTAGTAGATTTTTGATGGAGTCTTTAGGATTTCCCATGTATAGTATCATGTCTGAAAATAGTGACAGTCTAACTTCTTCTCTACCAATATGGATGCCTCTTATTTCTTTTCTTTTTTTTTTTTTTTCTTTTTTTTTTTTTTTTTGTCTGATTGCTGTGGCATACCACATCTTCTTTATGCATTTATCTGTCAGTGGACACCTGGGTTACTTCCTTATGTTGGCTACTGTAAACAGTGCTGCAGTAAACATAGGGATGCATGTATCCTTTTGAATTAATGTTTTTGTTTTCTTTGGATAAATACCCAATAGTGAAATTACTGGGTCATAGGGTATTTCTATTTTTAATTTTCTTCTTTTTAGAGAGAGAGCGCAAGCAGGGGAGGGGCAGAGAGAGACAGAGAAGCTCAAGCAGGCTCCATGCTCAGCTTGGGACTGAGCTATGGGACGCTCGGCTATGGGACTCAATCCCATAACTCTGGGATCATCACCTGAGCAGTAATCAAGTGTTGATTACTCAGTCAACTGAGCCACTCTGTTGTCCCTCTGTTTTTAATTTTTTGAGGATCCACCACACTGTTTTTCACAGCGGTTGCATCAGTTCACATTCCCACCAACAGTGCTTGAGGGTTCCCTTTTCTTGACATTCTTGCCAACACTTGTTTTGTCTCTTTTTGATTCTAGCCATTCTGACTGGTGTAAGGTGATATCTCATTGTGGTTTTTGGTTTGCATTTCCTTGATGATGTTGCTGATGTGGATCATCTTTTCATGTGTCTTTTGGCCATTTGTATGTCTTCTTTAGAAAAATGTTCAGATCCTTGGCCTATTTTTAACTGGATCGTTTGTTTTCTTGTTGTTGAGATTTGTAAGTTCTTGATATATTTGGATATTACTCGTGTTGGGTATATCACTTGCAAATAACTTCTCCCAATTAGTGGTGTTGCCTTTTCATTTTGTTGATGGCTCCTTTTACAGTGCAGAAGCTTTTGCTTTTGGTATATTCCCAATGGTTTATTTTTGCCTTTGTTTCCCTTGCTTGAAGAAACCTATTCATAAATAAGTTGCTAAAGGCAATGTCCAAGAGATCACTACCTATGTTTTCTTCTAGAAATTTTATGGCTTTAGGTCTCATATTTAGGTCTTTAATCCATTTTGAGTTTATTTTTTGTGTGTGGTGTGAGAGACTTGTCCACTTTCATTCTTTGGCATGTATCTGTCCAGTTTCCCCAGCACCATTTATCAAAAAGACTGTCTTTTCCCCATTGTATATTTTTGCCTCCTTTGTCATAGATTAATTGACCACATAAGTGTTGGTCTGTGTCTGGGCTCTCTATCCTGTTTGTTAGATACATCTGTTTTTGTGCCAGTTCCTTGCTGGTTTGATTAGTACAGCTTTGTGGTATATCATGAAATCTGGAGTTGTGATACCTTTAGCTTTGTTCTTCTTTCTCAAGATTTCTTTGATTATTCGAGGTCTTGTGTGGTACCATATAAATTTTAGGATGATTTCCTCTGGTTCTGTATAAAATGCTATTGATATTTTAAAAGAGATTTCATTGAAACTATGGATTGCTTTGGGTAATATGAATATTTTAACAATAGTCTTCCAGTACATGAATATGTTATACCTTTTCTTGTATTTGTGTCATTTTCAATTTTTTTCATCAATATCTTACAGTTTTCAGAGTATAGATTTTTTGTCTCCTTGGTAAAATGTACTCCTAGGTATTTTAACTCTTTGGTGAAATTGTAAATGGCAGTGTTTTCTTACTTTATTTCTGCTCCTTTATTATTAGCGAATAGAAATGCAGATGATTTCTGTATATTAATTTTTGTCCTGCAACTTTACTGAATTATTGGTTCTAATACTTTTTTGATGGAGTCTTTAGGGTTTTCTATATATATTATCAGGGAAGCTAAAAATATTGAGTTTTACTTCTTTACCAGTTTGCATCCTTGTCTGATTTCTGCAACTAGGACTTCCAGTACTATGTTGAATAAAAGTAGTGAGAGTGGACATTCTTGTTTTGCTCCTGATCTCTGAGGAAAAGCTTTCAGTTTTTGATCTGAGTAGGATGTTAGCTGTGGGTTTTATATATAACCTTTATTATGCTGAAGTATATTCCCTGTAAACCCACTTAGTTGAGAATTTTTATCATGAGTTGATGTTGTGATTTCTCAGATGCTTTTTCTGAATCTATTGAGATGATCATGTGGTGTTTATCCTTATTCTGCTAATGTAAAGTATCACATTAATTTGGAAACATTGAATCAACCTTGAATAAACAAATAAATCCCACCTGATCATGGTGAATCACTTTTTTAAAATATATTGTTGAATTTGGTTTGGTAATAATTTTCTTGTTGAGGATATTTTTGTCTCTGTTCATAAGAAATACTGGCTTGTGGTTTTCTTTTTTTGTAGTATCTTTGTCTCATTTTGGTATCAGGGTAAATTAATGCTGGCCTTGTAGAGTGAATTTGGAAGTTTTCCTTCATCTTCTAGCTTTTGAGATAGTTTGAGAAGAATATTTATTAACTCTTCTGTAAAAGTTTGGTAGAATTTACCTGTGAGTTGTTTTGTGGCCTAACAAGTGATCTATCCTGGAGAATGTTCCATGTGCACTTGAATGTGTTTTCTGCTTTTGTATGGAATGTTCTGTATATATTGTTAAGGTCCATCTGGTCTAATGTATCACTCAAAGCCACTGTTTCCTTTATTTCTATGGGGATGATTAATCCATTGTTGTAAATGGGGTGTTAAAGTCCCTACTCTTGTTACTGTCATTTTCTCCTTCTATGTCTCCTAAAAATTATTTGCTTTATGTGTTTAGGTACTCCTCTGTTGGGTGCATAGATACATATACACTCCTCTGTTGGGTGCATAGATACATATAATTGTTATATACTCTTGTTGTATTTATCCCTTTATCATTATATATTGCCCTTCTTTGTCTATTGCTATTACTACTGTTTTTGTTTTAAAGTCTATTTTGTGTGATAGAAGTATTTCTACCTAAGCTTTTTTCCTTCCTTTGATTTGCATGGTATATGTTTTCCTATCCTTTCACTTTTAATCTGTATGTGTCTTTAGGTCTGAAGTGAGTGTTTTGTAGGCAGCATATAGATTTTTTTTTTATTTTTGTTCTCCATTCAGTCACCCTATATTTTTTACTGAGCATTTAGGACATTTACATTTAAAGGAATTAGTGATAGGTGTATAATTACTTCCATTTTCTTAAGTGTTTCCTGGTTGTATTTGTAGTTATTCTGTTTCTTTCTTCTGTTGCTTTCTTCCCTTGTGTTATGATGGTCTTCTTTAGTGTGATGCTTGGATTCCTTTCTCTTGATGTTTTGGGTACCTATTATAGGTTTTTGACTTGGAGTTGCCATCAGGTTCACATATAATGTCTTTATGTGTTAGTCTCTTTTAAGTTGATGGTCGCTAAAGTTTGAACACAGTCTAAAAAACTAAATTTTTACTTCTCCGGGTTTTATGTATATGACAGTATATTGTACATGTTTTTATTTTATGTACCCCTTAACTAGATATAGATATAGATATAACTGATTTTACTACTTTCGTGTATTAGTTTTCATATTGGCTTTATAAGGGATTAATCTGCTACCTTTACTATAGGTTTGTTTTTACCTATGACATTTTTTACTTTTACACTTCTAGTTAAAGCCTTTTCTTTCCAAAGAATTTCCTTTAATATTTCTTGTAATACTGGTTTAGTGGTTATTAATTCCTTTAACTTCTGCTTGTTTTGGAAGCTCTTTATCTTTCCTTCATTCTGAATGATAACCTTTCTGGGTAGAGTATTCTTGGTTGCAGGTTTTTCCCTTTCAGCACTTTGAACATATTATGCCACTCCCTGCTAGCCTGAAAAGCTTCTGCTGAAAAATCTGCTAATAGCCTTACGGGATGTTTCTTGTATGTAACTGTCTTCTCTTGCTGCTTTTAAAATTCTCTTTTTATCATTACTTTTGCTATTTTAATGATTATCTTGGTGTGGACCTCCTTGGGTTAACCTTATCAAGATCTGTCTGTGTTTACTGGACCTGAATGTCTGTTTTCTTCCTTGTATTAAGGAAGTTTTCAACTATTATTTCTTCAAGCATTTGTCTCTCTTCTTTTGGGATTTCTATAAGGTAAATGTTGTTATGCTTTATGATGTTGCTTAGTTCCCTTAACCTATTTTAACTTTTTATTCTTTTTGCTGTTTAGCTTGGTTGCTTCCCATTACCTTGTCTCCCAGATCGCTAGTAGATTCTTCTTCTTCATTCTCTAATCTGCCAATGATCTAGAAGTTTTATAGTTTGTGTTTGAGCTTTAGGGCCACGTACTACTTTGAGTTAAGGTTTGTGAAGTGTATAATGCCTGTGTCTAAATTCTTTCATTTGCATGTGGACGTCTAGTTTTTCCAGCACCACTTGTTGAAAAGGCTTGTTTCTCTGTTGTATTGCCTTTACTCCTTTGTCAGAGATCAATTGACTATATGTGGGTCTATTTGTAGACCTGATCTGTTTAATTGATCTATTTATTCTTTCACCAATACCATGCTATCTTGACTTCTGTAGCTTTAGAGTAAATATTGAATGCAGGGAGTGTTAGTCCTCCCACTTTGTTCTTCCAATATCGAGTTGTCTTTTCTGAGTCATTTGCCTTTCAATATAAATTTTAAAATCAGTATGTTGATTTTCACAAAATAACTTGGGATTTTGATTGGGACTGCACTGAGTCTCTAGATCAAGTTGGGAAGAATTGACTTCATCATGATATTGAATCTTATCAATGAAGCTGTAATAGCTCCTTTATTCAGTCTTTCATTTTATCAGTTTTGTACTTTTCCTTATATATATCTTATTTACACTTTTACATATGTGCTTGAGTATTTCATTTATTTTAGTGCTAATGTAAATGGTATTGTGCTTTTAATTTTGAATTCCACTTCTTCACTGCTAGTATATAGAAAACAAATGACTTTTATGTATTAACCTTGTAACCTGCAGCCTTGCTGTAATCACTAATTAGTTCCAGGAATTTTTTGGTTGATTCTTTACAAATTTCTACATAGGCTGTCCTGTCGTCTACCAGCAGAGACCATTTTCTTTCTACTTTCCGAGTGTGTTTACAGTTTATTTTTTTCTTGCCTCATTGCATTAGCTAGGACCTCCACTATGATACTGAAAACGAAGGGTGAGAGGTGCTATCATAGTCTTGTTCTTAATTTTATCAGAAAAGCTTCTAGTTTCTCACTATTTTGATTTTTGTGGTAGGTTTTTTGTAGATGTTATTTATCAAGTTGAGAAAGTTTCCCTCTATTACTAGTGTGCTGGAAATTTTATCATGAGTGAGTGTTGAATTCTGTCAAATGCTTTTTTACATCTATTGATATTACTGTGTATTTTTTCCGTTCTTGTAATTTGCCTGTTCATGTGATGGATTACCTTAACTGATGTAAATATTGAACCCACTTTACATATCTGAGATAAATCCAATTTGGTCATGCTATATAATGCTTTTTATACATTGTTGGATTTATTTTGCTAATATTTTGTTGAGTATTTTTGCATATGTTTATGAGAGGTATTGAGTTGTAGTTTTGTCTTTTTTTGTTTTTATTTAAATTCCAGTTGGTTAACATAAAATATATTATTAGTATCAGATGAAGAATAGTTATTCAATACTTACATATATCACCCAGTGCTCATCACACGTGCACTCCTTAATCCCCATCACCTATTTAACCCATCCCCCCACCCACCACCCTCCTGGTAACTAGATATCGGGGAGCCCTCTTGCCCTGTTGGTGGAAATGCAAACTGGTGCAGCCACTTTGGAAAACAGTATGGAGGTTCCCTCAAAAAGTTAAAAATAGAACTACCCTACAATCCAGCAATCACACTACCCAAAGAATATAAAAATACTAATTCAAAGGGATACATGCACCTCAGAGTTTATAGCAGCATTATTGATAATAGCCAAATTATGGAAATAGCACAAGGGGGCCTATAATTGATAAATAAAAATGTGGTATGTGTATATAGTGAAGTACTGATCAACCATAAAAAAGAAGGAAATCTTGCCATTTGCAATGACATGGATGGAGCTAGAGAGTATTATGCTAAGTGTAGTTTTATCACTTAAAAATGTGTTTAATTTTTAGTTTTTAATTAGGTTCCATGCCCAGTGTGGGACTTGAACTGCATTATCCAAGATCAAGAGTTGTATGCTCTACCAACTGAGGCATCTAGGCACTCCAGTTTTGTCATTTTTTAAATATAGCCTTGGTATTAGCATAACATTGACCTCATAAAATGAGGAAGTATTTGGAAGTATTCTCTCTTTTATGTCTTCTCGAAGTGATTGTAGAAAATTGTTAAAATTTCTTTCTTAAATGTTAGTTAGAATTTCTAGACATCATGCTTTCTGTTTTGGAAATTTATTGATTAAATTTTTTTTAATTTTTTTTTTTACATTTATTTATTTTTGAGAAACAGAGTGAGACAAAGCAGAGCGGGAGAGGGGCAGAAAGAGAAGGAGACACAGTATCCGAAGCAGGCTCCAGGCTCTGAGCTGTCAGCACAGAGCCTGATGTGGGGCTCGAACCCACAAACTGTGAGATCATGACCTGAACCAAAGTCGGACGCTCACCCGACTGAGCCACCCAGGCGCCCCTGATTAAATTTTTAAAACAGATACAGGTCTATTCAGATTGTCTACTATTTCTTGTGTGAGTTTTTGCAGATTGTGTCTTTGAAGAAATTAGTCCATTTCATATAGGTTATTGAAATTGTTGCCATAGAATTGTTCCTTTAGAATTGTTTTTGTAGTATTTCTTGATTATCCTTTTGATGTCCATGGGGTCTGCAGTTATTTCCCTTGTTTCATTCATGATATTAGTAATTGGTATCTGTTCGCCTTTTTTCTTTATTAGCTTTTTTCTTTATTATCACTTTTACTTCTTTATTAGTCTTATGACTAGAGGTTTACACATTATACTAATCTTTTCTAAGAACCAACTTTTGGTTTCATTGCTTTTTCTCTGCTGTTTTCATGTTTTGAATGTAATTGATCTTTTTTTGCTCTAATTTTTATTTATTATTAGTTTGGATATAATTTGCTCTTCCATTTTGAGTTTTCTTCAAGTGGAAGCTTAGATCATTGTCTTTAGATTTTTATTCTTTTCTAATATATGTAGTCAATGTAATATATAATCTAAACACTTTTTGCTGCATCACACAAATTTGGCCAAGTTGTATTATTATTTTCATTTAGTTCAAAGTATTTTTTAATTTCTTTTGAAATTCCTTCTTTCATCCGTGTGTTATTTAGAAATATGTTGTTTACTCTCCAAGTATTTTGGTATTTTTCAGCTATCTTCCTTTTGTTGACTTCTAGTTTTATTCCATTGTTACTGAGAGCATATACTATATGATTTTTATTCTTTTAAATTTAAGGTACTTTTTAATGACCTAGAATGTGGTCTATCGCATTTGGTTTTTATTCTTTTGCAGAATCATCTGTCTCTGCTTATGTCATCTATCTCTTCCTGCATGTTATCTATTTTTCACATTAGAGTCCTTAGTGTATTATTCATAGCTGTACATTTCTGGTGTAATTATTTAAAATTCCTGGCACATTTGGGTCTGGTTTTAATACTTGTTTTGTCTCTTCAACCTGTTTTTTGCTTGTTAGTATGCCTTGTAAATTTTAATTGAATAGACATGTTGTACTAGGTTAAAGGAACTGTAGTAAATAGGTCTTTAATAATATAGTAGTAAAGTGTGTGAGAAGTGTTCTATAGTCCTGTTGTTATGTCTTAGTCATTTAGTGAACCTGTGTCTTTCAACTGTGAACTCCATAAGCGCTTCTCAGTTTTTTCCTTTTTTTCACCCCTTTAAGTGGTATTGGATAATTAGGAGGAGTCAATATTTGGATATTTCCTTTCCTAATTTGTTCTTGCATGTATTTTTCTTCCCCCAATTAAGTTTTCTTCCTGATAAAACTCCAGTAGTTTAGGCTTTGATAAAATAGTTTCTCTTGAGAGCAGGACTTGTTAAGGTCAGAATACTCTGGCTTATTTCAAAATATTACTTTCCCTTTTCCCCTGGAAGCCCAAGATTTTATTTTGTTTTGTTTTCCTCTGATTTTCACTGTAATAACCTGGTAAAGTTTCTAGAAGAATAAATGCAAATTGGGGAACCTCCTCCCAGTAACTGTCATGACTAGGTCCCTGGGGTTTTTATCTCTCAGATATGTCTCCTCTCAGCCTCCAGAATTTCATCTATTACAGTGCAGGTTTTCCTACCCCAATACCAGTTCCTTTGGATGTGAGTTTCTGCTCTAGTAAGTCATGATTCTTTCTATACACCTGTTTGTCTATCTGATTTTTGGGGGGAGGGGGTGGGGACAGTTGTTTGCCCTCACTTCCTTGACAGATACAAGAAGTGTTGTTGACTTTTGTTTCTTTGTCCACTTTTTACTTGTTAGCTCCTTGCATGCTGGGTCAGAAGCCACCAAAAACAATTTTTATTTGACCATACAATAGTTATTTGAAATTTTTAAGCTATTTAAATATTTGTAATTCATTAAAAGTGCTTCATGAACAGGGTGCTTGGAAACAATATCTAATTTAAACCCTGAATATTTAATTGTATTATGAGCCCATAGTTTCTTTTTCACAATTCTAAAATCCAAAGGCTCTTAAAAATAAAAATTTTTTACGTAAATTTGTGCCAAACTCATTTTTAGCAAAACCTGTTCTGAATTGACATGTAGCTATTTATGGTCTCTATTTACTTCAGTATATTCATTTTTTCTAGAGAAATGTTAATGTATTTTTACAGTATTCTTCTGGGATATTCAGACTATATTAGTTATGCTCTACATACTATATGTAAATCTTTTAAAAATCTAAGTTTCAAATATATCTAGAACCAAGGGTTTCTAATAAAACATTATGAATCAGCATTTTTTAAAATAAATACCTAGTAGTGCAATTTCTGGGTCATAGGGTAGTTTTATTTTTAATTTTTTGAAGAGGAAAACAGTATGGAGACACACACACACACACACACAATGCAATATTATTCAGCGATAAAGAGAAGGAAATCTTGCCATTTGCAACAATATGGATGGAAGTAGAGTGTATTATGCTAAGTGAAATAAGTCAAAGACAAATATATGATTTCAGTCATGTGGAACTTAGGAGAAGGGAAGGAGAAATAAGATAAAAGCAGAGAGGGAAACAAACTGTAAGAGACTCTTAAATACAAAGAACAAATTTGAGGGTTGCTGGAGGAGAGGTGGGTCAGGGAATGGGCTAAATCGGTGATGGGCTTGAAGTAGGGCACTGGTTGGGATGAACATTGGGTATAAGTGATGAATTACTAAATTCTGTTCCTGAAACCACTACTACACTATATGTTAACTAACTTGAATTTAAATTAAAAAGTGAATCAGTTTTGTATAACAATTTAAAAAAGATTATTAACCTTTAATAATAATGTTATTAATCTCAGATTCCAAGACCTTTCTTTAGTAGATAGTATGTTACTGTATAATTAACTAGACATGGTATCAGACAATATGGTTGGGGGCATTTAATGGATGGGTTAAAAAGGAGTACATAATTTTTAAAATAATTTAACTTAATTTTTTTTAATGTTTATTGTTTTTGAGAGAGGGAGAGAGAAAGAGATAGAGCATGAGCAAGGGAGGGGTAGAGAGAAAGGGAGACACAGAATCCAAAGCAGGCTCCAGGCTCTGAGCTGTCAGCACAGAGCCTGATGCAGGACTCAAAACCCTGAACTGCGAGATCATGACAGGAACTGAAGTCAGATGCTTAACTGACTAAGCCACCCAGCCACCCCAATTTTTTTTTATTTTTTTTTAAACATTTTATTTATTTTTGAGACAGAGAGAGAGCATGAACAGGGGAGGGGCAGAGAGAGAGGGAGACACAGAATCTGAAACAGGCTCCAGGCTCTGAGCTGTCAGCACAGAGCCCGACGCGGGCTCGAACTCACGGACCGTGAGATCATGACCTGAGCTGAAGTCGGACGCTCAACCGACCAAGCCACCCAGGCGCCCCGGGTGCGCCCCGGGTGCCCCAATTTTTAAAATAATTGTAAAGGATAAGATTGAGCCTGGCATATTGTTTGATCATGAATAAACCTGAAATGTCAATAAGGTAACTTATAGAAAAATACTTTATTTATCATAGTCTTCCCATAGTCTTCTTTTTGCCCTTTGATTCTAATTTACATCTTATGGGAAATGTGGGGTTGATTTTTAATTTTGTTCCAGAGATCTAAGAACAAGCATGCTTTAATGTCTGAGTCTCGCTTTTCAGATTTTACATTTATAATCTAAAAGTTCATGTGCTTAACATATCAAAAAGCATTGCTCTACAATCAGCTACATTTCCTACATACCTACCTTCAAAAGAAAATATGAAAGGAAAACAGTATAATCCTTCCGTAGGCCTTTAATTTAGATTCGTAGTTTGGATTCTCTCTTTACTCCACAATCAAAACCAATATTGGCCAAGCAATAATCCACAAACTTCTATTAAGCACTTGCTATGTTCCTGGCACTAAGTATGTACAGAGCACATTGGCACTAATAATGAACAAACCCGGGATGCTTACTATATGTCAATTACTGATCCAGTCAAAAATCTCAAGGAATTCCATAGGTTCTCAAGGGAGCTAATATCTTGTATGTAACAAGGACAGATAAGAAAACAAAGATTTAGCAGATAAGGGTTTTTTGTTGTTGTTGTTGTTAGTTTTGTTTTTTGTTTTGTTTTGTTTTCTGGAAGAGGAAAAATGTCTTCAGTAAAGACCTGAGTAATACATCATCTAGCTTTTCTCTTGACTCCCCAGATCTTCCCTTTGGCAAGAATTTGGCCGTTTTTTAAAATCCTACTCTACCTTCATAACATCCTTTGAATATACTGGTATCATTCACTTTGATATATGCGTTACGGAGTTCCTAGAAAAGATAGATATAGTGACTGGTATAATTTATTTTGAAATATGTATATAGAGTCTGTAAAAAAGATAGATATAGTGAGTGGTATCCACTTTTTTAAAACGTTTATTTTGAGAGAACAAGAATGAGCAGGGAAGGGGCAGAGAGGAGGGAGAGAGAGAATCCCAAGTAGGGGCTTGATCTCACGAACCTTGAGATCATGACCTGAGCTGAAATCAAGAGTTGGACACTTAATCAACGGAGCCAACCAGGTGCCCCATCATTCACTCTGAAATATGCTATAGAGTCTCTAGAAAAAATAGATATAGTGGACTAAATATTAGTTTCGGAGTCAAAAAGTATGAGTAACACATCACTAAGAAGATAGGCATAGACCAGTGTAGGAGATACTGGCCAGCTACTCACCAACCCAGTTTTCTCTTTTTCCTGGAACACACACCTCAACAGCATTTCCAAGTATTCTTTGTCCCTGAAATGGAGTTCTGGGCAATGGAGACATAGTAGAGATGAAATGCAGTAGTTCCAGTGCTGGCCCCTCGTAACTTCCCATGTATGATCCTTCTTTCCTTCTGACACAAGGACTCCAAGGTCCTAGATTTCCACAAATGGAAAAAACCTAGGTCCCTGAATTACCACATGTGAAGTCCCCACCAGTCATGGAAACCATTTTGGACTTGATTTGAATGAGAAATGAGTTGTGCTTAGTCACGGAGATTTGGAGGGTTTGTTTTTTATAGCAACTAGCATTATATTAGCCAATACAGTTATGGACATACCATTTAAGCATAGATGATGTCTGTCACATAGTATCAAAATAATCTCAAACCAGAAATTATATCCATTAAATCTTGTGTGATATAACATAATGTATGTGGGTGGACAGCATTGAAGCCAGACTGCAAGGGTTCAGATCACAACTCCACCATTCATTCTCATTTTTCCCACCAGTAAAATGAGTGTAATAGTATTTACCTCATGGCGTCCTTGTGAGAATGAATTAATATGTATAACATAATATGTAGAAAGGTAGAACATAACTAACTGTAATATTGTGCTTATTATCATTGTTACTGATGTTACTGTTAGTTACAACTAGACTTATTTTAAAAAAATTTTTTAATGTTTTTTTGTTGTTGTTGTTGTTGTTGTTGTTGTTGTTGTTGTTGTTGTTGTTGTTTTGAGACAGAGAGAGACAGAGCATGAACAGGGGAGGGTCAGAGAGAGAGGGAGACACAGAATCTGAAGCAGGCTCCAGGCTCTGAGCTGTCAGCACAGAGCTTGACGCAGGGCTTGAACTCACGGGCCGTGAGATCATGACCTGAGCCGAAGTCGGACGCTTAACCGACTGAGCCACCCAGGTGCCCCTCAACTAGACTTATTTTAAAAATTAAGACAATTGAAACAAAGTTTAAATATGTAATCGACAAGTTAAAAAGCACTTGAATAATACCAGGCTTGGCATCTCCGCCTTTTAAACCTTTAGTCTTTAGTGTCTGAAGCCTAGGCTGTGAGATTTTTACTAAATATTGGAAAAAAACCCACCTCTTTCCCTTGTGAATAAAAGTGGTAATAGTGCCTCAAAACCTCTAACACTATTGTAATTACTTGAATTGTTGGTGATTTAATTAATGATCAGGAATTCATTTCACTTTCAAGTCTCAATTTGAACTGACATTTAACTCTAAAAAGGAAAAAATGTTACTCTAAAAACAATAAAATTAGCAATTGGGGAAAAAATACATTAACATTAATAGTATAACATTTTTCATCTTTGTAAAGTACTTGAACAAAATCTAATTGATATTCACGAGACATTCTGAGATCTGATACCTACATTTACCTTTATTATTTTAATGGTAGAACTAAACTGAGATATTAGATGACTTTTGCCATTTGGGATTTCTCTTTCATGGTGATGAGTTAGTAACTTTAATAGTTGTGTTTGAAATTTTGAAAGAAAAGTTAAATCAGGGATTCATGTTTTTACTGTGTCACAAGGCTTCTCTAATATCAGTATATTCTAACCTGGTCATAAAAGATCAAATCAATATCCCTGACAACATCTATTTTTGAAAGCTTCAGGAACATAAACTTTGTTGGTTTCTTTTTCTTAAAAGTGGTGTAATCATAGAAACTTGGAGTTAAAGAAACCTGTGATGTCATTCCTACCACGTATTTCTGTCATCATTTATATAATAAAAATAAAAGCCTCAGTAAATTGGTTAAGATATATATCGATTCTCTTGTGGGAAGTTCTTTCACATAGAAGTGTATTGTAAGTTCAAATAAAAATGTGTTGCTTTTGACTTAGGTCTTTTATTCCTAAATGAAATCTGCATTCTCCTAAATGAAATGAAATGATGGGGCAGATTTTTTTCTCAGGTGGGAAAAACTTCAGTGACCATTTAGCATACCAGGAATGCGTGCCGGGGGACAGTCATTAGAGTCCCCTGTGTGCCAGGGGACATGTTCTGAACCCATTGTAGAATGATGGCTTATACTTTCCTCCCCGCCTCTACTCCGTGAGCACTAATATTTCTCTTCTTTGTCTTGGCATGTGTATTAATATCCAGGATTAGCTGTTTAGTTTTGAATCTCTGTATGATCTCATTGCATGTTTCTGAGGTTGTACATCCTCAAAAAAACTGTTTCTCATAGGTAACTTGCTGTCATTGATGGATCAAATTATTTATGTCAGAATTAAAAAAAAAAAAAACAATTTAAGATCCCAGGAGGGATAGCTGTCTCTCTACCTGTATCTCATCTTCTTTAAAAAAAAAAAAAAATTAATGTTTATTTTATTTTTGAGAGAGACAGAGCATGAGCCGGGGCAGAGGGGAGCAGAAAGAGAGGGAGACACAGAATCCGAAGCAGGCTCTAGGCTCTGAGCTGTCAGCACAGAGCCTGACGTGGGGCTCAAACTCACGGACCATGAGATCGTGACCTGAGCCAAAGTCGGACGTTTAACTGACTGAGCCACCCAGGCAGCCCTACCTGTATCTTGTTTTCTAAAAATGGTACCCAAACAATGAGACATGCTTGACCTGAAGATGTTTTTCCCTCGTATCTACTAATTTCTTCATTGATTTGTCTTTTAATAACCCCACATATTGTTAGTGAGGAAGAGAGAGTTGTGAATACTCAAACATGAGAATTAATCACAGCAAAGAGAAACAGGAGATATTCCTTACCTTATGTTTAGATGTCTTCCCTTATACAAATTGTGGAGATTTCTTCATTAAAATATTCTGTGTTTTTTTATTTTTTTTATTTTATTTATTTATTTATTTATTTATTTTAATTTACAGCTTTATTAAGGTATAACTGATATCTTAATACTGCAGCACATATTTAATGTATATAATTTGATGAGTTTGGAAACTTAAACCTTCCAAATTTGTATCTTTTTTTTTTACCTGATTATTTTTTTTTTATTTTTTAATATATGAAATTTACTGTCAAATTGGTTTCCATACAACACCCAGTGCTCATCCCAAAAGGTGCCCTCCTCAATACCCATCACCCACCCTGCCCTCCCTCCCACCCCCCATCAACCCTCAGTTTGTTCTCAGTTTTTAACACTCTCTTATGCTTTGGCTCTCTCCCACTCTAACCTCTTTTTTTTTTTTTCCTTCCCCTCCCCCATGGGTTTCTGTTACGTTTCTCAGGATCCACATAAGAGTGAAACCATATGGTATCTGTCTTTCTCTGTATGGCTTATTTCACTTAGCATCACACTCTCCAGTTCCATCCACATTGCTACAAAGGGCCATATTTCATTTTTTCTCATTGCCACATAGTATTCCATTGTGTATATAAACCACAATTTCTTTATCCATTCATCAGTTGTTGGACATTTAGGCTCTTTCCATAATTTGGCTATTGTTGAGAGTGCTGCTATAAACATTGGGGTACAAGTGCCCCTATGCATCAGTACTCCTGTATCCCTTGGATAAATTCCTAGCAGTGCTATTGCTGGGTCATAGGGTAGGTCTACTTTTAATTTTCTGAGGAACCTCCACACTGCTTTCCAGAGCGGCTGCACCAATTTGCATTCCCACCAACAGTGCAAGAGGGTTCCCGTTTCTCCACATCCTCTCCAGCATCTATAGTCTCCTGATTTGTTCATTTTGGCCACTCTGACTGGCGTGAGGTGATATCTGAGTGTGGTTTTGATTTGTATTTCCCTGATAAGGAGCGACGTTGAACATCTTTTCATGTGCCTGTTGGCCATCCGGATGTCTTCTTTAGAGAAGTGTCTATTCATGTTTTCTGCCCATTTCTTCACTGGGTTATTTGTTTTTCGGGTGTGGAGTTTGATGAGCTCTTTATAGATTTTGGATACTAGCCCTTTGTCCGATATGTCATTTGCAAATATCTTTTCCCATTCCCTTGGTTGCCTTTTAGTTTTGTTGGTTGTTTCCTTTGCTGTGCAGAAGCTTTTTATCTTCATAAGGTCCCAGTAATTCACTTTTGCTTTTAATTCCCTTGCCTTTGGGGATGTGCCGAGTAAGAGATTGCTACGGCTGAGGTCAGAGAGGTCTTTTCCTGCTTTCTCCTCTAAGGTTTTGATGGTTTCCTGTCTCACATTCAGGTCCTTTATCCATGTTGAGTTTATTTTTGTGAATGGTGTGAGAAAGTGGTCTAGTTTCAACCTTCTGCATGTTGCTGTCCAGTTCTCCCAGCACCATTTGTTAAAGAGACTGTCTTTTTTCCATTGGATGTTCTTTCCTGCTTTGTCAAAGATGAGTTGGCCATACGTTTGTGGGTCTAGTTCTAGGGTTTCTATTCTATTCCATTGGTCTATGTGTCTGTTTTTATGCCAATACCATGCTGTCTTGATGATGACAGCTTTGTAGTAGAGGCTAAAGTCTGGGATTGTGATGCCTCCTGCTTTGGTCTTCTTCTTCAAAATTACTTTGGCTATTTGGGGCCTTTTGTGGTTCCATATGAATTTTAGGATTGCTTGTTCTAGTTCCGAGAAGAATGCTGGTGCAATTTTGATTGGGATTGCATTGAATGTGTAGATAGCTTTGGGTAGTATTGACATTTTGACAATATTTATTCTTCCAATCCATGAGCAGGGAATGTCTTTCCATTTCTTTATATCTTCTTCAATTACCTTCATCAGCTTTCTATAGTTTTCAGCATACAGATCTTTTACATCTTTCGTTAGATTTATTCCTAGGTATTTTATGCTTCTTGGTGCAATTGTGAATGGGATCAGTTTCTTTATTTGTCTTTCTGTTGCTTCATTGTTAGTGTATAAGAATGCAACTGATTTCTGTACATTGATTTTGTATCCTGCAACTTTGCTGAATTCATATATCAGTTCTAGCAGACTTTTGGTGGAGTCTATCGGATTTTCCATGTATAATATCATGTCATCTGCAAAAAGCGAAAGCTTGACTTCATCTTTGCCAATTTTGATGCCTTTGATTTCCTTTTGTTGTGTGATTGCTGATGCTAGAACTTCCAGCACTATGTTAAACAACAGCGGTGAGAGTGGGCATCCCTGTTGTGTTCCTGATCTCAGGGAAAAAGCTCTCAGTTTTTCCCCGTTGAGGATGATGTTAGCTGTGGGCTTTTCATAAATAGCTTTTATGATCTTTAAGTATGTTCCTTCTATCCCGACTTTCTCAAGGGTTTTTATTAAGAAAGGGTGCTGGATTTTGTCAAAGGCCTTTTCTGCATCGATTGACAGGATCATATGGTTCTTGTCTTCTTTTTTGTTAATGTGATGTATCACGTTGATTGATTTGCGAATGTTGAACCAGCCCTGCATCCCAGGAATGAATCCCACTTGATCATGGTGAATAATTCTTTTTATATGCCGTTGAATTCGATTTGCTAGTATCTTATTGAGAATTTTTGCATCCATATCCATCAGGGATATTGGCCTGTAGTTCTCTTTTTTTACTGGGTCTCTGTCTGGTTTAGGAATCAAAGTAATACTGGCTTCATAGAATGAGTCTGGAAGTTTTCCTTCCCTTTCTCTTTCTTGGAATAGCTTGAGAAGGATAGGTATTATCTCTGTTTTGATAACCGATTCAATTTCTTCACTGGTTATGGGTCTGTTCAAGCTTTCTATTTCCTCCTGATTGAGTTTTGGAAGCGTGTGGGTGTTTAGGAATTTGTCCATTTCTTCCAGGTTGTCCAATTTGTTGGCATATAATTTTTCATAGTATTCCCTGATAATTGTTTGTATCTCTGAGGGATTGGTTGTAATCATTCCATTTTCATTCATGATTTTATCTATTTGGGTCATCTCCCTTTTCTTTTTGAGAAGCCTGGCTAGAGGTTTGTCAATTTTGTTTATTTTTTCAAAAAACCAACTCTTGGTTTCGTTGATCTGCTCTACAGTTTTTTTTAGATTCTATATTGTTTATTTCTGCTCTGATCTTTATTATTTCTCTTCTTCTGCTGGGTTTAGGTTGCCTTTGCTGTTCTGCTTCTATTTCCTTTAGGTGTGCTGTTAGATTTTGTATTTGGGATTTTTCTTGTTTCTTGAGATAGGCCTGGATTGCAATGTATTTTCCTCTCAGGACTGCCTTTGCTGCGTCCCAAAGCGTTTGGATTGTTGTATTTTCATTTTCGTTTGTTTCCATATATGTTTTAATTTCTTCTCTAATTGCCTGGTTGACCCACTCATTCGTTAGTAGGGTGTTCTTTAACCTCCATGCTTTTGGAGGTTTTCCAGACTTTTTCCTGTGGTTGATTTCAAGCTTCATAGCATTGTGGTCTGAAAGTATGCATGGTATAATTTCAATTCTTTTGAACTTATGAAGGGCTGTTTTGTGACCCAGTATATGATCTATCTTGGAGAATGTTCCATGTGCACTCGAGAAGAAAGTATATTCTGTTGCTTTGGGATGCAGAGTTCTAAATATATCTGTCAAGTCCATCTGATCCAATGTATCATTCAGGGCCCTTGTTTCTTTATTGACTGTGTGTCTAGATGATCTGTCCATTTCTGTAAGTGGGGTGTTAAAGTCCCCCGCAATGACCACATTCTTATCAATAAGGTTGCTTATGTTTATGAGTAATTGTTTTATATATTTGGGGGCTCCAGTATTTGGCGCATAGACATTTATAATTGTTACCTCTTCCTGATGGATAGACCCTGTAATTATTACATAATGCCCTTCTTCATCTCTTATTACAGCCTTTAATTTAAAGTCTAGTTTGTCTGATATAAGTATGGCTACTCCAGCTTTCTTTTGGCTTCCAGTAGCATGATAAATAGTTCTCCATCCCCTCACTCTCAATCTAAAGGTGTCCTCAGGTCTAAAATGAGTCTCTTGTAGACAGCAAATAGATGGGTCTTGTTTTTTTATCCATTCTGATACCCTATGTCTTTTGGTTGGTGCATTTAGTCCATTTACATTCAGTGTTATTATAGAAAGATACGGGTTTAGAGTCATTGTGATGACTGTATGTTTTATGCTTGTAGTGATGTCTCTGGTACTTTGTCTCACAGGATCCCCCTTAGGATCTCTTGTAGGGCTGGTTTAGTGGTGACAAATTCCTTCAGTTTTTGTTTGTTTGGGAAGACCTTTATCTCTCCTTCTATTCTAAATGACAGACTTGCTGGATAAAGGATTCTCGGCTGCATATTTTTTCTGTTTAGCACACTGAAGATATCGTGCCAATCCTTTCTGGCCTGCCAAGTTTCAAAGGAGAGATCAGTCACGAGTCTTATAGGTCTCCCTTTATATGTGAGGGCACGTTTATCCCTTGCTGCTTTCAGAATTTTCTCTTTATCCTTGTATTTTGCCAGTTTCACTATGATATGTCGTGCAGAAGATCGATTCAAGTTACGTCTGAAGGGAGTTCTCTGTGCCTCTTGGATTTCAATGCCTTTTTCCTTCCCCAGTTCAGGGAAGTTCTCAGCTATAATTTGTTCAAGTACCCCTTCAGCACCCTTCCCTCTCTCTTCCTCCTCTGGGATACCAATTATGCGTATATTATTTTTTTTTAGTGTATCACTTAGTTCTCTAATTTTCCCCTCATACTCCTGGATTTTTTTATCTCTCTTTCTCTCAGCTTCCTCTTTTTCCATAACTTTATCTTCTAGTTCACCTATTCTCTCCTCTGCTTCTTCAATCCGAGCTGTCGTCGTTTCCATTTTGTTTTGCATTTCGTTTAAGGCGCTTTTTAGCTCCTCGTGACTGTTCCTTAGTCCCTTGATCTCTGTGGCAAGAGATTCTCTGCTGTCCTGTATACTGTTTTCAAGCCCAGTGATTAATTTTATGACTATTATTCTAAATTCACTTTCTGTTATATTATTTAAATCCTTTTTGATCAGTTCATTAGCTGTTGTTATATCCTGGAGATTATTCTGAGGGGAATTCTTCCGTTTGGTCATTTTGGATAGTCCCTGGAGTGGTGAGGACCTGCAGGGCACTTCCCCCGCGCTGTGGTGTATAACTGGAGTTGGTGGGCGGGGCCGCAGTCAGACCTGATGTCTGCCCCCCGCCCACCGCTGGGGCCACAGTCAGACTGGTGTGTGCCTTCTCTTCCCCTCTCCTAGGGGCGGGATTCACTGTGGGGTGGCGTGGCCCGTCTGGGCTACTTGCACACTGCCAGGCTTGTGGTGCTGGGGATCTGGTGTATTAGCTGGGGTGGGTAGGCAAGGTGCACGGGGGCAGGAGGGGCAGGCTTAGCTCGCTTCTCCTTAGGTGATCCACTTCAGGAGGGGCCCTGTGGCAGTGGGAGGGAGTCAGACCCGCTGCCGGAGGTTTGGCTCCGCAGAAGCACAGAGTTGGGTGTTTGTGCGGAGCGAGCAAGTTCCCTGGCAGGAACTGGTTCCCTTTGGGATTTTGGCTGGGGGATGGGTGGGGGAGATGGCGCTGGCGAGCGCCTTTGTTCCCCACCAACCTGAGCTCTGTCGTCCGGGGGGGCTCAGCAGCTCTCTCTCCCTTTGTCCTCCAGCCTTCCCGCTTTCTGAGCAGAGCTGTTAACTTATGACCTCCCAGACGCTAAGTCGCGCTTGCTGTCGGAACACAGTCCCTCCGGCTCCTCCGCTTTTGCCAGCCAGACTCGGGGGCTCTGCTTGGCAGGCGAGCTGCCCCTCCGCCCCGGCTCCCTCCCGCCAGTGGTGGAGCGCTCACCGCCTCGCCGCCCTTCCTACCCTCTTCCGTGGGCCTCTCGTCTGCACTTGGCTCCAGAGACTCCGTTCTGCTAGTCATCTGGTGGTTTTCTGGGTTATTTAGGCAGGTGTAGGTGGAATCTAAGTGATCAGCAGGGCGTGCGGTGAGCCCAGCGTCCTCCTACGCCGCCATCTTCCCTCCAACTCCTGTGTTTTTTTAGAATTGTGCTAAAATAAAAACATCTATCATAAAAATTTACCATTTTAACCACTTTTGAGTGTACAATGGTATTAAATGCATTCATAATGTGCAAACATCACTAACATCCAGGTCCATAACTCTTGTAAAACCAAAAGTCTGATCCATTAAACAATAACTTCCCAATCCCCTCTCCTCTCATCTCCTGGAAACAACCATTCTACTTTGTATGATTTTGATTGCTCTAAGTACATCATGTGAGTGGAATCATAAAGTATTTGTCCTTTTGTTACCAGTCTATTTCACTTAGCCTAATGTCTTCAAGGGCATCCGTGTTGTAGAATGTGACAGCGTTTCCTTCCTTTTAAAGCCGAATAACATTCCATTCTAGGTGTATACCACACTTTGTTTATCCATTTATCCGTGGATAGATGTTCAGGTTGCTTCTACCTTTTAGCTATTGTGAATAGTGCTTCTATGAACATGGATGTGCAAATATCTCTTCGAGACCCTGCTTTCAGTTCTTCGGGATACATACCAACAAGTGAGATTTGATAGTTATGTGGCAGCTCTATCAAAATTTTTTGAGGAACCAACATGTTTTTCAAAGCCATCACACTATTTTATAATCCTGCCATCAGCGCACAAGTGTTCATACTTATCCATATAGCCACCAACATTTATCATTTTCTGGGCTTTTGATGGTAGCCATCCTAAATGGGTATGAGGTGATATTTTATTACAGTTTTAATGTACATTTCTCTGATGATTGGTGATATTGAGGAACTTTGCATATGCTGCTGGCCATTTGTATGTCCATTTGGGACAAATGTCTACTCAAGTCCTTCACCCATTTTTTAATTAGGTTAATTTTTTTTGTTGTTGAGCTGTAGGAGTTCTTAATACGTTCACAGTGTAGTTTTAAAACTTGCAGTATATCATGAGTGATTTAATCTTGGGGCTAAAAACTATTTTTCTTTTTCAATTCAAATATCAATTTACTCATCAAATAATTTGGCATTTGTAGCACTCAGGGATTTCAGTGGCAGGTAACTAACAGAGGCAGAAATAAAATATTTCTATAAAGCCATCTCTGGGTGGGGTGCTGGGGTGGTGGTGGTGAACACTGAGGCTTAGACGCTTCGTGGGCAGGAATGAGTTTGTAATTTGCATTGCACCAGTTACCTGTTGGAAATACCTCAAGACTGAGCATAGGCAATTGACCCCTGGAACCATGGATACTGCTGCCCCTGGAACTAAACAGAAAGCTGCCCTCTGGCTACCACCTGGTCAGACTGATCTCTATTTCTTTACATACTACCTTGCATTTAAAGTGTGTGGTGAGTAAATCCAGTAGGTGGAGTCTGAATCAAGGGTCCCCCCAACACAGGCATTTTAAGCTTCTGTGTTGGGAGGTGGGCTCTGCTCATAAAAAGGGGGATTCTTCAAAAATAGGAAAAAGTATCAAATTTCTACTGTTTCTTTGCCTTATTTCACCCAATATCACAAACTTAACACTTGTAAAAAATTGTTTTCCCACATCCTAAAATGTACTTATTACTACTCAACTGAAAACATGACCTTCTACAAAATAAAAGTCTCAGAATTTCATTGTTACTGTGAAGGGATTGATCAAAAAAAAAAAAAGGACAACCTTCAGAATGGGGGAAGAGAGTTGCACATGGCATATCTGATAAATGGTTAGTATCCAAAATCGGTAAAGAACTTAACAAACTCAACACTCAAAAAAACAAATAATCCAGTTGAGAAATGGACAGAAGACATAAATAGACATTTTTCCAAAGAAGACATTCAGATGGCTAACAGAGAAATGGAAAGACGTTCAACATCACTCATCATCAGGGAAATACAAATATACAGTGAGTACCACCTCACACATGTCAGAGTGGCTAAAATAACACCTGAAACAACAGATATTGGTGAAGTTGCAGAGAAAGGGGAACGCTCTGACACTGTTGGTGGAGATGCAAACTGGTGCAGCCAGCCTGGAAGACATATGGAGATTCCTCAAAAAGTTAAAAATAGAACTGCCCTACAACCGGGCAATTGCACTGCAAGATATTTACCCAGAGGATACAAAAATACTGATTCAAAGGGATACCTCCAGCTCGATATTTATAGCGACATTATCAACAATAGCCAAATTATGGAAAGAGCCCAAATGTCCATCCACTGATTAATGGATAAAGAAGGTAGATGTGGTGTGTGTGTGTATATATATACGATATATGTATATGATATGTATATGATATATATTGATATATGATATATATGGTATATATATATATGATATATATGATATATATACATAATATATATAATACATAAATATATATTTATATACATTTTAAATATATAAAATACATAATATATATGATATATATAATATATATATGTAGTATATATAAATATATACCACATCTGTATACAATGTAATATTATGCAGCCAACAAAAAGAATGAAATCTTGCCATTTACAATGACATGGACAGAGCTAGAGTGTGTTCTCAGTGAAATAATCCTTTTTCATGACATAAACTTATAGCAGATCTGAGAATAGTTCATGTATCCACAGGTGAAGGTAATTGTTGTATGCCTCTCACATATCAAAGTGGACCTTAGCATACTGCATCAAGCATACAATCTGTCCAGAGCAGGCCTGGAAGTTACAGAAGAAATGGCATGCGAAGTTGCCATTGACAGGTTGAAATATCTTGAAGAAATAAGTTTTCCAGTAACAAAACTCTACACAGATTCATCAAGAACTCCAGTGTATATGGTATAAGGACAATGTGGTAATACAGTTACATAGCTTAAAATAACAAGTGACTTAGAAATGTATACATCTTAATTGTATATTAATTTTATATATTCAGAATTCTTTATCATTCCACAACTGATATATAAAGGTAAGGGAGGCTTCTATCAAAAATCCAAAAATAGAGGAGGACCTGGACTTCTCAGTTGGTTAAGTGTCTGACTCCCAATTTTGGCTTGGGGCATGATCTCCTGGTTTGTGGATTCAAGCCCCTCATCAGGCTCTGTGCTGGCAGTGCAGAGCCTGCTTGGAATTCTCTCTCTCTCCCTCTTTCTCTGCCCCTCCTCAGCTTGTGCTTGCTTTCTGTCTCAAAATAAGGAAACTTAAAAGGTGGGGGGGGGGGGGGAAGATTGGCAGAAGCTTCACAATGTCAACATGTCAAAAAACTATTGTAAGAAAATTCTGATGGTCAAAACAATAAAAAGGAAAAGAATGACAAAAGATAAATATGATGAAAATAACAGGAGAGATAAAAATAATGAGATTCAAGACCCTTTCTAACAGGAAACAACAAAATAAAGATTAAAATAAAAATACAATTTGTTAGGGTAACAATATACATAAATGTCAGCAGTGATTTTGTTTGGACTTTGATAAATAATGCAATAATTCATTATGGCACTAAAATTTTTTTTTAATTTTTAAAAATTTTTTTGAGAGAGAACATGAATCGGGGCGGGAAGAGAGTGAGAAAACTTTAAGCAGGCTCCACTCTCAGTGCAGAGCCTGATGTGGGGCTCAGTCCCTCGACCTTGGGATCATAACCTGAGGCCAAATCAAGAGTCAGATGCTCAATCAAATGAGCCACCAGGTGCCCTGATTATGGCATTTTAAAGATAAATTGAGTCTATTCAATACAGGCTAAGTGTAGAAAGGTTTTTTTCTCTTAAATCTTGTTCAAATATTATTTAAGGATATTCAACAGTACATTGATGACAAAAATAAGTTCATTACATTTAATGGAAAAAAATAAAGAGGTGGTCAAAGTGATGAAAGATGCTGGCCATTTTATTTGAAAACCAAAAGTCACATATACTATTTTGCTTGTAAACTATTTTTTAATATAATTTATTATCAAATTGGCTAACATAGAGCGTATACAGTGTGCTCTTGATTTTGGGGGTAGATTCCCATGATTTGTTGCTTACATACAACACCCAGTGCTCATCACAACAAGTGCCCTCCTCAATGCCCATCGCCCACTTTCCCTCTCCCCACCCCCATCAACCCTTAGTTTGTTCTCTGTATTTAACATTCTCTTACAATTTGCCTCCCTCTCTCTCTGTTTTTAACTATCCCCCCCCCCCCCCCCCCCGCTTCCCCCATGGTCTTCTGTTAAGGATCTCAAGTTCCACATATGAGTGAAAACATATGATATCTTTCTATGACTGACTTATTTCACTTAGCATAATACCTTCCAGTTCCATCCATGTTGCTGCAAATGGCAGGACTTCATTCTTTCTCATTGCCAAGTAGTATTCCATTGTATATATAAACCACATCTTTGTTATCCATTCATCAGTTGATGGGCAGTTAGGCTCTTTCCATCATTTGGCTATGGTTGAAAGCACTTCTGTAAACATTGCCCCTGTGAATCAGCACTCCTGTATCCTTTGGATAAATTCCTAGTGGTGCTATTGCTGGGTTATAAGGTAGTTTTATTTTTAATTGTTTGAGGAACCTCCACACTGTTTTCCAGAGCGGCTGCACCAGCTTGCATTCCCACCAACAGTGCAAGAGGGTTCCCATTTCTTGACATCCTCACCAGCATCTTTTGTTTCCTGAGTTGTTAATTTTAGCCACTCTGACAAGCGTGAGGTGGTATCTCAGTGTGGTTTTGATTTGTATTTCTTTGATGATGAGTGATGAGCATCTTTTCATTTATCTGTTGGCCATCTGCGTGTCTTCTTTGGAAAAGGGTCTATTCATGTCTTCTGCCCATTTCTTCACTGGATTATTTGTTTTTCAGGTGTTAGGTTTGGTAATTTCTTTATAGATTTTGGATACTAACCCTTTATCTGATATGTCATTTGCAGTTATCTTTTCCCATTCTGTTGGTTGCCTTTTAGTTTTGTTGATTTTTTTTCTTTTGCAGTGGAGAAGCTTTTTATCTTGATGAGGTCCCAATAGTTCATTTCTGTGTTTGATTTCCTTGTCTTTGGAGACGTGTTGAGCAAGAAATTGCAGTGGCTGAGGTCAGAAGTTTTTGCCTGTTTTCTCCTCTAGGGTTTTGATGGTTTTCTGTTTCACATTTAGGTCTTTCATCCATTTTGAGTTTATCTTTGTGTATGGTATAAGAAAGTGGTCCAGTTTCATTCTTCTGCTTTTGCTGTCCAGTTCTCCCAGCACCATTTGCTAAAGAGACTGTCTTTTTTCCATTGGATATTCTTTCCTGCTTTGTCAAAGATTAGTTGGCCATACATTTTTGGGTCCAATTCTGGGTTCTCTATTCTATTCCATTGGTCTATATGTCTGTTTTTGTGCCAATACCATACTGTCTTGATGATTACAGCTTTGTAGTAGAGGCTAACGTCTGGGATTGTGATGCTTCCCACTTTGGTTTTCTTTTTTAACATTACTTTGGCTATTCAGGGTCTTTTGTGGTTCCATACAACTTTTAGGATTGTTTGTTCTAGCTTTGAGAAGAATGCTGGTGCAATTTTTATTGGGATTGAATTCAGTGTGTAGGTTGCTTGGGGTGGTAGTGACATTTTAAAAATATTTATTCTTCCAATTCATGAGCATGGGATATTTTTCCATTTCTTTGTGTCTTCTTCAATTTCCTTCATAAGTTTTCTGTAGTTTTCAGCATATAGATCTTTTACATCTTTGGTTAGGTTTATTCCTAGGTATTTTATGTTCTTGGTGCAATTGTAAATGGGATAAATTTCTTGGTTTCTCTTTCTGTTGCTTCATTATTGGTATATATAAATGCAACTGATTTCCATACATTTTTTGTATCCTGTAACTTTGCTGAATTCATGTATCAGTTCTAGCAGCTTTTTGGTAGAGTCTTTTGGGTTTTCCACACAGAGTATGAGGTCATCTGTGAAAAGTGAAAGTTTGACTTATTTGCCAATTTTGATGCCTTTTATTACATTTTGTTGTCTTTTTGCTGTTGCTAGGACTTCCAATACAATGTTAAACAACAGCAGTGATAGTGGACATCCCTGTCATGTTCCTCATCTCAGGGGGAAAGTTCTCAGTTTTTCCCTATTGAGGATACTAGCTGTGGGCTTTTCATATATGACTTTTATGATGTTTAGGTATGTTCCTTCTATCCCGACTTTCTTGAGGGTTTTTGTTAAGAGAGGATGCTGTATTTTATCAAATGCTTTTTCTGCATCTGTTTACAGGACTGTATGATTCTTACCCTTTATTTATTAATGTGATGTATCACAGTGATAGATTTTCAAATATTGAACCAGCCCTGCAGCCCAGGAGTGAATCCCACTTGACCATGGGGAATAATTATTTTTATATACTGTTGAATTCGATTTGATAGTATCTTGTTGAGAATTTTTACATCCATATTCATCAGGTATATTTGCCTATAATTCTCCTTTCTGGGGGCAGTCTCTGTCTGGTTTGGGAATCAAGGTAATGTTGATGTCCTAGAATGAGTCTAGAAGCTTTCCTTCCATTTCTATTTTTCAGAACAGCTTGAGAATGATAGGTATTTACTCTGCTTTAAGCGTCTGGTAAGGGCCTGTGACTCTTGTTGGGAGATTGTTGATAACTGATTCAATTTCTTTACTAGTTTTGGGTCTGTTCAAATTTTCTATTTCTTTTTGAGTTTTGGTGAGTTCTTTTGAGTTTGTGGGTGTCTAGGAATTTGTCCATTTCTTCCAGGTTGTCCAGTTTGTTGGCATATAATTTTTCATAGTATTCTCTGATAATTGCTTGTATTTCTGAGGGGTTGGTTGTGATAAGACCATTTTCGTTTGTGATTTTGTCTGTTTGTGTCCTATCTCTTTTCCTTTTGAGAATTCTGGCTAGAGACTTATCAATTTTGTTTATTTTTTTCAAAAAAACAAGCTCTTAGTTTCATTGATATGTTCTGGTGTTTTTGGATTCTATATTGTTTATTTCTGCTCTGATGTTTATTATTTCCCTTCTGCTGGCCTTGGGGTTTCTTTTCTGTTCTGCTTCTAGTTCCTTCAGGTGTGTGTTTAGATTTTGTATTTGGGATTTTTCTTGTTTCTTGAGATAGGCCTGATTGCAATGTATTTCCCTCTTAGGACTGCCTTTGCTGCATCCCAATGAGTTTGGACTGTCGTGTTTTCATTTTCATTTTTTTCCATATATTTTTTTAATTTCTTCTTTAATTGCCTGGTTGACCCATTCATTCTTTAGTAGGGTGTTCTATAACCTCCATACATTTGGAGGTTTTCCAAACTTTTTCCTGTGGTTGATTTGAAGTTTCATAGCATTGTGATATGAAAGTGTGTGTAGTATGATCTCAATTATTCTATATTTATTGAGGCTGTTTTGTGACTCAGTATGTGATCTATCTTGGAGAATGTTCCATGCGCACTTGAGAAGAATGTGTATTCTGCTGTTTTAGAATAAAAAGTTCTGAATATATCTGTCAAGTCCCTCTGGCCCAGTGTATCATTCAAAGCCATTGTTTCTCTATTGATTTTTCTCCTTAGATGATCTGTCCGTTGTTGTATGTGGAGTATAAAGTCACGTGCAATTACCACATTCTTATCAGTAAGATTGCTTATGTTTGTGATTAATTGTTTTATATATTTGGGAGCTCCAAATCGGGTACATAAACATTTATAATTGTTAGCTCTTCTTGATAGATCCCATAATTATGATATAATGACCTTCTTCATCTCTTGTTACAATCTTTAGTTTAAAATCTAGTTTGTCTGATATAAATATGGTTATTCCAGCTTGCTTTTGACTTCCAGTAGCATGATAGATGGATCTCCATCACCTCACTTTCAATCTGAAGGTGTCCTCACGTCTAAAATGGGTCTCTTGTAGGCAGTAAATAGATGGGTCTTGTTTTTTTTTTTTTATCCATTCTGATACGCTATGGCTTTTGATTGGAGCATTAATCCATTTACATTCAGCATTATTATTGGAAGATATGGATTTACTGTCATTGTGTTATCTGTAGGTTTCATGCTTGTAGTGATGTCTCTGGTCCTTTGTAGTCTTTGTAACATTCCACTCACAGAGTCCCCCTTAGGATCTCTAGTAGGGCTGGTTTAGTGGTGATGAACTCCTACAGTTTTTGTTTGTCTGGGAAAACCTTTATCTCTCCTATTCTGAATGATAGTCTTGTTGGATAAAGGATTCCTGGGTTCATATTTTTCCTATTCAGCACATTGAATATTTCCTGCTACTTCCTTCTGTGCTGCCACGTTTCAGTAGAGAGGTCTGCTACTACCCTTATGTGTCTACCCTTGTTTGTCTCTAGCTGCTTTCAGAATTCTCTCTTTATCTTTGTATTTTGCTAGTTTCACTATGGTATGTGGTGAAGATCGATTCCTGTTACATCTGAAGGGAGTTCTCTGTGCCTCCTAGATTTCAATGTCTGTTTTCTTCCCCAGATTGAGGGCATCCTCAGCTATGATTTGTTTAAGTACACCTTCTGCTCCCTCTCTCTCTCTCTCTCTCTCTCTCTCCTTCTTCTGGGACTCTTATGATACGGATATTATTGTTTCATGGAATCACTTAGTTCTCTAATTCTCCCCTCGTGGTCTAGAATTTTTTTAAATCTCTTTCTCAGCTTCATCTTTTTCCATAATTTTATCTTCTCTTTCACTTATTCTCTCCTGCCTCTTCAATCCTCACTGTCACCGCATCTAGTTTATTTGTTCCTCACTTACAACATTTCTTAATTCATCCTGACTAGTTTTTAGTTCCTTGATCTCTGCAGCAATAGATTCTCTGCTGTCTTCTATGCTTTTTCTAAGCCCCAAGATTAATCTTATGACTATTATTCTAAATTCTTGTTCAGTTATATTGTTTATATCTGTTTTGATCATTTCTTTAGCTCTCATTTCTTTCTGGAATTTCTTTTGAGGAGAATTCTTCCATTTCATTATTTTGGCTAGTTTTCTGTCCCTTACGTGTTTTAAAAGCTTGTTATGTGTCCTGCACCTGTGAGCACTACTATATTATTTTTTTCAATATATGAAGTTTATTGTCAAATTGGTTTCCATACAACACCCAGTGCTCATCCCAAAAGGTGCCCTCCTCAATACCCATCACCCACCCTCCCCTCCCTCCAATCCCCCCATCAACCCTCAGTTCTCAGTTTTTAAGAGTCTCTTATGCTTTGGCTCTCTCCCACTCTAACCTCTTTGCTTTTTTTTTTTTTTTTTTTTTTTCCTTCCCCTCCCCCATGGGTTTCTGTTAAGTTTCTCAGGATCCACATAAGAGTGAAAGCATATGGTATCTGTCTTTCTCTGTATGGCTTATTTCACTTAGCATCATACTCTCCAATTCCATCCACGTTGCTACAAAGGGCCATATTTCATTCTTTCTCATTGCCACATAGTACTCCATTGTGTATATAAACCACAATATTTTTATCCATTCATCAGTTGATGGACATTTAGGCTCTTTCCATAATTTGGCTATTGTTGAGAGTGCTGCTATAAACATTGGGGTACAAGTGCCCTTATGCATCTGTACCCCTGTACACCTGTATCGCTTGGGTAAATTCCTAGAAGGAGCACTATATTAAAAAGTGGTCATGCCCTGTTTTGTGCCTGGCTCTTCAGGAAGTGTTTTTTGGAGTGTGTTACATGTTGTCTGTTGTTGGGACTCTGGTTGCTTTATCTCCCTACTTATAGTGATGTTTTGGACCCTCCACCAGGTGTGCTTTGATTGTTCATTGAAGTAGCCCTATGGCCTGCCAGGTTGTCCCCATGGGCCCCTGGAGATACTCTGTCACGTAGCAGCCTGGACTCTTGGAATTCAGAGTCCTCTGGGCTTAAGACTGCTGTGTCTGAGGGACAAGGGAACTTTGGATCCCCCTATTTCTCTGCCATGTTGGATCTCACTTGTAAACTATTTTGAAGAAAGACCTTATTTATTGGGATTTATAAAATGGATAAATGTCTTATAAAGAAAAAAATAATCTTAAAGGTTACGAAGATTTCATGGAGCTCATGATGGCTATGGTTATTTGGATTACCGTGGGGGGAAAAATACACTAGCTTCTATAAGTGTGTTCCCCAGATGAGCAGTGTTACAAAGTGAATGTGTCCTCGTGTAATTCCTATGTTGAAATCCTAACCCTCAGTGTGATACTAAGAGGTGGGGCTTTGGAGAGGTGATTAGGTTATGAGTGTGGAGCACTCATGAATGGGCTTTTTCTTCTTGAGGTAGGCCTGACTTGATGTATGCTTCACTCTTATGACCACTTTGCTGCATTCCAAGGTTTTGGACCCTCGTGTTCTTATTTTCATTTGTTTCTGTGTATTTTTTTTTTATATCTTCTTTATTTTTTTGATTGACCAATTCATTCTTTCATAGGATGTTCTTTAGCCTCTTTGTATTTTTGGTCTTTCCAAATTTTTTCCTGTCGTTTACGTCAAGTTTCATAGCACTGTGGTCAGAAAATATGCATGGTATTATTTCAGTCTTTTTGAACTGTTGAGGCCTGATTTGTGACTTAATATGTGATCAGTTATAGAGAATGTCCCCTGTGCACTTGAAAATAATGTGTATTCTACTTTAGGATGAAATGATCTGGGTATATCTGCTTAGTCCATCTGCTCCAGTATGTTATTCTAAAGCCATTGTTTCCTCGTTGATTTTCTGCTTAAATGATCTGTCCATTGCTATAAGTGGGGTGTTAAATCTAATACTGTTATTATTATCAATGAGTTTCTTTACGTTTGTTTTATATATTTGGGGTTCTTTCAAGTTAGGGGCATAAATATTTATAATTGTTAGATCTTGTTGGTTATGATGTATTTCCCTTCTTCATCTCTTGTTACAGTCTTTGGTTTAAAAATCTATTTTGTCTGATATAAATATTGCTACTCCAGCCTTCTTTTGATGTCCATTTGCATGGTAAATGTTTCTCCATCCCCTCACTTTTAAGCTGGATGTGTTTTTCAGTCTAAAATGAGTCTCTTGTAGGCAGCATGTAGATGGGTCTTGTTTTTTAATCCATTCTGACATCCTTTGTCTTTTGATTGGACCATTTAATTAATTTATATTCGGAGTGATTCTTGATAGACATGAATTTAGTGCCATTGTATTACCTGTTAAGTCATTTTTGGAGATTTTCCCTGTTTCTTTCTAGTCTTTGTCACTTTTGGTTTTTATTTCCCACTCAGAGAGTACCCTTTAATATTTCTTACAGGGCTGAATTAGTGGTCACGAACTCCTTTAGTTTTTGTTTGTCTGGGGAACTCTTTATCTCCTATTCTGAATGATAGCCTTGCTGGATAGCGTATTCTTGACTGCTTATTTTCCCCATTCAGAGTGTTAAATATATCATACCACCTCCTTCTTGCCTGTTAAGTTTCTGTGGAGAGATCTTCTGCTAACTTTGTCTTCTCTGGTAAGTTAGGGACTTCTTTTGTCTCCCTGCTTTTAGGATTTTTTCTTTATAATTTGCAAATTTAACTATAATATGTCTTGGTGTTGGCCTACTTTTGTAGATTTTGATGGGACTTCTCTCTGCCTCCTGGATTTGGATGTCTTTTTCCTTCCTCAGAGTAGGAAAGTTTTCAGCTATTATTTGTTCAAGTAAACCTCCTGCCCCCTTTTCCCTCTTTTCTTCTTCTGAGACTCCTATGATACAAATGTTGTTATGCTTTATGGAATCACAGAGTTCCTTAAGTTTGGCTTCATGATCTAAGATTTTCTTTCCCCCTTTTGTGCAACTTGATTATTTTCCATAATTTTATTTTCTACATCACTTATTCATTCCTCTTCTTCTTCCACCCTTGTCGTTGTTACACCAGTTGATTTTGCATCTTTGTTATTTTAATTTAATTTAAGAATTTTTTAATTTAAGCCTGGCTAGTTTTTAAGTCTTTTGTCTTTGTGGAGAGAGATTACCTGGTGTCTTCTATACTTTTCTCAAGCCCAGCTAGTATCCTTATGATTGTTGTTTTAAATTCTGGATCAGACATATTACTTATATCTGTTTCAATTAGATTCTTAGTCATGACCTTTTCTTGTTATTTCTTAGGGGATGAGTTCCTCTGTCCTGGAATTTTGCTTATATATCTGTCTTCTTCTGTGTGTTAGGAAAGCCTGGTATGTTTCCTGCTCCTGAGAGTAATGTTTTTACGCAGAAATAGTCACATACTGTCCAGGTTGTGGCGCTTCAGGAAGTGTCTCTGGTGCTGCATGTCTCTGCTGCTGTGTTTTGACTGGTTTGTCCCTTAGGCCAATCCTCTGCAGAGTTTTTGCTTTCCTGAAGTGGGGAGTGTTTGGACCTTGTCCAGAGTGTGGTGAGTTTTAACTGGGTGTGCTCTGGTCTGTTTGTTAAAAGAGACTTGATGCTATTTTCACTAGAGCTGAAGATTTGCAGAACTCTATGTTCAGTAGATGTGGTGTGGCAGGGATTTGTGCTGGTCTTTTGGGGGGTGGAGCCCACTGCTCTGGTTCTCAGGCACACTGGCCAGAGAGAAGCAGCACCTGGAGAGCACAGGGTGGGCAGGGCTTGCTGTAAGTGTTTTAGGCCACCATTGTTGGCCCTGTGCTGCTTACTGAAGTTAGTTCATGCTACAGGTGAGGGAGGGAAATGGTGCTAGCCAGCTCCTTCTTCCCCAGAGATGAGAGTTCTCACGTGCTACTATCAAGCAATCCCTCCCAGAAGACAGAACAGTTTCCCCTTGGGTGTCTCAGATGTCTTTCAGATCGTTGCCTTAACACCGTGTCCAAGTTGCTTGCCCACCTGGAGCAGTACAGTGCACTTTTGACTCTGTCTCAGCCAGGCCTGCTGACTTTTAAAACTCAAAACGTTAGGGACCTGGTGTGGCAGTATCCATGCTGGTCTTCTGGGGAAAGGTCTTTCATGCTGGAACTGATACAGGTTTGACCCAGAAGGTCAGTCACCCCAGAGCACAGGAGAATATTTTTGTAATAAAGCACAGTAAAGATCCAGTGTCCAGGTTAGCCACCCTTAACTTGTGTGTCTGCATCTATGCTGAGAGGTAGAAGAGGGAAATGGCACCCACTGGTTCCTTTGTTTCCAAAGAGGCAATGTCATGTTTCTCAGATGCACCGCAAGAAGGAGGAATCCTATCTCCCATTGTATTTAGGTGATGCTCAGATTGTGCTGTTCCCCCTCCAGGTTACTTGCTCATCTTCTGTAAAGGAGCACTGCAGCACCCTCAGGGCTCTATATCAGCCACTCCATACACCTCTAAAACTCTAGTCTTTGATCCCTATTGGTTGCAAAATCTCATGAAAATCAGCTCCTCTTGTTTTCCCAGTCAATGGCTTTGGAAAAGTGTTTTCTTTGTATAACGTCCTGTGCACCCCTCTGTCCTTTTGTCTCCTCTCTCTCCACCTGGACTCCCACTCCTCTGCAGTATCCATGATCCATTTTTCCCATAACCACATTTCTGCACCTCCTTCCTTCCACGGTGTGGTCTCTGCTCTCTCTCTGGTTGTACAGTTTGTTCTGTGAGTCCTCAGATTGATTCCTTGGGTATTCAGAATGATTTGATATTTATCCAGCTGTATTTGAGGGATGAGATAAGCCTAGGGTCTTCTTACTACACTGTCTTAGCTCCTCTCAGCTGAGAAAGGTCAGTATTAACTCTTCTGTAAATGTTTGGTAGAATTCACCTGTGAAACCATCTCATGCCACACCTTCATTTGTTGGGAGTTTTCCTATTACTAGTAACAAAATTGAATCAGTAATAAATCTGTTTAGATTTTCTATTTCTTCCTGATCCAGTTTAGAATTATTGGATGTTTTTAGGAATATATATATTTTTTCTATATTGTATAATTTGTTGGCATATAAATTTTTGAAGTAGTCTTATATAATCCTTTGTATTTCTGTGGTGTTGGTTCTAATTTCTCTTTCATTTGTGGTTTTGAGTCTTCTCTTCTTCTTGATAAGTCTGGCTAAAGGTTTGTGCATTTTATATTTTCAAAGCACCATTGATTTTTTTTCTGTTATTTGTGTCTCTATTTCATTTACTTCTTTTCTGATCTCTATTATTTTCTTCTTCTACTAACTTTGGGTTTTGCTCTTCCTTTTCTAGTTCCTTTAGGTGTAAGCCTAACCTGTTTGTTTGAGATTTTTCTTGTTTCTTGAGGTTTGCCTGTGTTGCTGTATACTTTCTCTTAGAGCTGCTTTTGATGCATCCCAAAGATTTTAGTCTGTTGTGTTTCCATTTGCTTTTGTCTCCAGATATTTTTTAATTTACTCTTTGATTTCTCCATTTGCTTATTGGTTTAATAGCATATTGTTTAGCTTCCATGTATTTTTGTTTTTCTGTCTTTTTTTTTCTTGTGACAGATTTCTAGTTTCATACCATTTGAGTAGATAAGATGCTTGATTTGATTTTAGTCTTTTCAAATGTATTAAAATTTGTTTCGTGGCCTAACACATGATGTATCCTGGAGAATGTTTCATGTGCAGTTGAGAATGTCTTTTCTCTTCATTTTGGATGAAGTGTTCTCTAATAATCTATTAAGTCCATCTAGTCTAATGTGTCATTACAAATAACTGTTTCCTTACTGATTTTCTGTCTGGGTGATCTGTCCATTGATGTAAATGGGGTGTGAAAGTCCCTAATATCATTGTATTACTTTGAATTTCTCACTTTATTATCTTTAATGTTTGCTTTATATATTTAGGTATAAATATCTTTAATATTTGCTTTATATATTTATACATAGTTGGGTGTACAGATAAACAAAATTATTTTGTCCTCTTGTTGGATTGATCCCTTTATCATTATGTAATGCCCTTCTTTGTCTCCTGTTGCAGTCTGTTTTAAAGTCTGTTTTGTCTGATGTAAGTATTGCTCCCTACCTCTTTTCTTTTTTTCAGTTCATTCATTCACCCTTTGTTTTTGATTGAAGCTTTTAGTCCATTTACGTTTAAAGTTAGGTGTGTACATATTGTCATTTTCTTAGTTGTTTTCTGGTTGTTTTTATAGTTCTCTGTGTTCCTTTCTTTTTCTCTTGCTTTCTTCCCTTGTGATTTGGTAACTTTCTTTAGCCTTATGCTTGGATTCCTTTCTCTTTATTTTTTGTGTATTTATTACAGGTTTTTGGCATGTGGTTACCATTAGGTTAATATATAATAACATATGTATGTAGCAGTCTGTTTTCAGTTGATGGTCACTTAAGTTCAAATACATTCTAAATACGCTATATTCTTTCTCCCTCCCCACATTTTATGTATATAATCTCATATGTTACATCATTTTATTTTGTGTATCTCATAACTAATTTTTATAGATGTAATTGATTTACTACTTTTGTCTTTGAACCTACATAACAGCTTTATAAGTAATTAATCTTCTACCTTTACTATGTTTCCTTTTATCAGTGAAAAATTTTCCTTTCATAATTATTTTTACTTGTACTTATGACCTTTTCATTGAAAGAAGTCTTTTTAATCTTAAGGCTTAGTGGTGATGAACTGCTTTAACACTTTTTTGGGGGGTGGGAGGGAGTCTGGAAAACTCTTTATCCCTCAATTCTGAATGATACCTGCCAGGTAGAATAACCTTGGCTTTATTTTTTTGTTCTTTGTTTTTTGTTTTTATTTTTGTTTTTGTTTTTAGCACTTTGAGTTTATCCTGTCACTCCCATCAGGCCTATAAAGTTTCTACTGAAAAATCAATTGTAATAGCCTTATAGGGTTTCCCTTGTTATAGAATTACTTGCTTTTCTCTTACTGCTTTTAAAATTCTCTATTTTTTTGGGTGCTTGGATGGTTCAGTCAGTTAAGCATCCAACTTTGGCTCAGGTCACAATCTCATGGTTTGTGGGTTCGAGCCCTGCATTGGGCTCGGTGCTCACAGGTTGGAGCCTGGAGCTGCTTCAGATTCTGTGTCTCCTCCTCTTTCTGCCCCTCCCCCACTTGTGCTCTGTCTCTCAAAAATAAATGTCAAAAAAAGATTCTCTATTTTTAATTTTTGGCATTTTACTTATTATTTTTCTTGGTGTGGACCTCTTTGTGTTCATCTTGTTTTGAGCTCTCTGTGCTTCCTGAACTACGACATCTATTTTCTTTATCAGGTTAGGGAAGTTTTCAGCTATTATTTCTTCTTGTAATTTTTTTGCCCCTTTTTCTCTTTTCCTTCTGTGACCCTTATAATGTGAATGTTAGCATGCTTGATACTTTCCCAGAGGTCCCTTAGCTATCCTCCTTTAAAAAAAATTTCCCTTCTCTCTGCTGTTCAATTTGGGTGATTTCTAATACCCTGTCTTCCAGATTGCTGATCCATTCTTCTGCTTCCTCTAATCTACTTTTGATTTCCTCTAGTGTATTTTTAATTTCATTTGTTGTATTTTTCAGCTTTGATTCATTCTTTTTTATATTTTATATGTCTTTGTTGAAGTTTTCACTGAGTTCATCCACTTTTATGTCTGGTGAGCATCTTTATCACCATTACTTTTAAATCCTCATGAGTCAGATTGCTTATCTCTATTCCATTTAGTTCTTTTTTCTGAGGTTTTGTCTTGCTTTGTTTGTTTGTTTGGAACATGTGTCTCTGTTTCTTCATTTTATGTGACTTTCTGTGTTTGTTTTATGTATTAAATAAGTCATCTATATCTCCTGGTCTTGAAAGTAGTGGACTTATGTAGAAGATATCCAAGGGGCCCATAATACAACCTCCCTGGTCACTATAATCATGTGCTCCAGGGGCATCCTTTGTATGGGCTGTGTGCACCCTCCTGTTGTGGCTATGCTGATGAGCAGGACTTTTTCTGGGCTTGGCCAGTTGCAATGACCAGTTGCAATGAGCAATTGCAACTACTGTGAGTGCACCATTGGGCAGGGCTGGCCCCAGTGTAACTGGCTGAGAAGCCTAGCTATAGCTACTGTGGGCATACTGGTAGGTAGAGTTAGCCCCTGCTTCAGCTTGTTGAGAAACCAAACCATACCAATAACACATACCAATCCATGGCTATACAAACGGATAATTTCAGATTCACATGCAGTTTTTAGTAATAATACAGAGATATCTTGTATGTTTTTCACATAGTGAAATATAACGTTTCAACTATCATGTAGAAAAATCTTTTATGAAGTTTATTTTGATAGAGCAGAGGAGGGGCAGAGAGAGAGGAAGAGAGAGAATCTCAAGCAGCCTCCATGCTATCAGTGCAGAGCCTGATGCAGGGCTCAAAACCATGAACCATGAGACCATGAATTGAGCCAAAACCAAGAGTCAAATGCTTAACCAAATGAGCCACCCAGGTGCCCCAAAAAATCTTTTTGATAAAACAAGTGAGAAGTTACAAATGCCTAATTTGAAATATATGATGACTATATTATTCTGTTGTCTTTATACTTATTTAATAAATTATTGAAAGAAAACTGAGATAAAATATTCTAAAAAAGAGAAGGGAAATCAATAGACATTCTGACACTGGAAGCAACTGACTTATAATTTCAGATCTTACTAAAGGCAGTATATAGGAATAAGAAAAATGCAACTAATGAAGAAGAATTAACTAACACATTGGGAGAAGATACTAACACATTGGGAGAAGATTTAAATTTCATATTGAATTTGACAGAAAATGCCAATATTAAGAAAACAAACTCATAAAATGTCACTTTAATGAAGACATCAGTCACTTCCTAGGAAAACTTGAAATGCTCTAAAAATTCATGGTTTAGACATAAAAGGAACTTGATTGAGGGTTTCCCTGACAGAAAACAATGTAACAATTTACATGATATTAGCAATAATTAATTTGAAGAGCAAAGAAAGTTTCTAAACTATCAACAGTACAAGACACGTTTCCATCAGACAGACTGAAGACAGAATCATTTTTCTGTTCTCAATAGGATATGATAATACGAAATAATTGTCATATGAAGAAGCAATCAAAGAGCATGCAGCCAAGAAATGTGAAACAGTATTACAGAGATGTGTTAAGGAGTTACTTAATTTCTGAAATATTATTTTTTTTTGAATTTTGTGATGATTGTAGCATTTATAAGCTTTTTAGTCTCATAATTTACTTTTTCTCTTATTATATCTCTTTGTATCTAATTTTTTCAAATAAGTGTGCCCTGTCTCCAACTTTTCTAACTTTCAGGCCTCAAAAAACCTGTGTCAAGTCAGTCCTATGAGCCTAGAATGCTGCTATGAGCATAGATTAATGCTTCTTTAAATGTTTCATGAATTATTGTTATGAAAAATATTTGAAATGGAAGAGACACCAAACTAAAACTTACAAATTTTAAATTTTATTTTGAAAGTTTAAAGTGTATTGAAAAATAGAGAAAATAATACACAGAACTGCTAATATCCGTCAGCCATATTCAACAATGATTAAGACTCCATGCTTTTTTTCACTTTTTTCCTTTCTTCTGTAGTATTTTAAGGCAAATCTCAGATACCTGTGTCATTTCATCTCTTATACCTAAATTCATGTCTCTAACAAGTGTGGGCATTTTCTTACATAAACATTTACTTAACCAAATGTTAGGTCTTACATCTTGTAAAATTAATAAGAATTCAATGTTATCATGTAATACCCTCCATAGATAGTCAAATAGTCCCAAATGTTTTTCAAAATTTTTGCATTGGGTTTATTTGAATCATGATACAAGCAAAGTCAGCACATTTAATTTTATTAAAAGCATAACCTCAGATGCGTTACGGGTTCAGTTCCAGGAAATCACAGCAAAGTGAACATCACAATAAAATGAGTATCATAATAAAGCTAGCAAATAAATTTTTGGTTTCCAGTGCATAAAAAAGTTATATTTGCAATATACCATAGTCTATTAAGTGTGCAATAGAATTATGTCTAAAAAACAATGTGATTTTTTTTTTTTTTTTTTTGAGAGTGTGAGCAGGGGAGTCGCAGAGGGCGAGAAAATCTTTAAGCAGGCTCCATGCCCTAGCAGGGAACCCAACACAGGGCTCCATCTCATGACCATGAGATGATGACCTGAGTCAAAATCAAGAGTAGGACACTTAAGTGACTGAGCCACCCAAGGCACCCCACAATGTGCATATTTTAATTAAAGAACACTTCATTGCTAAAAAATGCAAACCATCATCTGAACTTTTAGTGAGTTGTAATCTTCTTGCTGATGGAGGGTTGTGCCTTGACATTGATGGCTGCTGACTGATCAGGATTGTGGTTGCTGAAAGTTGGGGTAGCCTTGGAAATTTCTTCAGATAACCATGAAGTTGGCCAAATTAATGGACTCTTCCTTTTACAAACAGTTTCTCTCTCGTACAGTGCTGTTTGATAGCGTTTGAGCGCAAAACTTCTTTCAAAATTGGGGTCCATCCTCTCAAACCCAGCATTGCTTTACCAACTAAGTCTATGTAATATTCTAAATCTTCTGTTGTTATTTCAACAACTTTCACAGCATCTTCTCCAGGAAGAGATTCCATCTCAAGAAATTACTTTCTTTGCTCATCCATGAGAAGCAAGCCCTCATCTGTTCAAGTTTTATCATAAAATAAATCACCAATTCAGTCTCATCTTCAGGCTCCACTTCCACTTCTAGTTCTCTTTCTATTAATATCACATCTGCAGTTACTTCTTCCACTGAAGTCTTGAACCCCTCATTGTCACCCATGAGGACTGAAATCAGCTTCTACACTCCTGTGATGTTGATATTTTAACCTCTTCCTATGAATCACAAATGGTTCTGAATGGCATCTAGAATGGTGAATGCTTTCCAGGAGGTTTTCAATTTACTTTGCTCAGAACCATCAGAAGAATTACTGTCTATGGCAGCTATAGCTTTATGGTATGTATTTCTTATATAATAAGACTTAAAAGTCAAAATGACTCCTTAATCTGTGGACTCTAGAATGGATGTTGTGTTAGCAGGCATAAAAACATTAATCTCATTGTACATTTCCATTAGAGCTCTTGGGTGACCAGATGCATTGTGACCAAAATGCAGTATTATTTTGAAAGGAATCTGGTTTTCTGAGCAGCAGGTCTCAACATTGGGCTTAAAATGTTCAATCAACCATGTTGTAAACAAATGTGCTGTCATCAAGCCTTTGTTTTTCCATTTATAAAGTGAAGGTAGAATAGATTTGGCATAATTCTTGAGGACCCTAGGATTATCCTACTGGTCAATGAGCTTTGGCTTCAACTTAAAGTCACCAGCTGCATTATAACCCTTAACAAGAGAGTCAGCCTATCCTTTAAAGCTTTGAAGCCAGGCATTGATTTCTACCTAGCTATGAAAGTCCTAGATAGCATCTTCTTCCAATATAAGGCTGTTACATCTTATATTAAAAATTTGTTATTTAGGGGCGCCTGGGTGGCTCAGTCAGTTCGTGAGTTCAAGCCTTGTGTCAGGCTCCGTGCTGACAGCTCAGAGCCTGGAGCCTGCTTCAGATTCTGTGTCTACCTCTCTCTCTTCCCCTACCCTGCTCATGCTCAGTCTCTCTCTCTCTCAAAAATAAAATAAACATTACAAAATTTTTAAAAAAAGAATTTGTTATTTAGTATAGCTATCTCTATTTTCTTAGGTAGGTCGTCTGAATAATTTGCTTCTATGTCAGTGCTTGCTGCTTCACCTTGCACTTTGATGTTAGGGAGATGGCTTCCTCCCTTAGACCTCATGAACCAACCTCTCTGCTAGCTTCAAACGTTTCTTCTTTAGCTCCCTCACCTCTCTCAGCCTTCATAGAATTGAAGAGAGTTAGGGCCTTTTTCTGGATTAGGCTTTGGCTTAAGAGAATGTTATGGCTGTTTTGATCTTCTATACAGACCACTAAACTTTCTCCAAATCAGTATTAAGATTGTTTTACTCTAACCATTTGTGTCTTTACTGCAGGAGCACTTTTAATTTCCTTCAAGGGCTTTTCCTTTGCATTCACAGCTTGGTTAACTGTTTGGCACAAGAGACCTAGCTTTTGGCCTGTCTCGGCTTTTGACACACCTTCTTCACTGAGCTTAATCATTTGTAGCTTTTGATTTAAAGTGAGAGACAAGTGACTCTTTCAGTTGACACTTAGAGGCCATTATAGGATTATTAATGGGACTAATTTTAATATTGTTATCTTAGCTAATAGTAAGGCCCAAGGAGAGGGAGAGAGATGGGGGAACAGCTGGTCAGTGGAGCAGTCACAACAGACTTTCTCAATTAAGTTAACTGTCTTCTATGGGCATGGTTTGTGACGCCCCCGCCCCAAACAATTACAATAGTATCATCAATGTTCACTGATCTCAAATCACCATAACAACTATAATAATGAAGAAAAAGTTGAAAATAGTGTAAGAATTACCAAGTGTGACAGAAAGTGAGCTTAACGCTGTTGGAAAAAATGGTGCTGATAGACTTGCTTGACACAGGGTTGCCCCAAACCTTCAATTCGTAAAAACCACAACAACAACAACAACAACAACACAGTATCTGTAAAATGCAATAAAACCAGGTATATCTGTATGCTTCTTAAATCTCTTCTGATACGTCACCTGTTTTTCTTGTGTCACTTCTTACAGAACTGAAGTCAGTTGTCGTATACAATGTCTCGTTTTTGGGTTTTATCTCTTTGTTTTCCCTGGTGTCATTTAACTTGTCGTTCTATCTGTCTTATTTCATATAAGTGGAAGTTAGCTCTGGGATACTGGTTCTCACACTTGAGAGTGCAGCAGAATATCCTGGAAGGCATGTTAAAACACAGATTGCTGGGTTTAGCCCCAAAGTGCCTGATTCAGGTGGTCTTGGATGGGGGCCAATAATTTGTGTTTATAATAAGTTCCCAGAAGATGCACTTACTGTGCTGATATAGCAGGAACTCTTTGAAAACCACTGCTTCTATACTGTTCATATCTTTAATTTTTCTAAGATTGCCCATTATATTCAGTAATGAATAAGATTTTTAAAAAGCTGAATGAATTCAGTAAAGTTACATGATACCAAATCAGTATACATAAATCTGTTGTGTTTCAACTATGCTTCAATTAAAAAAATTTTTGTTTTTTACACTAATACCAACTATTAGAAAGAGAAATTAAGAAAACCATCTCATTAACAATTACATAAAAAAAATACTTAGGAATAAACTTAACCAAGGAAGTGAAAGACCTATGCACTAAAAATTTTGGGACATCAATGAAAGAAATTAAAACTGACACAAACAAATGGAAAGATATTCCATGCTGATTGGAAGAAATAATATTGTTAAAATGTCAATACTACCCAAAGTAATCTAGAGATTCAATACAATCGTTATCAAATAAGTTAAATTTATTTAAATATGTGAAAATTCCAATGGCATTTTTCATAGAAGTAGGACAAGTAATCCTAAAATTTGTATGGAACCATAAACGACTCCAAATAGCCAAAGAAAAACAAAGCTGAAGGCATCATGCTCCCTGATTTAAATATATACTACAAAGCTATAGTAATTAAAAATGTATAGCATTGGCATAAAAACAGACACACAGGGGCGCCTGGGTGGCTCAGTCAGTTAAGCGTCCAACTTCAGCTCAGGTCATGATCTCACGGTCCGTGAGTTCGAGCCCCGCGTCGGGCTCTGTGCTGACTGCTCAGAGCCTGGAGCCTGTTTCAGATTCTGTGTCTCCCTCTCTCTCTGACCCTCCCTGTTCATGCTCTGTCTCTCTCTGTCTCAAAAATAAATAAACGTTAAAAAAAATTTTTTTTAAAACCAGACACACAGATCAGTGAAACAGATAGAAAGCCTAGAAATAAGCCCATGCGTGTATGGTCAACTTAGGATAAAGCCAAGAATAGACAACGGGGAAAGACCATGTCTTCGATAAGCAATGTTGGGAAAATTGGACAGCTGCATGCAAAAGAATGAAACTAAACCACTATCTTACACCATACACCTAAACAAACTCAAAATGGATTAAAGACTTGAATATAAGACTTGAAACAATGAAACTCTGAAAGAAAATACAGGCAGTAATTACCTTGATGTCAGTGTTGGTGATGTGTTTTTGGATGTGACACCAAAAGCAAAAGTAAACAAGTCGGACTACATCAGACTAAAAAGCTCTTGCACACTTAAGAAAACCAACAAAACAAAAAGGCAACCTGTTGAATGGGAAACCATATTTGAAAATTATATATCCAATAAGAAGTTAAGATCCAAAATACATAAAGAACACCAAAAAACAAACAAAACAAAACAAAAAACCAATCCAATTAAAGAATGGACAGAGGATCTGAGTAGACATTTTTCCAAAGAAGGTGTACGTATGGCCAATAGACATCTGAAAAGATGCTCAACATCACTGATCCTCAAGGCAATGCAAATCAAAACTACAATGAGTTATCACCTCACACCTGTTAGAATGGCTACCATTACAATCAGAAGAAATAACAAGTGTTGGCTAGGATTTGGAGAAAAGGGAGCCCCCCGTGTGCACTGTTGGTGGGTATGTGAATTGGTATAGCCATTATGGAAAACAGTATGGATGTTTCTCAAAAAATCAAAAATAGAAGTATCATATCCACCAATTCTACTTCTGGGTAATTGTCTAAAGAAAATTAAAACACTAACTGTAAAAGATATATTCATTCCCTTGTTCATTATATTATTATTTATAATTCCCAAGACATGGAGGCAACTTAAGTGTCCATTGATGGATGAGTGAATCAAGAAAATGTAGTGTATATATATATACAATAGATTATTATTCAGCTATAAGAAGAAGGAAATCTTGCCATTTGTGATAACATGGATAGACCTTGAGGACATTCTGCTAAGTAAAAAGAGAGTAAGGAAAATACCAAATGATCTCACTTACAGGTGGACTATTGAAAACAATCTCAGAGATAGAGAAAACGTTTTGGAAGTGCAGTGGGTAGGGAATAGTTGGAGAGAGTCAAAAGGTACAAACTTTGAGTTATAAAGTAAGTCCTAGAGATGTAATATATACCATGGTGGCTATCGTTAATAATATATGGTATATTTGAAAGTTGTTAACTTAAATTTTAAAAGTTCTCATCACAAGAAACAATTTTATAATTGCCTATGGTGCAGAGGTTAACTAGAATTATTTGGATCATTTTGCAATACATCCAAATATTAAATCATTGTTATATACCTGAAACCAATATACTATTGTATATCAATTATAACTTGACCAAAAAAGAAGTAACTGGTCAAATTTCTAAATTGCCATTTAAAAAATTAATTCAAATTATTTTCTGTATAGCTCTAATGTGTAAGCAGTCACTCAGAAAACATTTACTTTATTCCCACTATGTGCTTGACATTGTCCAAGGTTATAAAGATGGAAAAGTCATGGTCTTGAAGTGTCTCCAACCTCAAGTAACTCTTAGTCTTGTGGAAGATGGATATATAAGCTAACTTGTATAAGACTTCACGATCAGTGCTGTGACAGAGCTACATACAGACTATAATGAAACCATGATTGCCTGGCACTAAATTCATGAGATTCTTCCCTTTTTTAGGGTATAATAAAGAAATGAAAGGTTTTTCCTTATTTTCCTTGGCTGCATATATCAGAAATGGCCCCTCTGGCCTCAGCTGCACCTCCTATCAAGCACTGTGATATTGCTGTCTTAGCCATTCTATATGCTCTGACCACAGAGTAAGCAAACAGATGAAGCTTCCTTTTTTGGGGGGGGTGGGGGTGGGGGGTGGGGTTCAAGGTCCAGAGCTGGCAGTTTTATTAGGGTGGTAAAAATGTTAGAAAATGGAAGAGCAAATGTATTTTTAATAGGTCTTCGCTAAGGAGAGCCACAGGTTATGTCGAAAGGAAAAAAATGGAATATATAATTAAGGCAAAAATACACCTTTGGCCCCATAGCAAAATTGAGAGGAAGGTATAGAGATTTCCATACACCCACTACCCATAGGCATGTATAGCCTCCCTCATTATCAACATTACTTACCAGAGTGGTACATTTGTTATAATTGATAAACCTACACTGATGAATTATAGATACCCAAAGTCCATGGTTTATATTAGAAATCATGGTGTTGTACTTTTTATGGGTTTGTACAAATATATCATGACACGTATCCTATAGAGTATTTTCAGTGCCCTAGAAAGCTTCCATGCTCTGTCTATTCATCCCTCCTCACACCCCAACCCCCGGTAACCACTGATCGTTTTACTGTTCATAGTTCTGCCTTTTACATAATGTCTTATAGTTCAAGTCATGTGATATGTAGCCTTTTTACATTGGCTTCTTTCACTTGGTAACATGTATTTTCATGACTTTTTAGCTCCTATCTTTTTAGTATCAAATAATATTCCATTACCTGGATGTACTACAGTTTATGCATCCATTCGCCTACTAAAGCACATCTTGACTGCTTTTTAAAAAATTTTTTTAACATTCATTCATTTTTTGATAAAGACAGAGCACAAGTGGGGGAGGGACAATGAGAGAGGAAGACACAGAATCCGAAGCAGGCTCCAGGCTCTGAGCTGTCAGCACGGAGCCCGACGTGGGGCTCGAACTCACAGACTGCGAGATCATGACCTGAGCCGAAGTCGGATGCTTAACCGACTAAGCCACCCAGGCGCCCCTTGACTGCTTTTAAATTTTAAAAATTATGAATAAAGCTGCTCTAAATATCCCTATGCAGTTTTTTGTGTAGACATAGTTTTTAACTCCTTGGGTAAATACCAAGGAATATGACTGCTGGACCATATGAGAAGAGTATGTTAATTTTGAAAGAAAAAGCCAAACTGTCTTAAAGTGGTTGTACCATTTTGCATTCCCACTGGCAATGAATGATTTCCTGTTGTTCGTCATCCTCATCAACATTTGATGTTGACAGTGTTCCAGATTTTGGCCCTATAAGGGCATCTCCTTGTTTTAATTGGCATTTCCCTGATGACATATGTTGTGGAACCTCTCTTGATAGGCCTCTTTGCCCTCTGATTATCTCCTGTGGTGAGGTATCTCTTAAGGTTTTTGGCCATATTTTAATCAGGTTGTTTTCTTTCTTATCATTTAGTTTTTAGTGTTCCTTGTATATTTTGATTAACGGTCCTTTATCAGATGTGCCTTTTGCAAATATTTTCTACCAATCTGTGGCTTGTCTTCATTCCTCCATTTTTAAATACCAAATAGTTTTGTAGAAAATTGGGTCCTGCAAAAAGTCTTAAGTGCTATTTCTGTAGAGAGCATTTCTTTGTTGCTGTAGGGAAGAAGTAGAAGGTCATGTGCTATTGAGATTCCTGTCTCCATGTAGCTTAAAAGAAAATGCAAATTAACATGAGAAGTAGAGAGCAATGATAGTCTTTAATTTTATGTCAAATGCCATAGCATATTAAGAGTTCACAGTTTAGAGAAACATTGAAGTAGACTGAGGTAGAAGAGGGAATCTGTGGAAATTGAATTTACTCAGAGTGGCCTTGAAATCTAGTTCTGTCTTCAACAGTGGCAGAGGCAGAAAATGACATTCCAGCTGAGAAACTGGATTCAGAGTTATAAAAATTTCAGTTTATATTGTAGAGGGAAAAATTGATTATGCTTTAGATTTAGATTCTGAATATTCTCAGATCTGTAAGACTGGATTTTTTTTAGCTAGAGGGACTAGAGGTGTAAATCCTACATCATTCCAAATGGTTCTATTTATAGCAGATGGCTAGGTTGCGTGTTTCACATGGCAATAGAAAGAATATATTAGCCCAGCTTATTTGCATTCATATGAGTGTATTATAACACTTAAAATGTTGTACTTTGGCATTTAAAAAAATATATATGCTATATTTCTCAAACCTATGGAATATTTGCCTTATGTTTTATTTGGTAAATCTACCTTGTTAACAATTTGAAATATTATTATAATATTACAATGATATAGTGTCAAATATACTGGTTTTTAAATTTTAACTTTATTTTTTTAATGTTTTATTTATTTTTGAGAGAGAGAGACAGAGACAGAGACAGAGACAGAGACAGAGAGTGAGCAGGGGAGGGGCAGAGAGAGAGAGAGAGAGAGGGAGACACAGAATCCGAAGCAGACTCCAGGCTCCAAGCTGTCAGCACAGAGCCTGACATGGGGCTTGAACCCATGAACTGTGAGATCATGACCTGAGCCAAAGTCAGACGGTTAACCAACTGAGCCTCCCAGGCACCCCCATTTTAGCTTTATTTTTAGTATCAGTGACCTATTCTAGTTTTATTATTCTTCCTCTGATTATGTAGTAATAATAGTGTGATCCTTAAAACATACTACACATACGTTATCATTGCACACAGGCATTTTTGAACACTGCTGATTTAAAATTTTCCATTGTAAAGTTCTTTCTAAAGCCTTTTACTTTGTTAATTGGAAAATGCTGCCACTGTTGACAGAGATATTATCCATTTAGCTGAGGCCACCTTTGTACCTAAATTACTGTATGTGAAATTTGGGTTGTTCATCTGGACTTATAATAATTTCTGTACCACTCCAGACTGAATTGCAAAGGACTAAAACTCAGATTTAGGCAAAGAAAAAAAACTAAGGGGGTGGTGTAGAAGATGTACAGTATCACACAGCTGATTTCAATTGTGGGTGAATTTCAGGCACAGTTGAATCTAGAATCTCAGATGATGTTATTAGGACTCTTGTTCTGCTTAGTCCTGTGGGATTCAACTTGATTTCAGTTACATAGGGGTAAAGTTGGGGCACCTCTAGGTTAGAGAAGGCTGATGCCCTATAAATGGCACTTTTGCCTGGAGAAGCAGAAGCTATTTCTGAAAGGAAAAGGTACTTCCCTGACAAAGAAGTAGAAGTTTCCACAGTGGGACCCATGGTTGCTCTTGAACACAATTATCAAAGTTTGTGAAAACTGTTGGTTGGCATTCATCTACTAAGCTTTAGAAAGCATTCGACTTAAAAGATGATTCAGAGGATACCTGGTTCCTTTTCTCTAGACCAAAGTTAGATGCCATCCTAAGACTCACAGACCTTTTAAAAACTGATTTTCAAGCCTGTGGTTTATAAATAGCAGCCTGGTATCAATATTTTGTATAGTCCTTCTTGGGCAAAGTAATTAAACATATCCACCCCTCAGTTTCCTAATCTGTTTAAAAAATACTAAAGCAGTTAAATTGACTAAGCTCTGAGGTCATTTCTGTTTCTAAGAATATATGATTCAATGATTCTCTTGCAAAAGTGATTATAGGTTGGCTTTCCTGTCTTTTGTCTTTTTTCTCTCTTTTCTAGACTATGTACATTGAGTGGAAACTATCTATGCTCTTGAAAAGCCAAATTCTGTAAAAACTTCCTGCAGTGATAGAAATGATCCATGCAGCTATTGAAATGTGGCTGGTGTAACTTGGGAAATGAATTTTTAATCTAGTCGTAATTACTTTTGATTCAAATGAAAACAGCCCCAACTCTGGCACTACCTTTTTTCAACAAGATTTTTACGTAATAGTTGAAATTTTAAAATAAAATTTGTAAGCTATGTGATGAATTTCAAAGCAGCAATCCCTCCTCCCCCCACTTTCTTTTCAGTCTCCCGCACACAGCTACTCAAGCTACGACTCTGGCAAAAATGAGAGTGTAGACCGAGGTGCCGAGGACCTGTCTCTAAACAGGGGCGATGAGGATGAAGACGACCACGATGACCACGACGATTCTGAGAAAGTTAACGAGACTGATGGCGTTGAGGCAGAGCGGCTGAAAGCTTTCAATGTGAGTCCCACCACCGCCCCCCCTCCCCGCCCCTGTGGGTTACTTTTTACCACTTCACTTTCATGTTGTTGCTTGTTGGTAAACGTGGATATTCTAGAGACGTGTTTGTTTAATTTACAGAAGGATTTAAAAAGTACATGAAACTCTCTTTGCCAACCAGACACCAGAATTTCTGGGTTTTGTTTAGAATTTTACAGCCAAATGTGAGCTGAAAACTGGATTTGTGTTGTGTGAGTATGCATGTTTACCTAGAGGATGAGGGGGTCTCCGCTTATTCCTCGCAAGAGTATGCCTGTCATCAGTTATTTCTTTTGCCTTCCTGGCTTATCTAATTATGCATGACAAAAGAGTCCCCCTTGTTATCAGAGATTAGTACACTGTGCAGGGTAGCAATGTAGCAGCCATACTGATCATTAATGGAGAATTTTATGGGGTGCTTAATTGTCACAGTCTGCTGTTATTTCCTGAATTTTTTTTTCCTACATGATAGTCTATACTTTTCTGTCTGTCTGTCTGTCTGTCTGCCTCTCTCTCTCTTTCTCTCTAGTTTTTTTTATCCAACCATTTAAAAAGCCTTTAAAAGGTGTTTGCTTAAGATCTCTGGCTTTCCATTGCAAAGTTCTCCAGTGCATAAAGCAGAAAAGAGTATTTTCCTATCGGTAATCAAGACAGGAAGCTAGGAACAGCAGAGAGCAGTCCTCCAAACCCTTCTCCTCTGTCTCCCTCTTGCCAACAGATGTTTGTCAGGCTGTTTGTAGATGAAAACTTGGACCGAATGGTCCCAATCTCTAAGCAGCCCAAAGAAAAGATCCAGGCTATCATTGACTCATGCAGGCGACAGTTCCCTGAGTATCAAGAGCGTGCCAGAAAACGTATACGTACTTACCTCAAGTCCTGCAGGCGGATGAAAAGAAGTGGTTTTGAGATGGTGAGTTTTGAATTAAAACACAGCCCTAGATTCCATCAAAATCCCACATGTAAACCATGACACTATTTTTTTTTCATCTTAGTGTCTTTTTTATTTTTTCCATAATGTCAGGTCAAAGGGGTTTTTGTTTGCTTGTTTGTTTTTACCCCCTTCTCCTTTTCATCTTCCCGAAGTATTTATCCCCTTTGTTATTCAATAAGGCATAGCTGGTGAGACCAGCTTACAGGCCCACATGGTACCATGTCACAGCAAATGAGGGCAATCTGCGTAAAACCCAGTGAGAACCAGCATCTCATTCGTGTTCGTTTTCTGTCACTACCAAAGTGGGTATAAGGTTAATCAAGGCTTGAAGCACCAGTTGCTGCTTTAGGTGGCACGTGAGAATGGCTTTGTCTGGAGCCAAAGGAAATGGATGACTCCACCTAAATAATACTGTTTTCATACCAATGGTTAACAAATTGCAAGCCTTGAAAGTTAAAGATCAGTAAGATAAGGCTTTGTTGTACTCAGTGTATTTACGAGCTTGTGGATGGTAACATGAGCTTTTATATTCCTCTGGGCTCTCTAGATGGACGAGATTATGCTGACATTAGATCCTTATGGGTGGAAATCAGGTATCAGTGTTTTTTGAACTTTATTTCACCTTTCTCTAATTGTTATGCCCAGAAATAGCGTATTCATTTACAATGTATTTTTTTTTTATTTTTGTTTTTTGTGTATGTGAGCAGAGATGTATTAAAAATTCTCTGAATCGATTTATTTCCCTTTCGTGGGTCCATCAAAGCCAAGGCTGATAGTGATGGCGATCGGTGCCTGTAATGTGTTAGTTGCGGAAGGGTGATGCTCGTGAAGCTACGAGAGGTTTCAGAGTATGTCATATAGGAGAAATAGGTTTTTCGATCTGAATGAAATGACCAAAGCAGCAAGTCTACTATCGACTATTAATTCTTCTTCACTGGCTTGTAAAAATACCTTCGACATTCTTTAAAACCGAATGGCTGTTATTGAGAGGCATGTGCCTAGATGGAGCACAAGGTTCAGTCCTCAGAGAGCCCGGATTGGCATTCTGGATCCATCACTTTGTAGCTGTGTGTGACCCGGCAAGTCAGCTGCCTGTACTTAGGTACCTCCTCTGGAGATGATCACTCCTGATTTATAAGGTCATGAGGATTACATAAATTGTCACTTGGAAAAGCTCTGCGAGCCATTACTGACAGATAGTCACCACTCAGTAAATCTTAAATCCGAAATTATTTTCAAACATTATTTAATCTATCATTTGATAAAAGCTTCCCAAAATGTTTGTGTTAAACAATCACAAAATACTCCAGTTAAGTATTTGCTTACTTCTTGGAAGTAATAACCATATTGAAGTCAGAGATTGTGGTGCATGTGTCATTTTAAGGGGCACATGGGTGGCTCAGTCTGTTAAGCATCCGACTTCAGCTCAGGTCATGATCTTGCGGCCGGTGGGTTTGAGTCCTGCGTCGGACTCTGTGCTGACAGCTCGGAGCCTGGAGCCTGGTTAGGATTCTATGTCTCCCTCTCTCTCTGCCCCTCCCCCCTCCCCTCAGAAATAAACATTAAAAATTTTTTTAAATAAAAATGGCATTGTTATGCCTGATCAAACTAAATTTGACAGAAAGGCAGTATGGTATAAGAGAGAAGGAGAGTTTGCTTGAAGAAAATAAAGTTATTTCTCCCATTATTGAATTATTTAAAAATTATTATTACCTACTCCACAGGAGAGAGATGACAGACAGAAAGGGTATCTAAACATGTATGGAAGCCTAGAAGAGTCCTGGTGTTGACATTTGGTTCAGGACCACTTAACAACTGATGTGAAATTGCAGGTGAACATAAATGTGTCTCACAGAGTATGATATACAATATATACTCTTCTTTTTCAGTAACAAAGATGATATCATATACCAAGATTTTTATTTACCAGCATCTGGCATTACTATTTTTTCCTAATCTTGTCATATTTTTTAGAGATTTTATGATAAAATTTATCTTCTTTTACATTAATTATTCTTTAAGAGAAAGAAATCATTGTTCTGTAAAATTCTTGATTTCTCTAAGACATACCTTACACTTTCAAGTTTTTCTGTTGATTGTACTTATATGTTTACTTTAATATGCACATCTATTTGTTGTAAATTCTGTGCTATGCATAGAGAAAACAAAAGTTGACTAATTCAAAGTCAAATAGTTTTACTAACTAATGCTAAAGAAATATGCTGTAAGAATTCATTTATTCAACAACGCACATAGCATTATATAAAGTAATAAGCAAAAATATTAGAGATTTCTACCCACTTAATTAGAAAAATAAAACATGTTCCCTGATCATTATGATTCATTGAGGTGACAAGTTGTGGGAAGTAAAACAGTCAAGTAACAAGGTCGAATAAAATTAAATGTTACGTGAACAACATGAATGAAAATTTATATTGTAGGTTCTTTTTTTTTTTTTTTTTTGAGAGAGAGAGAGAGAGAGCACATGTGAACATACACGTGTGTGAGCAAGGGGGAGGAGCAGAGGGAGAAAGAGAGAGAGAGAGAGAGAGAGAGAGAGAGAGAGAGAGAGTCAGAGTCAGAGTCAGTCAGTCTTAAGCAGGCTTAATGCCCAGGACAGAGCCTGATGCAGGGCTTGAACACACAACCGTGAGATCATTACCTGAGTGGAGTTGAAGTCTGGCGCCTAACTGACTGAGCCACCCAGATGCCCCAGTTTATTTTTTTATACTTTACTTAGTAATGTACTACTGGCAATAATAAATCTAGCATCTAGTTGATACTTGGTATCTTGATTTTTTTTTTTCCTTAATGTATCACTTTATTGTCGTGGGGCATGGGGAGGATCATGTGTCATTTTGAATACTTACCCTTATCTAGAGCAGATAGGAAAATGTATGACTACTCCAGATAGTAAGTACAACTAAATATTGTATTTGAATATCTTTTGTCATCACTTTTTAAATTTGATATAATACCCATCATTTCTTTTTTATTGAGACATCATTAAATAAAAGAATCTTTCCTCTAATGTGTTTTGTATAGTTAGACATGAAAAAAAATCTCAATTTCAGTGTGTAGTTACTTTTACACTCAAATTATTCTGTAGTATTGAACAGGTCAACAGAGAAACATAAAGAATTTTTAAATATGTTTATTTAAAACATAATTAAAAATTTTTTTTAATTTTTTAAAAAATTAAAAATTTTTAAAATTTTTTAAATATGTTTATTTAAAACATATTTTTTTAAATTTTTTTAAAATTTTTTTAAAAATTAAAAAAAAATTTTTTTTAATGTTTGTTTATTTCTGAGAGAGACAGAGACAGTGTGTGAGTGGGGGAGGGGCAGGCGGAAAGGGAGACAGAATCCAGAGCAGCCTCCAGTCTCTGAGCAAGCTGTCAGCACAGAGCCTGACACGGGGCTTGAACTCACAAACTGTGAGATCATGACCTGAGCCGAAGTCGGACACTTAACCAACTGAGCCACCCAGGTGCCCCTAAATATGTTTTTAAAATGAAATTATTAAGTGTAGGATTATTTGGTAGGGGATTCCATATCTAAAACAAAAGTGGCATTCAGTAAGCTTAGCTCTTCCAATTATTTGGGGTGTCTAAGCCAGAAGATGCCTTAAGTAGAATGAAACACAAAATATTGAATTATATATTTTGTGCTGACTGTAAGAAATTCAAAGAGATAATCCCATAGAAGTGGTTTATCATGACATATATTAGTACTGTACTTGAGGATCTTGGCATTTACTTTTATTAATTTCCTGCTATCATTAATATATGTAAATTTATGTATGGTTAATTATTCTACACTATCGCTTAAGAATTTAGATGCTGACGTAAACACTTTTAATTGACTTCACTGAATGGATACAAATATGAGAGTATGTGTTTATGAATTTCTTTTTCAGTACAATTATCAAGACCTTACAAATCTTGATTGCTTAAGCAGCCAAAATTTCATGCTATTACTCCAAATAGTCTCCAAGTAATAGGTGAAGGACAGTAACTATATTATTATTCTTTTCTATACATTTTCACTAACACTGTTACCAATAATCTGAAATAATAAAATCCTCCGTGTTGAATATAAAAGGGCATATTCTATGAAAAATAAATCTCATAAGTTTGACCTAGAGTGTTTCAGTTTTCATTAGATTTTTAGAACTCAGTGAGTTAAGCAGTCATGAAATTAATCCTTTAACAAATATATCAAATCACCACTGATTCATTTGTGCAGCTTAGACTCTCAAATTACTTTGGCTAGTTTTCTAAAAAACATATGATGATTTTTCTAGAAAAAAAAAATCTATTTCTCCAAGGTGTCCTGATCTTAAATTCAAGAGCATCTATAACAGATAAGTTCATAAAAGCAAAACTTTATGAACAAGGTAGGGTTGGTCCATACCTGAGTATAGTCTGAGTTATGTGATTTATCTTTTTATTTTCTGAGCTTGTATTGTTAGAGACTTTTTCACCATGCTGCATATGTTTACGTGTGTTTGTATAAAACCCAAAGGTAATATTTAGGAGAGTCAGCCTAAGATACTTGCAGTCCGTCATTCCTACTGTATCCCAAATTTTGCCACTATACCAAGTTAGATCAGGTTGCCTAGATATTTGAATTCAATAAATTTAGCCTCTTGAAAAATTTCCTGCTTACTTACTTTTTAATTCATGTGATTAACTATGTTTGAAGAAATGAGTCTATGAAATTTTTGTAATATTTTGCCGATGACATTGTCCATTAGGCTACTAAATATCCATATTAAATTACCTTAGCTTAGAAACTTCTTTTAGAACGTAATACAAGAAAAAAAAAGTGCTTCTCCTGTGGAAGTAGAATGCTTTCTGTTTTCTCTCTGCTAGGACAATGCAACTAAATATATTCACATTTGTGCCTCATTGCCACGAAGTTCAGAGCCAAAGTTTATCCGAGGTTCTAGTCACCTTTTTGTTCAGTTTATCATAGAGTATATATCATAGCATAGCATAGAGTACATAACAGTTTTAAGAAAAAAGTGAGATGTAAGTTTTAAAAAGTATTTAAATCTGATTATGGAAACAAATTTTAATACTATAATCAAAGCTCTTCATTATAGTATTTTGTTAAATTACATCCTATAATATCCCTGTTAGCTATTTTGATATCTGGCCTTCTGAACTCATGATTCCTTCATTAGAAAAGAAATAATGTTTAGGAAATAGTACATTTTTTTTCCTAGGGAATTTCACTAATTACATCATTTGCCTTGAGTTGTCTCATGCAGATGAAAGTAGAGAGATCAGAATTTGTTTTCAATTTAAAACTTCCCTAATATGAGCATTGCAAAAACTACAGTTGATACTTGCTATTCATTCTTAGCTAATGGAAATATTATAAAATAGGAATTAAAGCGCTTCTTTAAATTAAAACTTTGATTAAAGGTATACCCATCCCTTCATACAAGGTCATGATTAAAAACTCTCTAATACCTGTGCAGCCATTATTTGTGTTATTATTCGCACAACTATGTACATTTCTGTCTTTGTGACCAATTAACTTAATTGATGCTAATTAGCAAACACATTTTGTTTAAATTCCCCACCTGCTACTTGTACCAATTTATGGGTTCTTTTTCATACAGGTCGTCTACCATCCCCTGGGATACTTTCATATCCTCTCCTGAGTCCTTTATTCATGGTATTTCTTTTTAATTGTATCTTCTAATACTCTGCTTAGTAATTTTGCTATCTGGTCTTTTGAATTCACAATGCTTTTACTTTCTCAGTTTCAGTGATCTGCATCTTTGTTTCATGTTGGCTGTCGTTAGCATGGGTGTACCTTAGTCTTAGTTATCACTCAGCCTGTACAAGCAATATTAAGAACTTTCATGGTCACCTAAAATTTTTCAAGTATTTGCCACTATCTTTACAGAGGAGATGTCCTCATTGTGTTTGCCCCTGGATGACCCTGCAGCCTCTGTTCCCCCCTGTTCGGTCTGTTTCATAAAGCTGCTTCATCAACCATCCCAATGCTCACATTCTCAGTTTTCCCTTTTCACTGAGAGAGGGAAATTTCTTCTCTTCTGCCTTATCAAAAGGTCCCTAGACAAAGAAAATATTTCATCTTGGATCTTCTCTTCTACAGTCTGAAACCATCCTTCTTTGCCAGGCTTCCTGAAAGATTATTTTATACTCACAGATCACACTTATTACAACCAACTCCCCCACTGGTCCCTCTTCCAGACTCTGGTTCTCACCAACCCATTGAATTGGTTTTTTAAAAGACCACATGACTGCCTTTGCACCAGATCAAACATTGTATTCTTTTTTTTTTTTCTTAATGTTTTTATGTATTTTTGAGACAGAGACAGAGCATGAGCAGGGGAGGGGCAGAGAGAGGGGGACACACAGAATCTGAAGCAGGCTCCAGGCTCTGAGCTGTCAGCACAGAGCCCGACATGGGGCTCGAACTCATAGACCGTGAGATCGTGACCTGAGCCGAAGTCGGACGCTTAACCAACTGAGCCACCCAGGCGCCCCCAAACATTGTATTCTTAATGAACTCACCCCCATTTTCTTGAGCATCTTGTTGCTCTCCCTCCTCATTTTCTTTTTCTTGCTTTGGGGCCACTTCCTGAGATCCTGGGCTTGGCCATGTACTGTGTCTTACCTTATCCACAGCCGCAGAGATCTGTTCTGTATAAGCAACTCTGGCAGTGGAAGTCCAGTCGCCTGCAGAGTTTTTGTATTTCACTCCAAATGTCAGCCAGATGCTGGACAAATGTATTGTTATATCTTCACTGAACTCTTTGTATTTTCCATCATCCATCCTCGCCACTGGTCTTTCACCTCATCTACCAGATCACCTGTAAGTTCCTCTTGACTTGCCTTTTTCTGGCAATAGCACCACTGTTGTGATTTATAGCTGTATTCATACACCTGAAATGAGATTAGACTTCCTTACACTTATGGCTTGCATCCTACTGCTCATTGAATTCTGTTGATTCTTCCTTTACTATGTTTCCCAAATCAGTCCAATAATTTTGAATTTTATTGGCTACCATTTTAGTTCTATCCCTTCACACCTCATACCTGTACTCATACAGAATTCTAACTCCTCTATTTGCATCTTACCCTCCCTCCCTCGCCTCTATCTGAGGCAGGAACAGAACTAGGATTTTGCCTGAAATTTATAAAATTGGGGCCTTATATTAAAAGAAAAATACTATAAAATTGTGAGCAAAAAATTATGTAGAACGATGAATATTTGTTTATAGTAAGAAAACACCAAAAATTTTAACAAAACAGAAGTCTTGAAGATTCAGACCCTTTTCCTTTGACATCTCTTTTGACAATTTTCAGACACACATATGAATAGTTACTGATTTTAACTTGGCTTCCCCTCCCTACCTAGAATGCTTACAACATCCAGAAACTCTGGAAGTCCCATCTAGTTAAGGAACCCTAGTATCTAAAATTCCCTGGCTTTATGAGAAACCTGCTTTTGCTCCTGGAGTAGTCTTCCTCAGTTCTGGCTTTGATGGTGTCAGACTTTTGCCATCTCAGAACAAATTCTAAATTTCTTACTGTAATAGAGTATGGGCTCTTGAAACTGAGAGACCTAGGTTCAATTCCTGTACAACTTTGTGTGATTTTTCTGAATCTCCAGTTTTCTAAAGAAGTGGGATGTTGGGGTGTTATATGTAATAATGTATAAGAAATATTTAGAATATAATCTAGCCTCTTTCTACTCTTTCTTCTAATATGCTCAATTAGTTCATTTCTCACCTTAAGCCATCACATGGGATTTCTGGTACTTTTCTCAGTGTGTGCTCTTTTGGTCCACTGATTTTTTCCTTACTTAGGAACTATGGGTGCTATTCTCTCATTATTTACTAAATATATTAAGATTGACAAGTAAATAGAGGGTAAGGAATATAGCCAACATAGTTGTCAGAGTTACTTAGCACTGGATCTTTTAGCAAAATGTTGACCTAAGCCTTATGGAGTACCCCACATAGAGCCCACCCACCTTCCCTCTACAAATATACAGATACTAAGTAAAATATAACAACCTTTTAAATAACCAGATAAGATCAAAAGAAATAAAAGGAAAATTTCAGGCTATGAAACTGATAGAAAACTCATAGCTATAATTATAAGTCTTTAATTTGGTAGGGTAACAGACTAGGAAGATAGAAAAAGTGAATGTAGGCCAAAACAGGTCAGGGTTGTTGTCTGAATGCCCACTTAAGTTCAGGAGATGTGTATTTTAGTTTGCAACTAGACAGG